>NC_060222.1:3846239-4153694 GCF_907164935.1 Osmia bicornis bicornis
TCCACGATTACTTTCTCGTCGATTAACACCACCGAAGAAACTAGCATGCCAATAAAACTTTGGTTAACAATAAACACTGTTTATGAAATATTCCTCGTTCAAACGCGAACACGTCTACGAAGAAGACGACGATTCCAGCGTTCTACTTTCATCGCGAAATACGCGAAGAGTTAATTAGCGCGATCGAGCGTTGGCACATGGAAAGAGGATCGTTGCTTGCCTTTTGTCTCATCGAGATTTCCGACTGGTCATCTCGAGATCACAGTTATCGTCAGAATTTTGTGTTACCCGTTACACATAGCTTTTTTAGTTGTTTTGTGCGAAACGTGGCGTGCCTGAAGCAGCTTGATTTAAGAGATAACAAAAAATTAAAACAAACAGATGGTAAAAGAAAGGAGAGTATGAGATTAATTTGTCGATTTTTCTTTGCAGCCACCTCGAAGAAAATGTGGTGGTGTTACCAGTGCGGCAAGCAATACATGTGGAGAGACTCGTTGAAGAAACATCTGCGAGTCGAGTGCGGCAAGGATCCGACATTCGAGTGCCCGATTTGCGGCAGGAAGTTCAAGCACAAACACCGTTGGCAATCGCACGCTAGATTGATCCATTTTCTCAACATATGACCTACCGAGATCGTCGATTAATTAACTAGTCACCGTTCGGCAATTCCGCGTCCGCCGAAAATCGTCTGTGCTCGTCGATCGAGCAGATCGATCGTGATCGATCCTTTCTACTCGATCCATTGTCATTTGCCCCCGTTTTCCCCACCGTGTGCGTCGAAACAGAGAGGAACATTCAACGATGTTAATTATTTTTAGGAAATAAACGTTACGTATTGCGAAAAGAAATTTTCCAAGTTCCCTAAGACTTTAAACGTGAAAAGATCAGAAAGGAAGGAAACGGTAAGATGTAACATTTTCAATTACGGCTCCTGTGTCTATTTTTCTACCAACTGGATCGGTCTTTCATGATCAAAGGTACGAGGTTAAGTGTCCCACGAATGCGAAGAAAAAGCACGAATAAATGTCACCTGTTGTTGATCGAATGAAATTGATTTTCCTGAAACACATTTACGAACAAGTGTTCTTTCTTTCGAGAAACTTTTGCACTTTCCTCAATTTATAAACCGTGCACTTTCTCTTCGCTTTTCAGCTATCCGACCTTTTCCCATTACACGTGAAACTGTAATGTAACGATATCGTTCCGGAGTCTCGTGTAACCTTTCTATTTCGTCGTTTTCGTCCTAGGACGATCCTGTCCCCCCTTACTGACTGGTATTTCGTTTCTGCTCTGTTTTCCAGTGCCCAGGCTCACGGTGAAGAATATCGAGAACCTGCAGTACAAGAGGAGACCGGTGATTCACAAGTGCACCAGGTGTGGCAAAGGTTATCAATTGGAAACGTCGCTGAGGAGACACCAAAGGCTCGAATGCGGCGTCGAGCCGAGACAGAGCTGCCCGATTTGCGGCAAGAAGTTTATGCATAGATTCAAAATGACCCATCATTTGGCCTCGTGCAGAAGAAAACGAGATTACTATGGAAGCATATGAAGCATTCGCCGTATTCTGCCTTTCAGCCAAGCAACTTCTATACCAAAATATTCGGATTTCACGAAATTCAGACGAACGGGTTTGATTTTTCATTCCGTCATCCCGGAAGTATATCTTTTTTATACGTGATATACATATTTATATGATGATGGTAGATCTACCATAGAAATTGAAGACAAAGTATCGAGAGAAAAAGATGCTGCTCAACGTGAAAATATCAACCGGGACTGTGTACAGCTTTTACACGATGCAATAAAACGTTTTCCTTGAATATAAAATCTGTTCAATCTGTTCCATAACTCCACGAACACACGGAGCTCGTGTTCTCTTATTCGCTGTGCTTATCCACTTCGACTTTGAAATAACAATTTATTTTCCAGCTTGCTGTCGCTCTTTTATTTTTTCAATAGTATCCTCTATTTCCCTGATCTCTTCGAAGGCTGCGCTCGAAAGGGTCCGTCGTTCATCGTAGACGTGTTGCGCTTCAATCTCGCTTGATTCTCTGAACGTCAGAGTAAACTCTAGTTTCCCTTATCCTGCCTCGAGGGTTTACGGAAGATAATCAACGGTCTAACGAACGAATTCTCTCGTTTCAGGGCTTCTGGCGACGATGCTGCTGAGTCAAGAATCGCAACAACCCCGGGAGAACAGCGACTTGGTCTGGGATCACGTGGCTATGCTCGGTATGCCGTACAAACCGATCAGAAGTTGGAGGAACTCGAAGGACGCCGATCCTAAATACATTTGCAACAGATGCGGGAAAACGTACAAGGCTACCACGTCGCTCAGTCGTCACAAGAGGCTCGAATGCGGCGTGGTGCCTTGCGAGGTTTGCCCGATCTGCGATCGAAGATTCAGGCACCGATTCGTATTGAACTCCCACATCGTCGGATGTCGCAGGAAGTTGCAGAACGTCTCTCAGAAGAGCACCGATCCACTCGCGCTTCCCGAAGAACGGGAGTAGCATTCGGATGCGTTTCTCTGAAGCTTTCGCGGAACCGCAACCACCTACCTCGTTGCGTTACCTTTCACGAAAAGAATATCATTTCTCGCTGAAACTCGTTGAAATGAATAAATTCATTTTACCGAATCGAATCTTTGGTGAATTTCAAGAAGATTTCGTGCGAAGGCATTCGCAGATGTATCGTCTCCTTGTAAAAAGTGCATTTACAAATCGATTCAGTTTTTCTACAGGTACTGAGAAACTGTGCGAACACATTTGTAGAGATAACGTATACGATATGTATTAATGTTTCGTCGACTTCAAGTAAGCTCGTTCGATGAAACGAAAGTGACAGAATCATTTCCTGCGCTTTGTATCCCGCTGTTTTATATGTATTGATAAATAAACGAATTTTAACGATCGAGCCTGGTTGAATTAACTATGATACACGGTTTCTTCATCCGCGATCGATGTATACCTTCTCTTCTATTAATCATAGCTCATTTTCTTCGCGTCCCTCTTCTCTATCCTCAGGTATTTTCTCTTTCTCACCTGTCGCTGTTCGTTCACCAGTGTGTTACTTCGACAGGTTACCCAATGAAGAACGTCTGGAGCGATCATCAGAGCGCGTCGATGGACGACATGCTGCTGAAGGAGAGGCACTTCGAGGCGATCTACTTCCCTTACTGCCCGGACGATCCTAACGATAAGCAACAACAACAACCGCAACAAATACAGCCGCAATTGTTCATCTGCAGTCTTTGCGGCAGGGAGTACACCTGGATGTACAGCCTTCGTCGTCATCAACTGCAGTGCGGCAACAAGGAAGCGAGGAACAAATGCCAGTTTTGCTCGAGGAAGTTTTATAGACGCGATAGACTGAAAGAACACGTGCTATCTCATCACTCGAACATGATTTAGCGAACGAAACGAAACTAATGACTGTCTATCATTTGCACTTCCAAGTGGCCGATGGAAGTACCGATTTTGACACGTACCTGTAGAAAATACGTCTGTGTATCCATTTTCGTTCTGGTGTTTCCTCTTGTTTCGTAAGCTGACGATTTGTTAAAGAATCTAACAAATTGTATTTTTCCTCCCAAAGTAACACGAATTTAATAAAGCGACTGTCGATTAATTAATTTGTAGATAAAGCTACGTATTCCTTCTCCTGATGCTTTTTCAATTAACGTTTGGTAACGAATTTTTGTAACATTCCAGAGGGCTACGAGATGGACGAGCTAGCTGCCTGCCAATTCGTCGGGGATACAAAGGACGTGAAACCGTTTCCGGAAGTGGTCAGACACCGCGTGCAGCGCGTCGCGCACAACTCGATGCAAAGCTACGTGTGCGGGGAATGCGGAAAAGCGTACACGCGGATGGCGAATCTTCGCAGACATCAGAGGCTCGAATGCGCGAAACAACCGAAGCATCGTTGCAGAATATGCTGGAAGACGTTTTATCGAAGATACGTGCTGACCAATCATCTCAACACCAAACACGGCGCTTCTTGAATCAGCGAGAAATCCTCGTAAAACTTGATAATAACTTAATTGATATATTTACGTTTTCGATTTTGAGAATTTCCATTTATTGTCAATAAACGTTTGAGATGAAGAAAAGAAACGCGTTTTGTCTTTGTAACCCGAAGGAAAATGGAGGCGAATTTCACGCATTTTACACGCAGACCGTTTTCGAAACGGTCGAACAATTTGTGTTTCTATCGATGCATGTGTTTTTTTCCCCTTTTCCATCAAACACGCCACGAATGTACATACGTGTGTCTCTGTTAACGCGAACCGTTCGTTCTTCGCAGGGAACCTGGGCGATTGGTTTCTGAAGCAACAGAACGAGTACGAGATGCCGCAAACCTTGTTCGACTTTGTGGCCAGCAATTATAATGTCGCTGATACGGGGGAACGAAGGAAGGCGGCGAAGACGGTGATGTGCCAGGAGTGCGGCAAGAGCTTCTCCAGGCTCGACAGTCTTCGAAGACACGAGAAGAATTATTGCCGAGTGAAGGGGGACAGGCTGTTCTGTCGTTTCTGCGGCAAGAAATTCGTCAAGCCATTATCGATGATCTCGCACGTGAAAACGATGCATTCGAGTCTCTATATAAAATCGAAAACCCAGCAGTAAACGTTCGTGATTAATACCTTTCGTCTTCTTTTCCTGGATTTTTCACTTTTTTATTTCACCTGCCCGCCAATTAACAACTGTAAAGTGTGAATCGATAACAGGCAATTGTAACGATCAGACATAATTAACTGCAATAAAGGATTTTGCAACAAGTGCATTGTTATGATTTTTAGAAGGATAAGTTTTCGTTGAAGGAACGGGTTATCCATCGATCAAACATTTATCCAGCTTCTCGGTTGTAATCAGCTTTCTTAATTACTAACAAAATCCATCCACGCGGAAGCGTCAAGGTCGATCGGAACTAAACGAATGCATGTTTCCTTTGGCAAAAATGTTCGAATCGTTAAAAATGGTCGTTTTTAACGGGGAACGTGTCTTTGCAGGCGATAAGTTGCTGGAGAAGAACGCGGAGACGCTGGAGGATGACGATGGAGAAGATTCGAAGATTTGCGAAGTGTTCCACGGGCAACTACCGATGAATTATTTGCTCGGCGATTCGAGCATCCTGAATTCCGTGGAGACGAGCCTGCTTCGTAAAAACGTGAAATCGCATCAGCAGTTTCGCTGCGACGGTTGCGATCGAAGTTACACGCGGATCTACAGCCTGAAGAGACACCAAATGAAATGCGACGCGTTTCTGGAGAATTTACAAGGAGAGGCCGAGTGGTTTCATCGACAAAAGTTCTATTGTTCTCAATGTGGCAGAGGTTACAAGAGATTGGACACTCTGAGGAGGCATCAGAGACTGGCTTGCGAAAAAGACAACGTCTCGACTCCTTCGGACAAAGCGACTTCCTAAATTGATCGATTAAACTTTGCCCAATTGTACCGTGTCGAAATTCCTCCTCCAACTGTATTTGAAATTTGTTAGAATTTGAATATGATTTTGTACACGTTTGGGTCCGGGAATATCTCGCATGCTCTAGGGGGAAATTTGCAAAATGAATGCTAAAGGTGTTTGCTTGTTTTCTGTGAGTAATTCGTCGTTATCCTCGAACGTAGAAGATAAACAGAGGATCGCGATCGCGTGCTCGTTGCGTTATCGAGCTTCGCCCTAACTACGAGACTTTGTTTTTTCAGGAGAAAATGAATGCGCCGAGGTGGATCCTCTCTTGATCGACGAATTCGAATCGAACACGTGGGATACGAGGCGTTACCGATGCCAGTGCGGACGAGCTTACAAGCACCATAACAATTTAAGAAGGCACCAGTCCATCGAGTGCGGCAAAAATCGGATGCGACATTGGTGCATTCATTGCGGGAAACGTTTTAATCGAAGATATCAATTGAGTCATCATTTGATCGTAAACCATAAACATCGATGATCCTTTAATTTAAATTCTCTTTGCTTGTTTAATTCTGTTCCATTCGACGAATATCCCTCGGTTTTTAAGATAATGTTTCAACAAAAATATTGTACGTTCGAACGAGAAATAAAACATAATGTATTTTGAGAAAAAATGAATTTTCTTTAATTCATTACGATTGATTTCGCGAACGATGCCCACGATTGGTGTTTTGCGTTCATTTTCAGCCGGAGAAGAAATTACGAGAACAGTTCCTAAGCGGTTTCTTTTCTTTCTTGAATTTCAGATAAGTACTCCCTGTGGAAACTTGGCTTAGGGTTGCCATCCGAATTTCAACCCTACACCAGCAACACGGACGTGTCGAAACTTGAAGCATTCCAGTCACGCGCCGACGGAAACTCGCTCAACATTTGTTTCGGTTGCGGGAAGAGGTACAAGTGGAGGGACAGTTTGTTGAGGCATCAAAGGGTGGAGTGCGGTAACAAAGAGAAAAAGTTTTCTTGCAACCTGTGCCCGAAAAAGTTCTACCATCAGTACAAATTGAACGAACATTACCAGGGTCGGCATAAATTACCGAAACTTCGTTAAAACGTTACTCTTTTACGAATCTCTAGGAAATTGTCGTTTCTTAAAGAATTTCGCTACTGTGACTCGTATATGGAACAAAACTCTCGCTACACACTCAATCGATGTTCACTATAAACGTTTATTTATTTATTTATACAGGATGAATCATTTATGTGCGACAATAATATAACGGGGCAGGATTCGTCGAATACGAGCCATGGTTAAATTACTTGTACGTGTAATCGATATCTTTGAATATTGAAAACAAGGAAATGTTCCTTAAACGATCGTGAATAAGTATAATTTTACGCATTGTTATCACTTGTCGTTAATCAAGGCGATTATACTGACTGTAAATACGGATGCTTCTGATTATTTTGTATGCTAAGCGTGTAAATTTCATTATCTAAATGTATACGAGGATAACACGACGGCGAATGGTTGTAACTCTTGAGAATCACGGCTATCGTTCTATTTTCTGATAACAAACGATATCAATTTTCAACTTACTGATCATTGTACACGAATCAAGAACCTCGCTCATCTTTTCTACAAAATAAAGCAATTCATTAAAAAAATAAAAAATAAAAACAATAATTGTCGATTCAATGAATGCTACACGTATCGATCGAACAGAAGGACGCGTTTAATGCTGCTTGTACGAAAACTTAACGCGCTATTTAATCTTAACGGCTTCTCCATGTGGTGAACCTGATGCTCGTAAACGTGCCCATAACACACGCTGAAAGGGTTTAACCTGTCCTAAAAAATCGTCTCGCGAAACAACGAGAGTTCTAACAGGGAATGAAAGATGTAAATCGCGTTCGATGTGCCATTTCGACGTGGCATTGAACGTCCAAACGGCACTCGACGCGACTTACCGGATTATTCATAAAACATACAGCGAACAGGGCGGAAGCGAAAGATCTTCGCGACGGAGATACAAGATAATTTCACTTAAGTGTAATTGCTTTCATGGTGATCGGTTAAATGTGTCCCCTAATCTGTGTAAGTCCACGTAAGCCCCATCGACGCGTATGAACGGTGGTAACCATCGGTCAGAGAAATTCCAGATTTTCCAGGGAAGCGAGCTTAAGGAACTGCGGAACGATACTGATCCCCTTGTCTATTTTTTAGAGCGGAAGTACTCGCCAGGTGCAGCGATCGAATGGTACTATCAGTACCAGACTCTGTACCTTCGATTGATGGCGGAAAGTCATCAAATGGCCACCGAGAATCCGGCTTCCGAAGACGAGTGTTCCAGGAAGATCGAGGGTACCGGAAACGACGACGAGGACTCGGCACGTTCGGAGGAAGTACTGGAGAATCTACCGAACGCGATTTCGTTCGTCGGAAAGAATGCTACGGCCACGGGTATCCGCGATTCCTCGAGCTACTCATGTCCCCGTTGCGGAAACGCTTACACGAGACCGCACTCGTTGAGCAGGCACATCCGGTTCGAGTGCGGCGTCGAACCGCAATTCGAATGCCCGGTGTGCCACAAGAAATCGAAACACAAGCACAACTTGGTGTTGCACATGAGAACCCACCAGAAACATTAATCACAAACTAGCCTGTTCGAATGATAATGTTTCAAATAAATTTTGCTCGCTTATCGTTTTGTAATTACACGCAGACTGACTTGCTGCCATTGTTGATTTTTATATTAAACGAGATTACGCGATACGGGATAGAGTTACGTGAATTTATGACGTTCGTTTATCTTGTTGCGTATTGTAATAACAGATGTTTTTATAACGATGTTAAAGTATAAGTTTTTAATAGATTTGTTAAAAGTACGAAGGTTTGCCGACTGTTCGATGCGAACGCGCATCGATCGATACAGTGCCATTGAATAAAAGAATAGAGAAGAATATATATTTACAATTGTACGCCAATAGAAATAAATATTTTGTATTAATGAAATGTTATTATTTCGAAGGATAAGCTGTTAGAGAAGAATTTGCTTTTTCGTATAGAGTAGTCGATGTTCAATTAACTAGCTGTTGTATAGAAACGCGATTGCATGTTACGAGTAATTTGCAATCAATCGATACCTAATTACTGTTCACAGCGGGCTAATCTCAGTTGCAGAATACGCAGTCAATTCGATCATCGAGGCTTGATTTTTCGAAGAAAGATATAATTATTTTGCGACAGCATGACTCGACATAAGGCCTTCAAAATTACCATATCCTTTTTTTCATTGTTAACATTATTTTGCTGTGCCAACATGCTTTTTCTACTTTCGTCGTCCTTCCTTTTCGTTGCATCGAACGTAAAGCTGATTGTTTGACGGAACGCTTAAAACGATGTTGCAGTTTGGAAGGTGCTGAAGGATTTGGAGGAGGGTCCACCGTTTCTCTGTCCGAAATGCGGACGTACTTATTCCCACAAGTGCAACTTGACGAGGCATTTGCGGCTCGAGTGCGGCGTCGGGCCGAGATTTCAATGCGCCTGGTGTAAGAAACGATTCAAGCATCGACATCACTTGCGAGACCATCAAAGAATCCACCTTTACTCGAATTGTACCTTTGAACTGCGAAACTGAAACAATTTCTTTCCTATCCCCCTCGTTATTTTATTATCCCCACACGGAGAACTTATTTATTTATTTATCCAGCGTCTAATAGTCACCTAAGTAATAAATCGTAATTTTTTTTCTTGTTGTTTATACGTATGTTTTAAATTTTATACAAATCTGTTGTTATACTTCCTTTTTTTAAATCGCTACTAGTACTTAATTGCTCGAATTAAAATGACAAAGTATGAAGGGCATTAATAAATGCATCGGGTATCAAAATAAATTCTTTACGCTAAAGTATTAACGAAATGATGCCATTTTTCAAAGGACTGTTAAAAGAATACATTATTTTTATGAAACTCGATGTACATATAGAAGATTGACAAGGGGAACTATCCAAGTGTTACACTCACTTATTAATGAAACTTTAAATTATCATTTAAAAAAAAAAAAAAAATAAGAACCAAGGATTTGAACCGAGGACCTTTAGATTGCGAGTCATGTGTATAACCACGGAGCGGATCCATGACTCGCAATCTGAAGGTCCTCGGTTCAAATCCTTGGTTACCAACAATTTTTTTTTTTTTTTTTTATGATAATTTTCATGTAATAGTTATTCAAAAACAGACAAAGTATCATTAAAAAAAAAAGAATGTTGGGAACCAAGAATTTGAACCGTGTTGAACTCTAGATTGCGAGTTGTATGTGTGAGTTTGCCATACTTCAAAATGTAAGGAGTAACTAACTGTAATTGTTAATATCTTTTAAACAATTAGCCGCCCCCAAAAGGGGGTATAGGCGTATTTAGCTCTTCGAGCTCTACAAGCTGGCAAAGTTTCATTAATAAGCGAGTGTAACACTTGGGTAGTTCTCCGTATGAGAGCCAGTGAATTAGGATATTTTCAATGTTCGTAATCAGTGTGATCGTCGAGTTTGTGCCAAAAAAAGGTATTAGTAAAGTATCTGTTAGCGTGTAAGTCGTAAATGTATACTGTATAACATAAGGAAAGTAGGTATTTTCTGCAAGCGAAAGGGAAAATATATTATGCGCGTATACGTGAAAAGAATAAGGGAGAAGGAAATGCTACAAATCCATAGAAAGGGCCAAATGGCCGTGAACGAATCCGTCTGAATCTTTTGTAATCCGGTGCTTTTTGCATACTATCACGAACCGCGGAAAAAGGGGCGTCTTCGCAGCTTATATCGAACGAAGCGAACGAGAACGATGGTTCAGAGAATAATTGCAAATACCTCTAAACCGTGCCAAAGATTACTCTCTAGTTTTTACGTTGAAAAAATCCGTACAGTGAATGGTACCTCGGTACCTGTTGTTAATTATAAGACAAACCCGAAGATTGTATTTTCGTTTAAAGAGAAAAGGAATAATGTAACGAGTGCGTATCCTATATTATTCGAACGAATCGTACTTTCTTATGCAAATAATAGTGCAATACGCGTGATAAACGCGACTTTGAAGTTGATACGTCAACAGCTTTGATAGATTTTTGCTAGACGATTATAAGTATATAAAAAGCGCATCGATCGTCAGAGAAAAAAGGGAACTATTTTGTTCTAATATTAAATTCATGTAATTGTTGGGTGTTCCGTAGCGAAAGAAAGTTTAAATGCGCAAAACAGAGCTTCCGATATGTGTGGCAATGATCCTACAAGTACCACAAGTACAAGCAAGTATCCATTTGAGAATTAGAGGCTGCTGCGAATAATAGTCCGGCGATTAAGTTAAAAATTTAAGTCGAATTTTAAAGTTCCTTTAATATTCAAACCACGAACGCGTAGCTCTATGTACTTAAGCGGAAAAAAGTGTGATTTTTCACTGTTTCATTGGCCTGTAATTCATCAACGATCGTGTAATCGTGAAGGCGAATGACATACGTTTATTCAACAAAAGACATGTACCTTTGCGAATAAAATAAATTTACTTTTTATGAAAATCAATAATATGATGTACCATTAAACTATCGTAATTGCCGCGTGAATTTACGATCTGAAATACCGACTGGAAATTATAATTGTCAGCTGTCCTGGTGCGCCACCATAGCTTTAGAACGAGGATCTTAGGAACTACATCGGGGAGGAAAGATCGATGGATCATACAGGTCGGTAATTAAGGAACAACAATTTTTTAAATGCATGATAAATTATTGTGGCATTACTGCAAAAGTGAATATTTAAAGATAGAGAAAGTTTTAATTGACTGCCCTCGTGTTTGTAGATTGGGCATGGTAAATCTACCTATATTTGATTTGTGATAAAACAGTTCCCATCCTTATCACCGTTATTTTGAGAAATGATCGACTGACGATATTACACCGATTGCCAATAAAAAACAGTTAAATATCAACTGATAGTAATATATTACCGATAGATGCAGCTGCGGAATAAACATTCCGGGAATTTTTCCAACTATTTTGAACGCGCTCTGTATAAAAATACGCGCATTGGTCGGAATTTTTCAAATTAACTCTCCTCTCGATGCGTAACGCGAGATCCAGGCAATTACTGAATCGCAATGACCGATTAAACGCGGCGATAACCAGTTATCACCGATTTTCTTTTCGTCGCATCGCTGAACTTCGAAACTGCGTCTCAGAATTCCGCACGATCTTGAATCGGAGCTGCGGTGCGGAACAATAGCTCGGGAATACAAGGCGCCGGGTAATTTCTAAATATATCGTTGCAAAGAATTCGGCGCTTCGTCAACGTGCATCGCACGTGCACCATTTTCCTATTGGCCTTTCGACACGGTGTGCAATTCATCGACGACCTTGGGGGTAGATCCCTGCATTTCGGGACCGGCGAATGGAAAAGGGTTGGATGATCAGTAAGGAAGGAAAGAAAGAAAAGGGCGGGAAAGGTAGGAAATCGGTCCTCGTTTCGGGATATCGGTGGTGATCCCTTTTTAGAAAAAGGAAGCATTCCTGCGCGCTGACGTTTCGCGTGGCCACGATACGTGCGATCCAGCAGGAACCGCCGCCAGAAAATCAATCCGAAACGTCATGCCGTTGTGTGTATCAACATTGGAAAATCAATGGTAACCCGTGACGTAGGAGTCCCGCCTCAGAACGAGCCAATAGGCTTGCGCGCTAGTCCCCACCGGGGCTAACATTTACACCTACCCACACGACCGTCGGCGTGCTCATTCCGTAGCAGACTGCTGCACCGACCGGACGCACGCGACCGCGCGACAGATCAAAAACAATCGTTGAAAAGGCAGCACGCCGAGGCTACCCGTAAAACGAGAGAGCTATATCCGTGAAAGCGCACGAGGTGTATGCAGTTTTCCAGTCGACACAGCGATACAACGTGGACTGCGTCGTACCGACGATCCAGCACTGGCCACACGTCATCTCCACGAATCGTCCGATTTCATCGAACACGAAAAACCGATCGCCGTCGCTCCGACACGTAATCGACCCAGGCGGCAACTAGATCCTCGATCTTTTCCTCCAGCAAAGACAGTTTGCGTGCGTTTGTCCAAATAAATAACAATTGTAAAAGATAATTTGTTTGTGATTTTCAATTAATAAAGACAGAAAAGAGAGAGAAAAAAAAAAAATCAGCGCGAAAATAGCGCGCAAAGTGCCGGACGAAATCGACAGTTGGAAGGGTTAAACGTGTTCGTCGCCGCACCGAGGGACCGTCCAGTTTGAACTTTCCAGAAAGACGGAGCGAGAAAGACGAGGACGAGGCTCGAGTGTGTACAGTGCGAGGAAAGGAAGGCTTCTTCGCGTGGAATAAAGAGGAATAGTGTGCGGGCTCGCTAGTGCCGGCTGCTGTCGAGATGGCGTTTATGATGCCTGTTGTGAAAAACGAGTGGGACATTTACAAGACCAACCGTAGTCGACGATCCTCCGAGTGCTCGAATCCTCAGGCTTGTCGAAGTAGGAAGGTGGGTAAGCGTGTATTTCTCCGCGACGCATCGAAGGAAAAGCGCGGGAAAATAGGGATCGAAATATACGAAAAATTTGTACGAATAATTCGTGGAAGATCGCGCTTACGCGAGGATGAATCATCGACCACGAGTTCCGATTCCTAGACCTGCTATTTTATGCATGCAGCGCAACGGTAACTGGCAAATTCTCGCGATTACTCGGCATTCCAGCGATCCGTTTCTCCAGATCTCTAGTTGAACGATTGCCGCCTAAACCAGCAGCGCCATCGAGCGTTTCATCGAACCAATTCAAATCTCCATTGGCATATACGGTAGATCATTCCCAAAAAATGTCCAATCTCTTTGCCGACACGGTTTCGTACGAAGGGACGCGGCGCGGCGTGGCGGAACTCTTGGGCATACCTCTCTCGCACGGCGTGACGTAGGTTGCGCAACTTTGATTCTCAGTTTCGTAACGTATCGCGCGATAATCGGTGCCTTATCATTCTTAATCGCGCCACGATCCGTTGTGTTACCGATAACGGCATCAACAATTCTCCCAGTCGGATACGGACACACCGACGCGATTCCTATCGCTTCGCCATCGTTACCGTTACAATCTAATCAAAGTAATTATCTAATATTTGAATCGATGAGAATGCTGTTTTTAATGTAAAGATCAAAGAACGCTGTTGACCTTCTGCGACCCAATTAATTACTCAAAGAAACTTCTATAATATATTGAATGAAATGAATTTGGCATATAGAATAGAAGAAGAGTTTAAATGCGAAAAGCGCACGAATGGTTGCGCGAGGGTAACTTTTGTCGTTCGGGTTACTATTTGCGTCCGGGTGGCGCATGGCCACGAATCGGTGACCCGTTTGTCTTCGGTGGATTATGTAATTGGCCGCAAGCAGAAGAGGCGAGAATCCGCGGCGAGAAATTCGCCGTGTCGACGAATTGGTGCCGTTGGTGCCGTTCGATGCACGTGCGCGGTCGCAACTTGCGATTACGTGTTGGTTTGCGAACCACTGTTCTTCGATCGCACGGCCTTGTCTGCAACGCGTCGTTGGATTCGAGCTAGGAAGCGTTGTCCGGCTGACGGGATCCTAATGGGTAGCTGTTAACGATCGTTAATGACGCGACCGCACCACGTGCCGGTTGAACTTGTCAACGCGTTTCGCATTTCCACCGATTCCCGTTCCCTATCGTCGAGAGGTTGCTCTCGACGTAGATTTCACCCGTCGCGTTGGGTAGCAAAGAGAATTCGAAAGTATCAAAGTTGCGAGTCGGATGAAACCGATGATCATCGCGATCCAGTCGAATATGAAATATAGGTTCGAAGTGAAAGCAGTCAGCGTATCTCGCGATCGTTTTTGAAAGGCAGACGACGAGTAGGAGTCACGGACGCTATCGCTAATGTATCCCCGACGAGGAAGGGTTTGAATAAAGGAAATCGGTATGTTTGTTATGTCGACAGGTGTCGGAATGCTCGAAATCCGAGGGCCCTTCGTTGTCCACCTCGCCAGGCTCGGACTTCTTGACGTCCCCGGCTCACCGTTCGGTCCCCCTCACCTCGCGCCACTTCTCGAGGACTTCCTCGAGGGCGTCTCAAAGTTCGCTGCAGAGCCCTAGCAAGAGCACCGGCTCGTCACCGCCGAAAACCGGCAGCTCGAGCTCCTTGAACAAGTTCCACAACCGACTGGTCGACAAGTTGAAGAAGTCGTTGAAGAAGGCTGAGGACAACGCAGAGGACCAGAGAAACTTGTCGTGAAACAGCCAGGGGGTTTCGGGCCGGCCACCGATTCCCGGCTCGAAACCGATCGAGATCCGACGCACCTCAGCACCCGTTGCCGCCCCCACCAAGAACAGCAACGTGGTCGCACGATCCTGCCCGGATCCGTCGCCCTCGGCATGGTAAACTTAAACAATAGCAGCAACAACAACAGCGGCACCAGCAACAGGGACAGGAGCAGAAGTGCTAAACGAGAAACGAAGCGAACGGAACAAGGGAAAGTCTCCTGTTCGGTTCGCCACCACGACGACGATGACATCGATGAAGAGCGAAACGATCGTGAAAATCGGAAGAAAAGTCAACTGCCGAAATCGTCTAAAGTCACGATCGTTCGAAAAGATCCTTGGAACGTGCAGTCGTCGTTGAGGAAGTATCGAAGATCAAAGATCACCAGCGAGCGGAAGATTTTGAGAGAAGATTTTTCCAAGGTCAGCGGAATCGTTTCGATCGCTTCGAAAGAAGATCTCGCAAGAGTTGGAGACATCGAGGCCGACGTTGCTTCCAGCAGCCGAACACAATCTGGTACCCAGTAGGTTGCTACGCTCTCTTCTACGTTTCTCCTCCGACCAAGCAGAAACCTCGCGAAGTTAAACTAAACGAAAAAAAAAAAAAAAATCAATTCAATTCCTTTTCCTCCTCTAATTTCTCCTGATTGGATCGTTATTCACGAAGATGCCCGTTAACTTCGATCGTACAGAAGAATTCGCAACAGATCGTTTTCGTGTTTCATTTTCAGACCAGCAAAATGGGGAAGCAAACGGAGAAAAGCTAAAGATACAGAATCGATCGACAGCCGCGGCTTTCCTTTCTAAAAATCTTAATAACAATCGGAACGATCGCGGGAACCGCGATTTCTTTCTGATAACTGTGAGAATCTGTTTAGGATGATGCAGGGAAAGAAAAATAATTAAGGAGACGAGAAAGTGAGAGAGAAAGGAGAGAGCAACAAGGGAAGAACGAGTCGCTACTCGATCCAGAAGGAGGCTCTTTTTAACGAGCAACGATCGCGATGCAAACCGGAAGACGAGGGAGCACGAGAGAAGAGAACCGACGAAGAGGTGGCATCTAAACCAAGGGAAAGAGAGGTACATAATCGCGACGGGAATTTCGTCGTTCTCGATAATGGCGTGTACGCGTTCAAGTGTGCATTCGCAGGCGTGCAAGTCGCGCAAGGTTCGCGGCCAAATCGGGATCGTTACAAGATCTCAATGTCCGCGCCTGAAAAAAAGCTTAGTTCCTTCGTTCGTACGTTATCGCGCGTATAGAATCTTTAAAAAACGACTCGATTTAAGCGTCACACGCGACATTATTTTTCGTTTCATTAAAGAAATCGATCGTGCCGCGAGCGGATTCTTGAATCATACCGATCTTTCGAATTTTTCTCGCGGTTCGCTTTCGTTCGAATTCTCCACGTCGAGCTTTTCACTCGTTACGCAAACGATAACCATGGTGAATGTGTGTTTTTGAAACATTAGGACCGGCTGAGAGAAAGAAAAAACAGGCGTCGACTAAACGAGGCGTAACTCGGCTCCAATTCAAGGGAGCTGTTCCCGTAAGAGCTTCTCGCACACGGACAACCGGAAACGCTCGTTTTCGTCGTTAACGTTCGGATCGTTTGCTGCCTTCAAAAGGGAATACGCGTGCGTGCGCGCGAAAAAGAAATGAAAATAAAGTAAAATAAATCTGCAAGCAGATAGAGAAACAGGGGTCACAATATATAACATATACATATATTATATTATACACATATAGGTGAGAGCTGATGAAAGGAACGGCGCCTAAGGAGAGACTTATTTTAATCGCGCATCGTTCGAGCGAGAGATATTAGCTGTACTTACACACGTACATATTTATTTTCAAACTTTTGTTACGTCGTCTCGCGATTCTTCCAGGCGATTGGAAGATCTACGCGAGCAGCAATTACCGTGTCGAGACGATACTCGTGTACTCTTATTATTGGAAAACTTTCGATGCATCTCCAATCGGTTCGATTCGATTCGATTTGTTTTCGTTCGCTCGATTCGGTTTCCGATTCGGTTCGCAGTTGATGATATAAGGCGAAACACGTTCACGGTATCGTTTCGACGCGATCGTATTCGCACACGACACTCTAGGCTAGAGGTGACGATATTAAACCGCGAAAGAGATATTTTCTTAAAAAACGATCCTCGCAGTGTGTGTATCGAGATGTGTGTGTATCGTATACCGCTTATTTCCTCTGTCCCGCGCCCGAGGTACTCGATTTTGCTGTTTTGATTAGTCGTTACGAAGCGTTTGTTAAATTCTTGCATAGTATAAACGCATTACTTCCGTCGGAAATTAAGCGATCTGTTATCCGTTCTACGTCGAACAATTCTTCTAACCGAATTGATCAAAATCCCGGGAAATCGAAGATGAAGAAGGAGAAAAGTGTCCTCGAAATTCGGACGCAGAACGACGTCTTTCGAAGGCATCGAATGAAAAATCACAGAGATACCTTACGTGTAATTTCAAGAAAAAAAAAAATATACATATATATATTAAATTCGTTTCTAACGCGCGATGAAAATAATCATAGACCAAAGAATAAGAGTGGTTGCCTTTCCCGCGCAACTATGTCTTATCGATTACGCTTCTATTCTTTTCCATCGAGCAGTCGAAGGTACGATGTAATATTGTTTGTTTTCCGTTAATTGCAACGTAGCTACAAACGTCAGCAAGATTATCGACTCATTTTCGATTCGACAGTATTAAGTATGTCACGCGTAAGATAAAAAGTTTTACGTCGAAAGCATAGTGATACACCGACGACATCTTCTGCGTCCACCATTTGCCCGTATTTTTCGTTGTCAGACAAAAGAAGAAGAAACAAGAGAAAGAAAGAAAAAAAAAAAGATACGAAGTAATATTACGCGTTTCCTCCTTATCGTTTTTTGCAAAATTACGAAGTGGGAGCAATTAAACGATACCGCGTGTAACTCTGTGATACCGTAAGCTATAAGGTAGAATTATTTTGCAACGATCGTATAAAGCGAAAAATGAAAATAAAAAAGAGGAAAAATTGTTGTTGAGGAGATGTTTATTGTTACGACGAAAATTCGTACGAACGCTTCGATTCTCCGTCAATCAACGCGCGTTTTTTGACAGCGGAAGCGAGAAGTTCCTTCTTCGTTCAGCGAAATAAAATGCATCGAAACGGCTCAAATTGCATTTTATTCGAATTCTCTGTAAAAATACAGACGAACAAAGGGAATTTGACAAAATATATATATATTTCCTGAAGCTTAAGTATCTTTCTTTAATTAGTAACCATGGCAGTAAATCGATGGGGCGCAAAATTAGAAGAAAAGAGGAAAAATTCACGAATAAGCTGAATGCTACGTAGGGAACCGATCCGCTAATGTTGTCGTTTCATGTAAGACTGCTTTAGAAAAACAGAAAAAAAAAAGAAACAATAGAATTTACCGATCGGATGTTATAAAACGTGGTGCTTGGCGGAACGTTGGAACGCGCGGAGGATCGCGCAGAATCGCGAATTTCCGCGACGATTTCCCGCTCCATCGTTTCGTCGGTTAATTTGTACTGATTAGAAACAGTGGTGTTATTAGAGTTTAAAGATTGACGAGATAATACGATCTATTTATTACGGCGGCCTCGGACCGCGGAGTAAACGTGGATTGGGACTCTTGGTTTTTCTTAGCTTCTTTACGCGTAGCGTTTTGCCCTTTTGTCGGTGAAAATGTTTTGTAAAACGTTCGTTCAATGTAAACGATGATAGGCTTAAAAGTATATATTTTCTAGCTGCTCTTTTTTAGCTCGATCCACTTTCATTCTACGGTCACAATGTTCGCGCGATTACAAAGCTATATGAATATGTATACACGTATCAATATATGTGAACATATATAAGTATATTTGCATGTATTGATATATCATACAATGCATACTTACATACATATATATATATATAAATATTATATAATTTATTATTCGACGACTTAACTATTTTTTGTATTACTATTGCAACTATTTTACGGTTATTCGTTATACCTCACTCGGGATATTTTGAGCTGATTTTTAGCGCGTGGCTGAGGAGATGAAAGCTACGAGTAATCTGGAGAAATTTTTTGTTTTCACATATGTATATATTAAAGCACGATATTCGAACTGAAAATAAAACACCGTGGTACACGTAGAATAAAAGATTTTTAACGGCCTGAAGCAACCTAAAATTTTATCGTAGTACGCACTTTTCTTCTTTTTATTGAAATTACTTAAAATAGTAGAGAAAAGTGCTTTTCTCCGGGCTAATTTTCTTTTGTTAATTGTTAACGAGACGATCGCTCAAGGCCCTTGCTCCTCATCCATGACGATTGAATGTCACTGCCAAAATCCCCAGGATTACATAAAAATGTAGCGTGTACATGGTTGATAGACTCGAGGAACGGCTGTCGTATTTTTCACGACAAATCGTCCTCCGCCATCGCGAACCTCTATCATCCCCTCACTATCTTTCGATTTTTACCTTCTGTATTTATTATTCCTTTTTTCCTACATAGCGGCTTCATTATTGAACAAATAAACCCGTAACGCTCGCTTTTCTGCGGTCTCGAAACTGTTTTCGAAAATGACAATTTTTCAAAGCCCTATTATCTTATCTCCTAACGAATTTGCAACGAGTACGATCATCGTCGAAAGAGAAGAAAAAAGAAGAAGAAAAAAAAAAAGGTATGAAAGAAAGCGAGATGATGGGTGCACATTCCATAAATATAATTATACCTACTTGTATAAGGTAATGAATCCGTTAGCGTTTGATATAAGACATTCAAGTAAGGATATTACAAGCGAAGATAATAAATGACTAATGTATCTAAAGTTTGAAAGCTTACAATAGACTCGGTTTATCATTATCATGTATCGTGATTTTTATGTCATGTTCAATAAATGAGTTTTAAAATACCTTCGAGATATTACTTCCTACCTATCCTGAAAGCAATATTCCACTGCAGACGCAACCGCAGCCGTAATAGATCATTCATCGATTCTTTCGTAATGAGTCACGCGTTAATACATAAGTACAGACAGGGTTGTTCATTAAACGATGACCAGCAAAAACCGTGCTGCGATATCAGAGTTACGCGGAATTATTGTGATTCATGATTAGGTGATTCGCGTTGATTCGTCATTAGCGTATATATCGCCGATCGGAATCTCGATCGCTGAAGATACGAGAGAAAGTTTCTACTTTTTCATTGAACCAGTTTCGAAACTTTGCAAAATTGAACAAAGTTACTTTCCAGGAGTTCGATAAACCTGACCTACGGACGTAACAACCTTTGACTTGTTTCCTGGGTTCAGGAATTGAAATTCGGCCGATCGATACCGTATAATATTCAAACTGTACAGCGTTCGATTTGAATTTCGAGTTGAGAGGATAAAAGGCTCGAGTTCCGAGAATATTCCTCCGTCACGAATCAGTGAAATTTCGTGAAGTTTGAAAACAGAGTGGGAAGAATGCTGCAACCTGTGTTTTCAATTAAATTCATCGACGCGATCGTTCGTCTGACGCAACGAAACGCACCCTGACAATTTAAACCGTTCTGGAATATTCGCATTCGGAGATCGGTTACCGTGAAATCTCTTATCGGTTCACCTATTGTCATTGCGTGATAAAAATTTACAGGTAATCGTTAAGCGTTCTAACGCAATCGGATTTACGGTAGTTCGATAAGCGCCTTGAATAAGAATTATCCTTCGAGTAAATCGATTTCGCAAAGCGTAGCCACGAAATAAGCAAATATATAGTTATTGTTTCTACTCGAATGAAATAAAAAGGAAGCTGCGCCAAAGTTATTGGAAACGCGATATCGCGGGACATCGATACTCTCGCGGTTTAATTCCGTCTAGTCGAAGGAACAATCGCAAAAATCTTGAAAGAACCTAATAATTTATCGTGACATTTCTCATTATCAAGATCCGTGGAACAATCGCGAAAAGTATGAAAGATAAGGAGGATCGATATGAGTAAGAGATCCGAAGCTATCCGCGTACGTACGCAAGTACGTGACATTGTCAGTAAAATCTCTGTCCCTCGGCTGCGTTATCAGTAAAATTTTTTGCAAGATTAAACCGCGATATCGAGGTGGAACAAAGAGAAAATGTCAGGAGCGATTTTCATCCTTTCTCCCACCTTTCGTCGAACGATTCTTTGGTTGAAAATTTTATCGAGCGCCTCTGAGAACGGAACGAACGAGGCTTGAAACGCGAGTCGAGGATCTTTAGCCACGGAATGCGCGTCTGGTTACGCCAATGCTTTCCGCGAATGGAAATTTCCACGCGACGTGGGGACTCGACACGTACGATTGCTGGTGTGTCATTGCCTGGCTTATTAACGCGAAAATTGCACCGGTAAAAATACCTGGCGCCTCGCGAAACGTCGCTAATAGGAAGGAGAAATCCGATCGATCTCCGATTCGTCCACGTTGGCGCCATCCGGCCCGGAGATCGGCGCGCTTCGCGAATTTCCGATCCAGCGCGATCGTTCCTCAGCCGCTAATCAATTCGTCGCGGTGGTCCGCGAATGCAGGAAGGAAAGGAAACGACACCCACGGCTTGATATCGCGTTCCGAATTCGTTCAAACGCATCTGCCTGTATATCGGTATTCTCAGAGCCTCCGCCTACACTCCGCTTTCGCTCTCTATCGTCGTCCGATTACCGCTTTACGCTTCAGGATACGCTCTATCCTCTTCGTTCTATCCAGCCCGAGCGACGATTTCTCGCGACCTTAAAGTACGATGCGGTTCAGAATGAACAGGCTCGGCCTTGGAACGGAGAGCACCCTGTCCTTGGCCGAACGAGAGTGTCGACCGGTGATACATAGCTCCCATGCAGGATCGAAAGGTAGTCGGGAGAGTTAACGATGTCTCGATTCAACGGTATTTCAAGCCGCTTTGCGTACAAACAAACAAATTACTTAACTCGAAATTGGGTCTATTTAGAGAGACCGAGGCTCCGAGACCTTGCTATTCGTAGAGCGACCGACGACGACGGTGCGAGGCTACCGAGGGACCGAGGAAATAATGAAACACAGGTAGAACGCAGTTCGGCAAAGAATTCAGGTCGATGGACTTTCTGGCTGGTACGGAATAGGGTCGGTGATCAATACGTTCGCGCGACAGTACTATTTCTAACTCGGTACGAATTATTCTTAGAATGCAACTGTTCTAGCAATTCGTACGATCAGCACGCGACACGACCGATCAATCTACAGGATCGTGATTTATCCGGTTGTTTGTATTCGAGAAGACAACCGCGAAGATCGAGAGATCGAACCTCTTAGCACGTCGCGACTCATCGTGACGAGATCCCACTCGAGACACTCGAGACAATAAATTCTTGAACAAACGAAACTCCGTTCCGGAAAATCGTGCTAATCAAGAACGTGTTACACTTACTTTACTATCGATACTAGTAGGAAGTCCTTGATCCTCGAACCTCGCCAATGTCGATTTCAGCGACGAACTTGCGAACAACTTTTATAATTAGAAATTTGTTTCACGCGATTGTGCGATCATACGCAACGTTCATGTTTACGTAGACGAAAGTTGAAAAACAAATTTTCGTCAAAGCAACATTGGGGAAGAAAAAAGATTGGTTAAAAATTTTCCGTTATCGTCGCACAATTGGCAAGAGAATTGTAATGAGTTATGTCTTCGATGCCCTTCGGGTTATCGGAAAGGTTTTATCGTTACGAGGAGGAAGCATCGTCGATGCCCGGCCAAGAGACGCCACTTATTTCTGTTCTTATCGGAATAGTTGTTAATAATAATAATGCACTCCTATTGACGGTCGTTCGACGAACAGTAATACGGTAAAGAAGCTACGCTGCGTCGGTGAAGAAAATTTGCAACTGGCAATAACATGTTTGTCGTCCATCGATATCGATAGCTACTTTAGTAGGAAACGGAATTGATTTCTATGCGAATCTATCCATATACGTAACAGCCGTACTATTTCCGTGCATTTGTCTCCAGTTTGCTTCTGATCTTTGAATTAGTCATAGCAAACGAACTCTGATCTCGCCAAATAAGCAAACAAGAGTTCTGTTTACGCATTTAATGCTTTTATTCTCCTCGCAATCGTTACAAAACCGACAGTTGTTTTCAATCACGTGCCGATCACCCGATTAGTTCGATAACCGTGATAATTGTATTCGAATAAGGATGCTATTGACATTCGCTCGCCTTCGAACGATCGTCAATTCTCTTAAGAATAAAAAAGCAGAAGAAACTGGATGCATCTCGCGAGAGCGTTGCAATGTTTCCGGTGTCAATGTTAAATACAAGAGACAGGTAGACAGAGTTTTTGGCCGTGCATCGAGGGATAGCGTGACTTCGAAGAAACTGACACAGATTTCTAGGAAATACCGACTAACTAACATCCGTCGTTTTCCCGGATGCGACTAAACCGGGCAAGTTTGACGCACAATCGGTGTATCGAGAGTCGGTTGGACGACAGCCTGGGTTTAGAAATATTTGACAGTGGTTTGGTAGCATGCAAAGAGAGCGTGAACGTGGGATCGGCATACGCGTCTGTACTTATAAGTAAGTCACCGCGTCTACCTTGTTATTTTCGGCGTAAAACCGACGCAGGTCGGTGGCAAAGAGAGGCGCCTAGGGATCGCGACGCGTCGTCTCGACACCCACGTGAGTATTTCTACAAGTACACTGTCACGATCGCTGCCAAATCGTGGCAGTTCATCGGCAGATTGGCCCGAGGCATCAGGGAATCCAACGTGACGCCAGGAGTTAACGTCATCTACGTAGGTGCAACCGCGATCGTCAAAGGTCGGCTCGCGTTCAGAATAGATACGACACTTTTCATCTTTTTTATCTGAGAATTCTAAACTGGCTGCGAAATATAATCGCAAAATTCCAGGTACACCTTTATGCAGCTGCAGAATCGTTCTCCTATGACCTATCCTAATCCTACCTCGTCCATATGCATGCCGGAGAAGAAGATATCGACAAAGCTGATTAAACGCGTTCCTCGGTGTAACGCGAATGGTTAAATTTAGACGAACGTTTGCCGTATTACGCGCCATATGAATCAGGTATGAACGAAACGATCGCGTGGACAGACGCGGAGATGAGGATGACTCGAGTCATTTAAAATTCGCCTGTTGCGAATGCTGGTGGAATGCAGCTGCGTGATAGTTTCGTGGTAAGAAAAAGAATGACTGTTTAAGGGACGCTGTCCACCCTTGCTGCGAATGATCGAAACGTACGCAGTTGGCGCGACAATTCCATCTGCTTGGCATCTGACACCTCGATTGGCGCGCACGCGATACTCTTCGAATCGCGATACCAATATCGTTCGCAATCGATTCGCCTTCCTAATTGTGCAAATCGAATGACTCCGATGGCACAATCGATAAAGCGCGTACAGATCCTTAGTATAGCTCGATATTGAATTAGTGGCATCGCGCGAAACATCTCGATCGCGATGCACGCGAAGGAACGTTTTAAAAGAAAATATGATCGCGTCAGTATGAACGACATTTGCAACCGCTGTTAAAAAGATGTAACATCGTAGAAGACGGTGATTCGATCGCGCAAAGATCAGGCTCGATTTAGATAACCGATATCGTTTTTATAGCGACAAATTTCATTGTGCATTCGCGTATCACGCCGCCAGCAGGACACCGATCATGAACGGATCTGGCACGGTTTAAAACGCGATAAATTCCTGACGCGACCCGTCTTTATTGCCAAATATTCGCGTAAATAGACGCGCGCAACCGTCCAAATAATCTTCTGTCAATTATTTCGGTAACTTGTTACGATTTAGTCGATGCATTTGGAAACGTGACGATCGTTTTCGCGTCATAGTTTCAAATGTATCGCGCGTATGACGAACCGATCTCGTTCGAGGTTCGATCGACCTTGATACGAGATCTTGGATTCTCAGCAAGGACGATATCCATCTGGATGGAAGTTCTCTGCTGCCGTCTGCCGAGACCGATTCGCTTTTTCAAGGGAAACCAGTCTTGGCCGGGCTTCTGTATCGGTTTTCTACCCTCCATACAGATGTCGGTGTAAGGTTTTGCCATCGACCGGTTACCGACCAGTTATGCGGCAGTTTTAAAGTCTAAAACTGCGCACTTGCCAGCGTTTCGTTCTCCAGTTATTTCCTGACCGATCTCGTTAGTTGTTAAATGAATTCTTGAATTCTCGCTCGTTCAAAACGCCGAATGATTCGACGGATTGTTAAACGATGACACGATCTTGCTATTTAGCCGCGGACCACGCACGTTTTATCGTCACGCGTGAATCTTTCCGGATAGACGATATTTTCATCCTGCTATAAATACTACATTCAACGGTCAGCGAAAACCGCGATATGCATTCGATGCAGATGCTTGAATAATCTCGATTTCGTTTTCTTTTCAGCTCGGTTAACGATCGCTCTTGGTTGCAAGAGTGTTACGCGATCGAATGGGATCCTTCTAACGAGTTTTTCACAGTTAAATTGAAAGAAAAGAAAAAGTGACGCTTACTCGCGATCAAGCGTGTCTGGCTTTTTTCATAATTTTCATTCGTACGGGGTACAAATGAAAATTTACTGAATGAGAGCTGCACCAAGGCTCCCCTACGACCCACCTTTCCGCCGTATCTACGCCGTACTCAAATGACACTGAAAGCACGGATGCAGAGAGCTCCGACCGACCGAAATCAATACCATGTTGGCCTACTACGCCGTGGCCTTCTTTTCAGCTAAATCCATTTGCCGCGGAACACGATAATAACCAATATGCATGTCCCCTCGTACATCCGTCAAGCATATCTTGTTAAAGAAATTCTCGCGAAACCACGTGTCTCTGATATTAACTTATGTAATTATCAGCCTTTTCAACACGCGGATACGTCATCCGTGAAATCTTATGTCTAGCCGTTAAATTCGTCGAGTGGATTCTTTGTTCGTCGCTTTTAACGTTTGCGCGTTAATCGACAAATTTGTACGATGAGAAAATAATTATTGATGGATAAAAAAAGAACCAGACGACGTTGCACTAACCAGATCGAACGCTTTCAATCGTTAACGCTAAGCCTTACGAGGTAAGGTTTCTCCGGAGGGGGGAAACGAAATCGAGAGGAAATCCGCAAGGAAGAGTAACCAATTAACTGTTCGACGAGTAATCTGTCAAAGGTATTAATTAATCCGATTGGATCCGGGTTTGAACTTAATACGCTCTTGTCATTAGACGAAGAAGATTATATATGATCGTTGATTGTGTACTTTAAAGATATACACCGATATACACTTACAAACGGTTATTATCCTTCGGTGCACTATCGATCTTGGTCAAAGAGTTGGATGGGCAGGAACGACGCAATAACAGGAACGTCGTCGCGACGTCCTGGCGCCCGCGACTATGTCCGTGATTCCTTTTATAACAGCGAATCTACGTCTAGTATACCAAACAACGTAATAAATCTAAAGCGATCTTTAAGAGCGTTTTATTTTTAAATAAAGACAATCAGCTCTTTTTACCAGCTGTCTTTATTTTTTTTCTTACTAATTTGCAATTGAATGAAATCATTCATTCGAGCGAATGCATTGAAATCGTGTTACACGTGTTTTACCCTATTACCAATTGATGTTTTAATTCAACGTGTGAAACCGATAGCGATACCCTTCGTTCAACGAAGCGGATACATTGAATAATGCGTTACATCCAGTTTTATTCCATACCGTCGACGAGTGTATTATTAGAACGCTGTGAATAATTACGTCGGCTAGAAGTTTGCACGCTCATTATCTGCTAATTGTCAGGTTTCATCGAGGTTACGCCAATATAGCGAGCTATCAATATATTCTGATAATTAGAATAACCTATATATTTAGTAATATTAATACCATGGTGGTAATGCGTTAAGGTGTCAGAATTATAAGGTAAACGATCGTTCGACATACCTTTTCGACGTCTTCGGCAGGAATGTTCCTTCGTACATAGCTTACAGGTTTGCTCTGAGATCGTTGATACTTCAAAACAAAACAAACCCTCGAGATCGTGTGTACCTCGGCGATAATTCCTTTGGGCCAGGCGTGCCAGTACTTTGTTGTCCTTCGTCGAGACTGTATCGCGATATTAAATATCTACGCACCTTTCGTCGCGTACTTCTCAACGTGTACCGAAATTACGATTTTTCTAATTAGTTCTTTCCCGCGCGAACGATCGTACTGTCAACGCCATGTTATTTTATTGTTATTCGAAAGCAATTAACTTGATGACATCTATGGATGATTTTGAGCTCTTCGAGAAATTTGAAGTGTTCGTTGATTACCGACCGAGCCGCTAGGGTGTCGCTCGAGCGATAAAACACGCGACGATCGTAGTGCTGGAAAGAAACCCTTATGCACGTTTTATCGTTTAAACTCGCACTTTCGAGTTCTTCCCGCGCTCGTTCACCGTGCTCGTGCTTCGGTTCTCGTTCTTTCAAATCTTTTGGATATTTCCGGGTGAAAATTGTGCGATTTAATACGCGAACAGTGCAAGTTGACTAAGTTTTAAACTCAGTTGTGGAATATTCGTCGAAGGTGATGAAGAATCCGTTGAAGAAAGAAGGTTAAATTTTCACCGCTTCTCCCACCACAATGGCGGCCATTCTTGTCGTAAGTATTCAAAAAGTTTGGTTAATATTTTGCATGATAAACTCTAAAGAGACTATGTTTAAGTATACACGATGTTTCCAATGATTGCATTTGACCATATAGTTCGTTATCTTCTAATGCATAATAATGTACACACACAAGATCGAGAATCGACAAATGGGATCAAAGCTAACAGCTTTGTATTCTATCGTTTGTATCGTATGTCTTTACGTGGAAGTGTTGATATGCAAAACGTATTAATGCATGCACATTCGCTGCTATAAATGTTCGAATAAGCACGTATAAATACGCTGAATGTATATTACCAGACAATGGCGTAATTTACTCCTAGTTCAGGAAGCATTTAATTGTCCATTTAAGCCTTCCTAAAGTTGCAAATAATTATTGCATACTTTGCATTACGGAAACCTTAAAATTGAAAAAAATGCTTATTAAAATTGAAGATACATCAACATCGTTTATACTATATCGTACCATACGGTTTCATGTGATAATTCTATATCGTCCATAAGTGTCGATTGCATGCCTCCGTGTTCTACACGTGTGAAGTGTGAAGCTTGGTACAACAAACGATAGGGCAGTGAAATTTCCTCGTACATACGCACGAGGGCGTATCAAAGACAAAGCAGGTCCTTGTTCCGGCGATTCTCAAGTATCGTAATCCACGTGTCATAAATAATCTCATAACCCGTGAAATATTTCTCGGTTAAGATATTCGTGAACGTAGCGGAATTTCGTTTAATACGCGTACGGAACGTGGTATTGAATATCGGTAGTCGTATCTCGGAGCGTGCTGAGCAATGGAAAGGATAGCATCCTCCCTGTCGCATTCCACCGGGACGCGAACAGACAGGCTGGAAGAAGCGAGCATTTGCGTATAGACAGTTATTTAAAGATTCTCGCTGCATTCAAATTGTGTCACGTGACTGTTGGCTAGCTGCCGTTTCTTTGCCGCAAGTACCTCGGGGTCGACACGTAGAATGCTATACTATGTAGAAAAAGAGAAATCTCTTGAGTACAGGTCATTTCAGACGGATAGAACGTATCTCCCTCTCTCGGCCACTGTCAATTATAATAGCGAAGATGCTTTCGATTTTTGCCACGGATATAGGACTTTCGGAGAAGGTTCTACCTAAATATCTGCAGACTGTCGAAACGCAACCGATAATTTCTATCTCTCTGCGTATCAGATGAATGATTACGTTGATTAGGAGATCGACAGTAGCTGGCGCCTGCCTGCCCGTCCGTTTGTTAACCTAACCCATGACCTTTATGTCGCAATTAACAACGTGGTACTTTCCATTCGGTAATGTTTCGCATGCATTCGTGATCTTTGTCGCGATCGGAATTACTTTGATAATTCGAAACGTTTACGTTGCGGCTCGAAATTTCCGCTGGTTAACATTCTGCTTTTACAAGTGATAAGGTTCAATGTATCTATCGTTATGTATCTATAAATGTATCTATCGTTATTTCAAAATTAGAAAAACAAAAGAGCATGGAATGGATGTTTGATATATTGCACAGTTAGAGGACAAGATCACGCGACATTTGAATAACGTCGTGACTCGTAGATTTGTTGAATCAGGATAATTAGAAGATAATTATTAAATAACTCCTTTTTATGTGAAAAACACTACCGATGACTTGTGAAATTTACCGATCTCGGTTCCGCTCTGATTCGAGCTGTCTCCTCGAGATGGTGTTACCATCGATTGGATGTTCGTGCCTAGGCAGAGTTCTCTATGGACGACGCAAAGTGATGGCGGAATTGGATAGAGGGCAATAGAACGATGGTGCACCACACGGTGGCACAATATTTTCTAATAAAACCATTTTCAAAAAGTTGAACAGGTTTCATTGATTCATAGATGCTTATCGAAGATTAAGAACACAACCATCGTTTTAGCTACGTATAGGGATTAGTCTGTTTGATAATTTTATAATTAAAACTCGATTGCTCTGTTAGAATGATTTGAAACTATGTCAAGTGGTAGACCTATTTTTAATCGGATTTTGTCCGTTAACAGTGCCGTTTTTGAAGTACTGGGCACAGTTTATCGCTCCTCTCAATTGAAACACCCTATAATCCGGGTGGTCCTTGCATGGCACACGTTACGGCACGGAGAGAGTATTGACCGTCTCAGCGGGTACAGTGGAAATTTCCACTGCCCTACCCCAAGACTCTTGGTGACTACTACATACACTTTCCGGTCGCGGTCGTTGGTGTATATGTAACTGAACCCTAAAGTCTACCATCCAATCTAAAGACCGTCTTTCAACTTATGACGTTTTTACTTCGGTTCCACGGTAATTTGATGTATCTTTGTAAAAATTAATGTCAGCATTCGTATTTGTATAAATTATTCCAAATTACCACCTAAAAACAGGCATCATAACTTGATAATTATACAACAGGCTTTTATTACCGTTCTTACTTCTGAAGTATTCAATTGCGATTCAGTAACGTCCTAGATAATTCTTAAAATAGCATTTTGTAGATTATTTTATGCGAAATGGTTCGTTAGTTTTTTTTTTTTAATTTGATCTAAGGGAATGAGAGTCATATTTTTTGTATTTAGTCTGGTTTTTACTAATGTCGTTTATTAGTTATCTGCATCTGTGCGCAATTTATGGATAATCTAATGCATATCAGTTTCGTTCGTATATTGATTTATGAACGTTGAATGTCAATGAGAACCACTGGCAGGTATGCAGGACTTCCCCGCTTTGAAAAGGTATTGAAGATAACTTGAATAGAATTTGTGATGGGTCGCCTGACCTTCGATGGAAAAGTGTAGAAACGTAATTCGTGCAACATTCTTGTTTCTACATTTTTCAAACTATACAGCGTTAATCGTTGGTAGAGGAAAGGGAAACTGAAGATTGGTGTTGATTCAGTGGGCTGGTAGAAAGAAATACGAGATAGCAGTCCGCACGAACCTATTTTTAGCTAGCTGTCCTTCGGTTTTACGCAACTACATAAAAAGAATGCTATTTACTGCGCTCTATCTCTATTATCGTTAATACGTTGAAAAACATATAAAATTCTGTTTAATAAATAACGATTAAATTTATCTCGTCCGAATATTAGACTTTGGAGAATTGAGAACACACAGTCGATGCTCTGTTAACGTTTCTCATTAAAAATCAAGCCGGTTGCGTGGGAGTGAATTTGTTAATTTAATGTTTATCCATTCACGACACACGCACCATCTGTAGTAAAAGAAAATTGAGAAAAATTGATAGCGTTTCACGGTAACTTTGAATGTTGCCAACTATCGCTATTGCAGGGTTCTGTTCAGCTGCAGTTGATAATAAAGAAAAATGCAGTTTCCTGTTCTGTTACATTTTCCATCCCCTTCCAGATGGTATTGATGGTACCATTTTCAAATCATTCAATAATGAAATTATTTTATTTAGCTGTTATTTTTTAAAGCAAAAATTATTTGAAAATTGCAGTTGCAATTTTATTACCACCTGCAATTATTAACATCGAACACAATCTCTTAATAAACCAGACTGCCCGGCGGTAATTAACCAAGTAGTTCTTGAAAGTACTTTGCAACTTTGAAAGGAGATTAAAGTTCTTATTCTTCTTAAAATACGAAACGTTCCAGTGACTCCAGTTTTTGTACATTTTTAATCTTTTTCATGGGATAATTTTTCTCTCTCACAAAAGAGTCCTTGCCCGTTATATTCCTCGTTTCTTTAGCTCATCGATTTTTCAGAGTAATTAAGGTAACCGCCGGGTGAAATAAATGAAAAACGAATAATATATGAATCTTATATTATTGCGTTTCTTTCTTGAAATGTTTAGGAATAAATGGTAGCCCTTTTTCTTGGTCGACTTCTCCTTTTCATCCCGCGTTATTCATCGAGTATCGCTATAGAAGTATGTTACATATGTATATGTACATATACGTAGACTCTGAAAGTTTGCATTTAACATATCTTGCTTTCGATTTGACGGCACATCGTGTGTCATTCCTCCGTTTCCCAGTCTCTTCTCTTATCCCCTTTATTCTCTTCATCCTTTGTTTTATCCCTGTACTTTATGTCGGCTCGCTTCGCTAGAAATCATTCTCTGGAAATTGCGGATTGATTCGAAACTCTTCCCGTCCTTTCAACGTATCGATTCCGATCGGATGCTTTGTAATAATTCGTTGTCCAACTTTGCAGCAAAAAGCGATCGTTTAAACGAAAAAAAGAAGTGGAATCTTCGCACGGTTAAATTGTCAGGTGGACGGATAGTGGGTCACGGGATAATCGAGTTAAATGTTTTCCTTTCGCGATACGAATAGGGTGGCTAAAATAGTGTTTCGTTGGTCGGTTCGTTGGAACGCGCGTCAATATTTGTGTTATTAACGGTATAAAATTGCACGGGTACCAGGCTCGAAGAAGGCCGAGAGATAAATAAGGTACACAAGGGGTAGTGATTAAACGTTCGCGAAATGAAATCTGCATTTGATTATGGCCCGCTGATTGATAGCGGTGCTGTGCATATTGAGCGTACGCGTGTTAATCAGGTTAGAATATTTTATGTCATTAGCAACAATTTTAGTGTGTACTGTCTGGTATTGCGGCTCGTTTGTTTGCGCTAGCTAACTTTAAGCCACGATCCGCTAAATTTCTGAAATTCTAGAGAGGCTGAAATAGTTGTTCGATTTTAATGAAAAATTTATACGAACAGTAGTAATTATCTGGCATTGAATTTCTTTAAAAATAAGGGAAATCGAAGCAACAAACATCTCGATAAAAGAGCAGGTGAATATATTGCGAAACGATGATAATCCAGAATGCAATCGGTGGTTTACATGGTAGCGAGAGACACGGGCATCACTCGATTTCGCAGGATTATGCGGATCTTAGGGATTTGCGGTGACGATACTGGTAGCCGAGCTCGGTAACGTTACATCGCGATGCAATAGGCGCGTGCCCTTGAAGTATATGCATAGAACGGAATTTCCAATCTTCCAAGGGGCTATTCAGAATATTTGGAATTAGCGCCGGTGAATATACTCCGGGTGTTATATTGGAAACCGATACCAGCGAACCGTACTCTTCGAATGCCAATGGCCACTTAACCATGCATCCACCCCCTCTTGTGTCTTTAATTAGGGTTAGTTTATTTCGAAACATTCGCCGCTTGTCCGCGATGCATTAGCTTGCATTTCTAAACAGGTTGACTTTGAATTAATAATCCAACCGGGAGTGCATCATGGTACGTGTTACATTGTTTTCGTACAGCTTTATTTTTACGTAGATTCATCGATTATCGGAGGGTTGTTTTATTCACCGATGGAATCGGTAACCACCCTCGTTGATATTTGTGCCAGCCACTCCTACCTGCATTTGTTTCACTTTTATTTGGATTCGAACGAGTAGCGATGCAATCGAGAATCGTACTTGCGGAGGATGGAAAGCGTTTGTTTGCGGTGAATTGACAACTTTTGAATTACGATTCGGTGACTCGTATGGTATCGTTGATGAAGCGAGTGTTTTTACCTCCCCCTCGTTCGATCGAGCGGTCGAAAAAAGTCGGGAAATTCTTGATATAAATATTCATTATTGCAAACTAACGTCTGCTGAAAAGTTGGAAACTTGGAGAAACTTGATGCATCTCGTTGGTAAAACACGAGAGTGTTTCGAGCAGCGTGATAAATAGCCGTTAGATTATAAAACGGTAATGGTCAACAGGTGCAGTTTTCCATTCGCGAAACCGATAGCCGCGTTTTCCTTCGTATAACAGCAATGGATTAAACACGCCATTGACAGGTTGTTTTATGGAAACATTTGATCCAGTTTCCGCCATAAGTGTACTCGCGGCAAGCGCGCAACTCGAGCGTCCATTTGTACGTTTATTACTGTTGCGCCAACTATTTCGCACCGCCGCGGATGTTCAATTAAGTCGACCGTGTACGTTCCGTTCGGCTGTATTTATCGACTTGTTTCGATTAAAACCGTTCGTTGAGATAACCGCATCTAATATACCTGCGGAAACGTTTGTTAACGACGCGTTGCCGGTCAGTAATCGAACGCGTGTCTGAATAAAATTAATACTTTACTTAACCTTCGTACTTTATCTTCTACTCACTCATTGCCGGCTGAATTTGCTGAAATCATCGTTCTCGAAGGATTTTCATAAGTTTCGGGGTCTGATTTTCATTGGCTATAATTTGGACGTTAAACATCTCGCAAGCAGTTACTCTGTAACACGCGATTAAGCGCGTTTTCAACGGAAGATGTATCTTTAGCTTAGCCTGCAGCCGAACAGGATTATTACATTCCACGAGTCGGTAGAGAAATTCCTCAGGACAGAATCACAGTAGTACGAGAAACCTTGTTTCGTCCTGGTGGATCGAGTAGCTTTCTTCGGGGCAATCAAGCGATTGGTCGGTCATTAAACTTACCTTGATCGAAGAAGCGTTTAATGGTTTAGGGATGAAATAACTTTGGTACGTCGAGAGGTTGAAAATGTTCAGTTTATTTTAATTACGTACAATGTCGCAGCCGTGAAAACTTCACCTAATATTCTTCTATGTTCGCGAGCGTACTCGTAGAATTTGAACGATCCTGACAAAGGAATTCGAAACGTCGATATTAAAATTACTCGTCGCGTCTAGATCGATGAAGTCTACGAAACGTTGATTAGTACAATTTTGAGCGTTGAACCTTGCAGCTAATAGATTCTATGTAGAATGTTACGAATAGGAAGCACATCAATTTATAAGCGAAACCCTCGTTTTTTAATCTACGAGAATGAAATGATTGGTGAACCATCTAGACAGAAACCGATAAGATGTGCAATTTTTCGTCGAGTGTAAAAAGATATTGTAAAATTCTTGATACATGTAATTACGTGTACAAGTTAGAATGTTATACTTATAATTAACATACACGTATGTACATTGATCACATTAATACATCGAGTGAGCATTTTAGTGTTATGTATTTGGAAACGATGATTCGTCTGTTTCACGATTAACCCTTTCGCTATCTTCAAAACTTGATAAACGATGGTTGATTGTTTTCGAGATAAAACTGTGTGAAATTCAGCTCGTATAGATACATCTACTTTTTACAATGAATTATTTGAAATACATCGTTCGTAACGAAAGGGTTAAACCGTCTCGTTTTCTCTTCATTTTACAGAATACACGAAGAACAGCGATTGTACTTTGTAATTGTTTACAGACACGCTCTTCTCTTAACAAGAGCTAATTCGTATTTTAAAATCTTATCGAGCGCACCTTCGTTTCAGCTTGATTATTTTCTTGACAAGAAAGTTACACTTGGAACTACGATCGTAACAATTTTACACGTAGATACAGTTGCTTGCGGCAACGAGAAACGGTACCGAAAGAAATTTCAAGAAGCAGAAACTGGTATTCGAGGTATGTAAGACGCGTGAAAGGGTGAACGCGACTTTTCATTCGTTAAAAATGTCGTTAATTTGCAAGGCAGCCTGCGGTATAAAAACACGTGTGCCACCGCGGTTTTAAGTTCGTTTGTGGTTTCGGTTAAACGGCAAAGAGCTTAAAGCGACGCGTCGCGATCCTTTTAACGAATTATATTCACCTGAATTTCCGAATGTCTTTCAATTCTTCGCCGCTGCTTTCTCCCCGCTCCGCATCGGTTTTTCACCGCGCGAATGTGCACCTTTTTACCCGACGTCTCGTGGCATTACTTTGATTCCTCTTTATGCGAACGTTGAATACCCGCTTTTCTTTCGCTCCTTCAAGAAATTTCCGCTGGTACATCTACGCATGCACGGACAAAAGTGCATATAATTAAAAGTTTTTCATCAAATGCAAATGGCGACGAAATTCCTAAGAGATCTTCCTCGAAGCCTTTCTTCTGCTCGGTTAAAAAAAGAGAACAAATTAAGAGGTGTCTTGATATTTGGATCGCAATAAGAGTCTGCGAAAGGCATTCATGCTTTTGTACAATTTGAAAGGAATGTGTGTTCCAGTTTAATACCATTCGGCTTCATATTCTTCCCTGTATTTCACAATACACTGTTTGATGGAAGGAAACGGAAAAGAGCCTCTCAATTTACGGCACGCATTCCTAAACCGTTTCAAAACTGTACAACGAATTTATCTTTCTTCGAACCAGGATAAATTCTGGATCAAAGTAGCGAGTTTTCTCGCGTTTCGATGGTAAACAAGAAAGAAAGTATCTTCGATCAGATGTGTTCGAAAACGCTCTCGTATCCTAAGGCTAAGACTTCTACTCGGATTTCTACTATCTAGCAAGATTTCAGTCTACAATACTAACTTTTAAAAAGGAACGAGATTCAGGGAAGAAAAACGTAGGCTGGTAACGTGAACGAGTATCCGAAGGTGGCACGAGAAAATAGAGGAAAATGTTAATAATTCGAGGAAATTGACGGGGTAGGCTGGTCACGTGGCGCAGCCTCGATTGAAGTTCTGTACACCGAGGAAAGTCAGAAAAATCAACACGACGTTGATGGTCGGTCTCGATGTACCATTTCGTCGATCACCGCCGTGCATGGCAGCTGGTTTTTCCTCCTCTGCGAAGAGAAAACAACAACAATGAAAAAAAATAACTTTTCCCGCGAGAAGGAAGAACAATATTTGCGATGAAAATGAAAAATTGCGGGAAAAAAGAAAAAGCACTAACCTTCGATCACGTGGATCATGATGTACGCCGGTCGAGCGTTGCTCGGCGAACAAGTGTAATTGGCACCGTGGGAGAGTTTCACCTTGTCGACCACCAATATGGAACCATTTTTCGTTGCCTCGACCCTGACCCCCGGTTCGTCGTCGTAATTGATCATCCTACCCTCGCGGTACCAGAAGATGAAGCTCGGCGTTTCCGTGGACGCCATTAATTGGCACTCTAATCGAAGGCTGGATCCCTGTTTCACGTGAAGATCCGGTCCTCCAGGAATCGTCGAGTACGCTTCCGTGATGCTCAGCCGAACGAATCGTTGCTGAACCGGTTCCGTTTGAATCTGTTTCGACAAGAAAATCCGTTCGATCGTCGTTTAATACCTGTTCGATCGGAAATCATTCGCGGATCGTCTGGTCGGAGGGGGAGAAAGTTTAATACCATGGGCGGCAAGTGAAATATCTCCTGGATTATTATCCTAAGCCGAATTCAATTATTCTTCGACTCTGTAAGCCCAAAGGGTTACAGCCTACCTGACATTCGTAGAGGCCAGCATCGTCGCGTTTCACATTCTTTATCAGTAGATTCCAATCTGGACTGTTGGAGACCATGAATCGCGGATCGACGGCGTGGGTCCTTCTGCCCACCGTCAATAGTTGTCTATCCTTTCTTCGGATCCAAGTTACCTAAAACGAGAGATACCCCGGTACACGCAGGCGTCTACGTACACAGGCGCAGAGGGATGGACCAGGGGTTGGACCGAGTTTAAACGCGAAACTCGATGCGAAGGTCGGAAGTGCAATTTGTCGCCTATGTAATTCGAGTTATACCTACAAATGGATCGCGGAAAGCGTGCTCCACAATTCTCTAACGGTTTCTCTTTAAACGTTTCCACGTTTTTCGCGCTACCCTCCCTCGCCAGTGTCGCAGCAACTCCTCTTTTTATTTTTTATATTCATCGCCGACGCGTGCAAGAAAAGATGGTAGCGTACTCGCGTCGTTAGCGATGTGTTTTCAGCATGCACTTTTTACAAACTTCGGATCTAAAGCTTTTGCACTCTCGACGTTACGTCTTTCGCGTCTGTTTCTTTCATCCAGCGGGATGGTAAATACTATACTCGTTTCAAAGAATCCCTGCTGCATTATTTATGACGCGTTCAGAACGAATAAGAGCGGCTCTAATAATAAATCCTTTCCTCTTCCGTAAGTACGGAACATCGTCATCCGGCTTATCCGTCCGTAACACCATTTTCATCTCCCGATGGTCCGGTGTTTTAGCGTTCGCGGCAAAGACGATTTGGAAGGAAGCAGGCATGCGCGTTAAAACGAGGGGGAGAAAAGTTCGGAAGACGCGTTGAAAATCGAACGAGACAATTTCTTTTTTTCAATTGAATTAGCATAATTGGCGATTCGTTTCTCGAGCTGGGGCTCGGGGAGGAAGATCGGGGTCGCCCGGTGTTCCTGACGATGACGCTGGGAAAAGGAAGCCGGCCACTTGCGTGCCTTAATTGTCTTTGTCGAGTGCACTCGGCGTTCGCGGCAAGTAGGTTTCGCGATTTTCTGATGCGAGCTTGAGGATCGACGAGTACCGACTCGACGAGAGCACTCGAGCATAAACGAGCTGAATAATGAACTGCTGCGCGACGTATCGCGAGTCAGCGTCTACTCCCACCTATTAATCCAATCATCCTGTCGCTTGATTTTTTTCAAATTGCCACGCGCTTCTGCGCTCCTTTTCCACGGCATCCATCCGATAAAATCGTTCACGGTCTTTAGTTTTCATCCTTAATTTCAATGAAGTATCCTCGACTCGTTCCTCCCCCCGCGTGATTTATCGGAAATATCCTTTCCAGGATATTAGAGAATCCCTTGTCGCATTACGGAACCTCGCCCTTGTGGGAAAGAAACAAGAAAATAATCCTTTTTCCAGCTGACCGAGTTTCATTAATCAGACGACTTATCTTCTCACGTGTGAACGCGCCACCTGATAGCGTCCGCTCTTTAATTAACGCCCTTCCCGAAGAAAATAGAATAAATTCGTCGATTATTCAATCGCGATCGTTTTAGTCTGAAAACCTTTTCCCTGACCATAGGAGCGAGCGAATCGCTTTATAATTGTGTACCGTCTGTTGTTGAATGGCACCATTCAGCTTCCCTTTACGGTAGCCCTTGAGCGTTGGAGTGGTTTATAGCTAGGTACTAAAATGGACGCCGTTTGCGAACGTTTAGCGTAATGAATCCGGGTTGAAATACAATGCGGTCTGTATATGCAGAGAAGATTGAAGGACAGCAAAGCTTAGGCTTGTTTGGTACCGGATGCCGATACTGGAAAGGGTGCATACAACTGTGCGGCGCGAATAAAAGATCACAGGAAAAATCGCGCGAGTTTCCGGTGTGGCTCGGTGCCCGGTTGCACCCCCATCGATTGCCCCTTTCGCCCTTTTCCATTTGTCGCGATATACGGAGCGACCGTGACTTCATGGTTTATCTTCGCCTCGCAAACTTCTTACTTTACGGGCTTTTTCCGACAGTTCCTGGTCCTCTGTTCTATCACGGCTCTTCGAGATTTACGGCCATTCCGATGCTTCCTTAATACAGACCTTGCAACTTTGAAAGCCGCCACATATCTGGACACTTTTTTGAAATATCATGTCAAATAATGGAAGACAAAGGAGAGAAAAATTGTCGGGAAAGTTAGCCGGACAGGAATCATCTTTCATTCATTATGTTGTTTCATTAAAAGAAGGATACTTTGGAAGTCCACGCACAGTCGCCCCGTATGGTTGCGTTTTTAATGGTTCTTTAACCCGGCAACTTTTTCCTCGACAGCTTGGTCTTTACGGCGCGGCATTCGTTTTCCTCTTCCACTCGAGACGCTCGTAGAAAAGTTTTGCGGTTTATGAGAAAATCGCTTTCGATGTAACTTCGATGGCACCGCATTGCCACCATCTGGCACCCTGTCTCGAATCTTTGTCTTCTTTCGTTCCTTTCATCGCGATACAGGAATCGGAATTGTCTTAATCGAGCGATATTACAGAACCGGTGATCGTCGTATCGGAAACGTCCAGGAAAATTGGCCAATTTTTCCGTTGTCAACGAGAGATATTCGACGCCGAGGATCCGATAACAGAACGTACGCCTGTTTCGATCGGTCGAGTCGCAAGCACGGATAACGAGCTGTTACTCAGGAAATAATTATGCATATTAGGCCGATATTGGAATCGTCTGTTAATTCGTGTATCAAACCTGTTCCGCGTATACATCGAGCACGGGTTAACAAGACAAACGGGATATATTCGTCGCTTTCCATCAACGTGCCAACGTCATTTCCGTGACCAGATCATACGAGGACCGTGTCCTGTCGAACAGTAGAAAATAGGTCGATCTTGTTTCCCGTTCGATTAGCGTTCGCGATCGCGTTAATAATGCGATGAAAAGTCGTATCGCGTTTGATTCGGGAAATTGAAAATTCGATTCGCTTTTAAAGTAAATCAACGATTCCTCGGATCGATTATCATCTCGAAGGGAGGAAAAAAGATTCGCAAAGTACGACGCGACTGAGTTCGATATTCGAAGACGAACTTTCCACGGCGTTCCAAAGACAATTCGCTACTCGAAGCAGAAAATTGGAGAAGTTCCGTACTCCCGCTGGGATTCTCTCTTGGATTCTCCGACGCACGTGTACCGATTTCGGAAATATTCATATTGCCCTCGGCCACCGTGAAATTTATACCCGGCACTCCGCTCGAATATAACGCTAAAACGTTTTTGCGTTTGCGTATATCGACGGACCGCGTGCACGCGATCGCGTTATCTGAACGAGCGGGAAAAACGCGAGCGGATGTAATCAATGGAATAATTTTCAAGCTTAAATTGTACCGAATAGCCCTTTAATACAGCCGTTTGAAATACTAAAAACACGGACGAAATCTATCGGTGTGATCTAATCGAATTCTTTACCCTTCTAATTCTCGTGTCGAGGCTTGCAATCGGAGTCATATTCGTTGCAGGTTCGAATTGAAATTCTATCCGAGTGCGAATCGATCTTTGGCCAGCATTAGGTGTCCTTTTGTAGCCGAACGCGCTTCCTGAATTTCTAGTTACAACCGCTTGGCACCTTGCACCCTGAATCTTCCGTTGCCACCACGTATTTCGTTACTTTGGCCCTGCATCCCGATACTTGTTCGCTCGATGCCAAGAATAGCATCGGCGAGGATCGATAAAGAAATTTCACCTTTTCGCAGATTACGTTTTGATACACTTTTACATCGGTATCGATTCTAGGCGCGAAAGGAGAGGAAGATATTCCGCGTCTCTTCGCACGTCCGTTTAGTTCTTATCGCTGATTGCTTTCTGCTCTCTGAAAGGGTCGAAGAGAAACGGTCGCGCCTCAATTACGGCAGGTATCCACGCTATTCTCCACGACAAAAGCAACATAGTTGAAGCGATATCGATATATTGTCAGGAACGGACGGTTAAGTGGGCCATTTCCGACTTTCCATTGTTTCTGAGAGGCTCAATTTGCCACTCTCCGCAGCCCACTCAGCTGGACAGTGCTTTTCCTCTTGTCCCGAAAATCTAGGCAAATATTGCCACGGTTAAAGGAAACGATCCTAAAAACTCGGTTGAACATTCGCCTGGAAAGGCGTTGATAGTTCCACTTGATTTCTTAATTCTCCGAAAGAAATTCAACCGATATTTCGTGCATTGAAAATTATTCCGAAAGTTCCTCGCCGTATCGCACGCAACATTTAACGCGAAGCGCTAATTAAAAGTTCTTAAGCGATTTCACCTTTCTAGAGCATCGTCGCGGATGCCTCGCGGACGGTACTTTCCGTACAATTACGCCGTCGGAGACATAACTTGTCGCGAAAATTGGGTCGCGCAAACGTCCTCATTTTTCTCATCGATTTGATAAATCGAACAGTTATTCGGCTCATTGATGAAAACGACTTTTCATTTATTACCGTCCCGAGAATGTATCTTATTTTCAACGAGGAAATTTATTTCGCTTAAGCAGCCTTTGAAAAATCATCGTTTTCTCGCGATAGAGCTCCTCTTTCCTTCCATCCTTCGCTGGCTTCTCGCCCCCGTCTTGATTTGCGGCCGCTGTAATTAACTGCTGTCAACGGCACACGCGCTTTAAACGACCCAGAGAGATAGAGCAAAGCTGCGAGAGAAAGAGAAGGCGAAGGAAGAGCCACTTCCTCTTAGTGTTCCTCACGCCATTGCCCTGAAGCATGGATTTCTCACCCTGTCGTGATCACATTCTCCCTTAGACAGCCATCCTGTCAACCACTCTGTCCAATCCTCCACTCTTATCCGACTACTTATCAAGCTTTTGTATTCCGAGTGCGAAATTGATCCTCGCTCGAATCGCTTCGTTGCTCTGGTTTGTAAAAAAAAATTATGAAATTCTATTCGTCGTTCTACTTTATTTTGAAGCCGAGCCATCGAGGAAAATGTAGAAATTTTCGCGGAGAGAATATAAGGGCGCGAATGTGTATAAGAGAAACCGTAGAGCAGACGGCGCGTTGACGCTTGCAACATTAATACCGAGAAATTACGTTGCAAGCTAGAAGGGTAAGGGTTTCAAGCCTCTCGGACGTTTTCTCTTTCATACAGCTATTTTCCGGTCTCTTGGCGTGGTTGGCGCGACGAGGAACCGTTGCATGCCAACCGGGGCCCGTTGCGTGAAACGAGCGACTTCCGCTTTCCTCTCTTCCAGATATGTTTCCCGATTTCTGCTCTTTACCACGGTGACCTGTGCCCGAGGCTCGCATACGCCAGCACTCCGTTCCAATCATTTATTAATGAACTCGCGAGGAAGCTGTGCACCGGTTTACTAGGGTGAAACGCGGCATTTTATTCGGCTACGGGGACGCGCGTTACTCCGGTTGGATTTAAAATGATGTATTATAAATAATTCACGGTTATCGATGAAATTTGCAGTTATTTGTTATCCGTTAACAATCTCGATCGTTTGAATTTCGCCGCAGCAGCAAACTATTAGGGTTAGGATGAAAAAGAAGGGGCCATCGGAGGGTAGCAGAGAGTAGAATCGTTAGTCGTGTCACGTTCGTGCTTTCGGGTACGCGGAATCGTAAGGGTGTGTGCGTGCAATCTGCAACTGCGGCTGTTTATCGATGTGGCCGCTTTACACAATGCCACGCAAACTTGTGTACAGTGTGCATATTTCCTTGGCGCGCATTGGCCCGTGCATAATACGCGTTACACAAGCGAGGGTACTGCGATTCGTGCATGTACACCAGGGCTACGGTTGTACGCGAGCCAGCCTCCCTTGTACACGTCATCTAGAACGCATATATTTGCCTGTGTATACACATAAGTGTACTTACTATTCCGGGACCAGTGAATCTACAGGGTAGGTTAGCGTTACCGCCGGTCTGCGCCAGGACATCCTTGACAGATGCAGCTACCGAAGGAAGGACATTATTCTGATTCCGGCCACCCTCGTTGCTCGTCTTCTCGTCGCGAACCCCGGCATCTGGAAATATCGAGAAGCATCCACTGTAATATCGTACCCGGTTCACGGCTTCCACGAATCTGGGTTACCTGGAAAATAGACGGTGAAAATTAACACCGCGCTATCGGTGAAAGTTCACGCGCGTTTCCCGGCCAGAGTAAAGGAGAAACGAAACCGTTTCGAAAATCTTATGAAATTTCATTTTTCTTAAGTTGCAAAGTATAACTTCGCGCTTCGACGATTCGATGATCGACGTTCGAGGGAAAATCTTCTCAGAACGAATTCGAAAGCAGGAAAACTTTCAGGTACACGGAAGGAAAACTTTTCACCATAGATATATTTGTTCGTTCTTCTCCACGAAACTCCCCTCGTTACGCTGTTATTTTACTCTTGTTCCCTCTCGTTTTTATAGTTTCCCCGAAAAACACGCAGCCTCTCGATTTACAGTAGCTCGCGGTTTTCTTCGCTGGTTTAAGGACAACGACGTCGTTCCGCTGTATTACCGTCGGAGAGGAGTTTCGTTGATCACGCGAGCTCCTTTTGCTCCTCTGATATTTTCCCCGGACCCGGGAGTCTCTCGCTATCGAGTAACGTACGTGTAACGACTTGGAGGCAAGCCGAAAACTCAAGAAATTGCATTGCTCGAGAATATCGTGGAGGAGGACCGCAGGAGTCGTTGCACTCGATGCTGATTGGACGAGCCAACGAGCTGTGCCAAACCGCTGGCGAATCTTAAGCTTTCCTTTTTTCCTTTTACTTATTAAACGCTACTCAATTACACTCTGTCTGGAGAGATTCTTATCGTTCGACGTCTCTCCGTCTATAATAGTCATAATTAATATGGGTTAAATGATTGATGATCGGATTACTAATATGAAATCGAACGTAGAGACGCGAGGGTTTATATCGTTTCGACTTTCTTAGTCAACTCGAAACGTTAGCTGAAGCGTGTGTCGCAACTGGGTCGTTGGTAATTACCGAAGTTATTCACTCAGCTATGCAGACCGGAAGCGAGGCGGTCGTGGCAGCCACAGAATTTAAGATTCACTCTACGTAGAGTAGCATCAGCAGCGGCGGTAGCAGTAGGAAACGGGTGGCTCTCTCGGTTGCTATCCTCCTTCCATTGGCCATCCGCCTACGGTCCTGCTGCCATCCTGGTTGACGAGCTTCTTAAATTGCATTACCTATTAGAGCGACTACCTTAAAATTGTACGCTCCTCTCTCGGCTCTGGCCGTGCCTGCTAATTTGCACCGGCAAAGAGAGGGACCGGTAATTCGGGGTTACCTCGGCTTATCTGCTCAGCTGCGATATTCGCAAAGGGCCTGCAAAACCTCTCTTTCTCCCTTATTCTCGCCCTCTTGATTAAAGCGACGATTTTTTTTCTTTTTTTTTTTTGAATCAAAGAAGACGAAATTACGGCGTACTTCTTACACGAGGGTAGGAATCTGAGAATCCGCACGTTTCGTGTATTTTCCTTAGGAATCGAGCGGGCGAGTGTTTCTCGGTGTCTACGGCTGGAATCGTAATTGGCTCGGACAAAAAAGAATATCGGGTACGAGAGGGGTAAAAAAGGATGTGAAAAAGCTTGGAGCGTCGTCTGAAGTGAAATTCTGATTACGTTTATTTTTCCACGACGACTGCTATTATTTGCTTACCGTCGTCTCGAATCGCGCAAACTGCTGTTTAAATCATTCTGTACGGCACAGGGCATGGTCATTCGTAGAGGGGTAATTTCTTTACGTCACCGACCATAATAGGGCTCGTTTTATGGCTTCCTCCGTCAGATAAACGGTCAGATAAACAACACGGATTTCAGGGAAAAAGCGTATTAAATGGCGTACGTTTCGCGGTAAATTGAATTTTCGTAAAAATACGATTTCTCTGTTTTATTCATCGCCAAGCATAATTCAGCGTAGAAACGTTTTTATTCTTCTCGGCTGGGATAACCAACTTTCGGGTGTAATTTCATAAGCGCGGTTACCTGGCTCGCGTTTGCCAAAATAGCTATCAGGGCGACGCAATCTCGTAGACGGTGAAACGGCTTAAAGTGATGGCGAGCTTTGCATCCGCAAAGGCATGGTTCTTCTTGTCACGAGGGCACAAGGTGGCTTGCTACCGTGTGGTTTACCTTGTGGATCAAGAAAGTGCAGCGCCTGCAGATACACGTACCGTCGACGTAACATCGTGGATGTTGGTTGGTAGTAAAGATTGCCAACGGGTTAGCAAAGCCTCTGGTTACATCAGGAACGAAAGCGTTTATTTTTATTTTCTATAAATCATTTACAGATTTCCTTGGATTATAGGTCATTCTGGTTTATTCAACATCAAGCAAACTTCGAGGTATTCTTGTCTCTCAGTTGACGCGGATTCGATTGCTTGGAATTGATTGAAATGCGTAATCTCAACTCCAGTGGAGTGTCAGCCGGATCGATCTGGGCGTTAGGAATCTCTTTGTACTCGAAACGTTGTATTCACGCCGCAGGATGTCATTCGGTGCGGTTAGAACAAGCGTAGGTAGATATACGTAGGTACAGAGTATAATCGTAAGAGGATTCGACGAAATACTTGTTTACCGGAAATTTTCTCGCTATGTACGACACTTAGCACTCTATTGTACAGGGAATTTTGAATTTTGAGGCACTATTTCTGGGTTGGGAAGTCTGAGATTTAGAAATTACGCCTCCGTCGAAAGGCACTTGCATTTATAAATACTGAAAGTCACTCTGTCTCGAGTAAAATTTAAATTTCTGGCCCTTATTATCATTCTGTGGATACAATTTGAAGTTAGAAATCTTTTTCTAGTTCTTCAGAGCCTTCCTGGCAGCATACTCCCCTATATCGTCTCTCTATTATCGTACAAGCTACCGCAACCACCAGTTTACGCCCTGCTCGCTCTCTCATCGACGCTAGTTTCAACTACTTACGGTATACCGAGCACGATCGATGCCTAAAGGGCTTTGACCACCGGATGATAAAGGTTCGAATGAACTTTGCGAGTGAACTTTGCGGTTACCAGGCTGAACGAGACGCGTTCACCAGCTACGATCCATTGTAAATACTTTCCTTGTACCTCGACCTTTTCTTATTTTCGAACTGTTCTGCCGAGAGTTTTTTAACCGACTCGTTTTACGGTATTAAAATTTCTTTCCTCGGGTATTTCATTATTAATCGAGAAGAAATTAATTAAACTCGGGAAAGCGGAGCCGAGAGAACGCGTTCGATAATCGTAATACGTCGATCTTTGAAGATTCGAAGAGACCGAGAAATGTAAATTCTTCCGTGACTTATCACCGGAAACGTTTCGAGCATCTTTTACAGAAGTACAGGGAAGGAACTTTCCGAGAGGAGAGAAGATCTTTGTAATTGGACAATTTGCAAAGATGAATTTTGAGGCGAACGGAGGTTCCCTCGTAAAGGAAACTTTGCGATTTTCAAAGCATTTCCTGAATTCTAAGACACTTTATCTTTGTCCACCGACACTGCGAGTCTTGCGAAAATAACAGCGAGTCGAGTGATTCTTGTAGGGTACTCGAAAGTAGCCAATAACGATGCAAACAAGTTTTTCTTTCTGATAAAATACAGGAGTAGTTTGCTGAATCAATTTTTCATCGATCCACGTCTATCAATTTCGTTTCCTCAAATTGTAGAAATTCGTTTTTAAAGGAGGTTCGTTTGTACGCAGACGTGCACAAGATTCGGAGGCATTCGTGATAATAAATTTCAGGAAACGTTATTACGTTACGTAGCTACCGAGCCAATATATTTCTCCCTGGACGATTACCGTGACCCACGTTAATTGGAATCCTCCTGCTTTCGGGCCAACAATTATCCGATCGGTACACCGATCTCACCGAAACGTTTCTCCGTCGCGTGTAATCATCGACGTAACGGCAAACAACGGGAGAATCATCGAGAACGTACTTCATTTCTTTCGAGAAATTTGCTATCGCGCCTTATGGACCGTACCTGAAATTAAACGTCTTCGGAGAGGAAAATTTTCCTTCCATTTACGCGTTGCTCGTAGTTTCTCATAAAAGGAAGCTGTCGGTCCAGAAGGAATAAAAAACCGGCCAGTGTATATAAACCGAGGAGAATACTCGTAAGAAGAAAGGTTACTTGCTTCCCTTTTCTTCTTCTTTCCATTTCTTTTCCCGGGAAAATTTCCGTTTAATGGAGGCAACTGCGATTCAAGCACTTTTGTTACACGGTCCGTGTAGCACACGGAGAAGGTGATAGGGAAACGAAGCGTGCGAGTGGCGACGAGAAAAATACGTGGACATTTTTGTCCGCCGGTAGCTCGCCGACGTGAATTTTCTTTCTTTCAGTTTTCGTTACGCGGATACACCTCATAGCTCTGTTTCTTTCGCTTGATTTTATAACGCGTTCTTCGCAAGCTTCGCGTGAAATTATTTCCTGCCATTTATCCGTATCCTCGCGACAAAGAATAAACTTCACTTTTTAACCAGAAGAAAGTTGTCCCGAGACAAGCGATACCTCTATCTTCGTTAACCGTATTTCGCGTCCTTTCAAGCGGCGTCGAGTGAACATATATTTCACCCTTTATCTCAGCTATCGCCCGTCAACCTTCCCCATCTACCGGTATACGTCAGCAATCTGCAGGGAAGATGATAAAGGTTTATAAGCGTTAACGGTGACAGTTACGACGTTATAAACTCGAAACGTTCATCGTCAAACTAAATCGTATCCAGATCAATCCTAAATAGAGTTTCCATTTGCTCGATATAAGAGCAGTTAATTACGATGGCGTTTTAAAAGGCAGGTAATTAAAGAGGACGATTCTGATCGTTTCCTTGTTCGATGCTTTCAGATGGCAGCAAGCGGGAAAGGAGACGGAGAGGACGGAAAAGACGCGGGAAAAAGGAGGGACAAGGAAGGGTTGGAAAGTGTCGTGGATAAAGAGGGTAGAAGAGGCGGGAACGGGGGATATCTGGCTGCTCTATCTATGGTCCCGGCTTCATGGTGAATACGAATGAGCTGCTGGTCGATCGGGCTGAAGCACTAATTGAGAAAGTTCGCTGGTACCGCCGCTGGTGTTTCCTCTGGATGAAGATAGCCGACCACCTCTGGGGGTAAGTCTGCTCCTCCATTCCTCTTCTTCGTGATTAAGGCCTGTTCCTTTAGGCGTCGTTTCCAACGTTAAAGAACCGAAAAGTAAAGGGAAAGACGGCGATTCGGCGAGCTCGAAACTGTTCCTAACGAACGTATCTCGAGAGTAGTTGAGAAACATTCGAAACGATGTTTCGATGTTAAACGAAAACTCGTTCGTTCGCGCGATTATTACCGTAATTAGAGCTGTGAATTGTAGCTTTTAAAGAGCGTGTCTCTCGCTCGAAACTCGATTCGATACCAGTGAAAACTTTAACTTCCCTTTGAACGCGTCCGATTCCACTTGCCCTGGCGTTTGACATAAAAAATTGTTCGCGACGATTGACAACGGATCGGTTCGTTAAAAATACGAACACAAGCGTAGCGTTGGCTTTCGGTTGGAATAAAATTTCCAATAAAGTCGCGAAACGGTTATGTTCGTTAAACGATGATTTGACTCACCAGTCGGATGAACGAGGTAACGCGATGATGCCAGCAACAGGAGGATCAATCGAAGCGCGCTCATGATGGCTTCGATTCATGTATCCATCGTGCGTTCATCCATGAATTCGCCTATAACGAAAAATCGTCGTTGAAAATTTATCCGAACGTCGCTGTTATAAAATCAGCAACTTTCATTTAATTATTAGAGAATAAAAATAGAATCAACGTCGTTTCTATTAGCCCGATATCGATCTTGGGGATATTTCGCGGTACAAAGTAGGTAGATCCACTCTGCACGAAGAGATCTCATTTTCCACCGAGCACGGTAATACCCGAAAGGATCTTTTCTACTAAAATTCCTAATTAATCCTGTGTCGGAAAGCCTTACCGAGGACCGAAGCCGACGGTGCATTGTTAATACCGATCGATGTCTATGATTCACGTACGTCTACCATGCACGCATTCATCCGTCGGAGTCTATAGCGCAGACAAGAGCTCGTTCGTTCGGAAAATGCGTCCGGGATTTCGCGGCGATGTATCAAGCATCTCGAATAATCCAGGTAAACGACAGAGGACCGATTAATCTTCTCCCGTGCCACCTATGTCCATGATTTCAATAATATTCCTGAGAAACCTTATCGTTCGGTATCGTTCAATTGGTCCCGATCGCAAAGTTCCGTGCGTCGCCGACTCTCCGGACGAATTCTTGGTGTCTGTGGGAGTAGCAAACGCTAGGAAGGGAACTTGGCAAAAATATCCAAATCCCAGACTGGTCGGATCTCGATTTCAAGTTCCACGAGAATACGCGTCCAGAGTCCAATAAGCAAGTTCCAGGCGAGACGGGGAATATCCAAGTTTCTGGACAAATTCCTGATATACAGGAAAGTATCTCGAAACAAAGGGAATAATTTCTAAAAGTCCGGATCTCGTCGGTCAAGAAGAAGCAGAAAAGTTGACGGCGAGTCGAAGTACAGGGGGGAATTCTTTGAGGAGCGTAGTTGAAATTCCGGGGTAGTCGTTTGCACGTGGATGATCGGTAATTTACGAATTCATAATCAGGCTCGTTGCGAACGGATATCGGGAGGGAGGGGAAATAAATGCGAGAATTGCGTTTCGTGTTTCCCCAGTTTTCGATTAATTCGTGTAAACCCGCGCGCGTATGAATATTTATTTCTGCAAATATATATTAACGAGATGCAAAGTTGTTTTCCCCGTAGCCGTGTTTCCCTTGAGCGATAAACGTAATTAAAATGTTTTATAACGATATTTTATCGGCCCCGGCACTCGAATAATGCGTCGAGGACGTTTGTTTCCCAGCCATTCGAAGAGATTGATCGCGGCACGGGTTAATTGCTCGTCTCCGATTTTTCCGAGGAACACGCGTGTTCCTTTCACAAAATGGAAAGAAACGAGTTCAATGAATTTCGCAAGTTCACCTACGCACTCGTCCTTTCGTTACTTAATTAGACGCCGTTTTAACTGGCCGTTTGGTTGGATAGAGGCGAGGGTTCGCGATGAAAGCAACCGCTAGGTGCTTGCGGCTATACAAATGCAGGCGAACCAGCCAAGAAGAGCATAGCTTTGTTTTATCTGTACGTTCTCGCGGTTGTTGAAACGATACTCGTTCATATACTCTCCTGAATGAACCATTTGTAAGTCTGAAAAGGCTTTCAAGAACGGTTGCTTGTATCGTTGCTTTCTTTAATTTCTCCCAAGAATCGTCAAGACACGGTGCTTATCCATTTTACGAAGAGACGTTGAAAGATTTGTCGGGACGATGGTAACAATAAGAGTGTCGGTCACGATCCGGTTTCTTCTCGATGGAGCGTTTCCCGGGCATAATGCAAAACGCGGCTGGTTTCTTTAAACGCGCGGACCAGAAAGAGTGTCGCCTCGGTAGAAGAAGCTCGAGAGATACGAGAGATAGGAGAAAGCTGGCAAATTAGTGTCAGCAGAGAGAGCAGAAGAGTCCGAAAAGCTCGAGAGGAGGAGATATAAATGCGAACACTTTCATCACGGGTCACGTATTTTTCTTTCTTGCGTTTGTCGCGCTTTCCGTCGTTCCTGGATGAAGGAAAAAAGGAAAAGCAACCGGGCGAGGTACGTGGTCTTTTCGGTGAAACGTGCCGTCCCCGTGTCTTCGAGAAGAACCGCTCGACGGTGAAGGGTGGACGGGAGGGTAAGGAAAATTAAACAGCCACGATGACGAGCGTCCCCGCGACGAACAATTAGCATTCCTCTCTTTGTGCCGTCGCATTATTTATCGTCGACGAATCTTAGAAATTTCCTTAGAAACGGTTTCGAATTGAACGAAACGATCGCCAGGAAACTAGGAAATATTCCTCGCAACGCCCGCGTTCGGAATTAGCCGTATATATTATCGCCGATGCATTCGTAATATTGGAATATTTATGACGCTTTTTAGCGGCGCATGTCTGGCCGGGTTGTATTTAACGGCGCTGGTTCCCGTGCCATTTGTTTTTATCGTCGAATAGAACGAAGGGAAACAAAAAGGACTCACTTTCTGTAATTTCAATCGCTTTGATTTACGTCTCGCTGAAAAAGATCTACCCCTATTTCGTCTAACGTTCCCTCTTTTAGACTTCCGTGGTTCAACGCAAACCGGACGGACAGTGCGATTCGGTCCGCTGCACGGAACGGTGTATCGTCGACGCAATATTTAACCCCGTTCGCAGTATTTCCCGTGGAAAAAGCAGTCTTACGCGGCCGATCGTGATTTACCGTCGAGCGAGTCGAATTATCGATCGCAGTGCCGTCGATATATTAACGCTGATACGTTCTCGCCGTGGCCGATACCATTGTTACGGGGTCCTATAATATCCAACGTACACTCGATATCGTATCGTTTCGTTTTCCTTCCTCGTAACTCACGGAGAGATTTTTCTTCCTCTGACTTTGCTTTGCAAGCGTATCGGGAACGGAAGCTCCTTTTCAAACGTCTCTACCCTCCTGACGTTAAACACCAGGATTATTTTGCTAAAATCGCTGACGAGTAATTAGAACGGCGCGGTAGGAAGGCGTTAACTCTCGAAACGAACGGATAGCAACCCTCTCCCGGTGAAAATTGGGTTTGCCGAGGTGAGCGGCACACAGGGCAAGGTGAAACCCTTTCGTCTGAAAGTGTCTGCACGTGGCGGGGAAGCCGTACGTTGGGGTACTTGAATTATGTATATAACGCCGTCAGCCGGCCGTCTTGACGGTGTAACGAGCTGTCGATGTCAAGGCAAGGAACGCCGGTGAAGCAACCCTTGCCTCCTACAATTTATTGGCACGTCATAACGAAGGAGGATGCTTGTTCGCGCGGGCCAGTCCCTTGCCACCCTCGACTCATCGTTCGGATCTCTTCATTTGCCCGATTCGAACCCTTCGTACGTCAACGGGTCGTTATCGAGCCTCCTGGTTCCGTGCATTATACGATTTGATCGGTAACCTTGTACAGCTTCGTTGGAAGGGAAACAAATATCGACTCCCTTTCGATCAATATATTAATACACATTGATTTTCAGCTGAGGGTCTCTCGTGTTCGAACTGAAAGTTATTGTTATTCCTGTTTCACGTAGGTTTCATGGTTCCCGTAGTTTCAGCGAAGCTCTGCAATTCCTTTTGACGATTTTCGAACAAACAGCGTCGGGTACAGTTGTTTCGGATCGCGCACAGGGAAATCGATGCAATTACTTGCTCACGGAGATTTCGAACCGTTTTCGTCGTTACGAGTTTTCTTGATTTTTATCGAAGTCTCGTTTTACCGAGGATCGGCGTATCGAGCTGGAAAATATGGTCGGCCGGATCGTTAACGGGAAACTGTATTTCCGAATAATAGGCAGTTAAAACGCATAGACGGGCCAAGAGATTTTTAATTTGGAAAGCGGGTATCGCTATTCGGTCGACCGTATTTTCATATTAATGAACTACTCTGCGTTCGTCGGATAATCATTTACTCGTTATTTACTGGTCGCTCGATAACTCGTACTAACTTGCACCTCGATGACGGACCGATGATATTAATTTTCTTTCCTGTTCCTCTTCGGCTTTTATTTCAATTTCAATTTCCGTAGAACCTATAATCTTTACAGCGGTTGCTCTCAGTTGATCGAACTTTCCCTTTAACCCTTCTTTCAATTTTCGAACCAATTCTACGGAACTTTTCATTAAGTCACTGCTCGTTATTGTTCTTCCTCCGTGATTTATTCGAAGCTATCGTTGGTACTTTTGTCATTTTTAATAGCTTCTGCTCTGTAGATTACATTGAATTAAAATAAATGTTTCGCGGTCTCTTTTCCAGCGTCGAGTATCCTCGACCGAGCATTTCTTTGATCCTTGACCCAAATGTTACATGTTTGCGGAATAAAAACTGACAGCCCTGGCATAGAGAAATGTTTGTTAATTAAGCTATCGCGTAGAGACGGCAGATCTCTGCACCACGGTCGTTCACTTCGACTCGCGGTCGACTCCGGTGTTCGATCATTAAATTTATCGCGGTTCGTAAATTTCCCGTCTTTTCTGGCCGGATAACGTCTCGCGATCGCGATCTAGACGAATAAGTAGAATGCTGCATGCAATTACTGTTTCTCACGTGCAATCGCACGATTGCGAGTTGTTTCGCCGCGAAACTTCTACATCGCACGGTATGGTATCGAGGAAAACTTTCGTCGCTCAAGTTTTATCGTTTCCTTCCGTCCTTCCTTCTTTTTGGTATACCATTAGATGTCGTGGAAAGAAAAAGAAATTGGGGTGAAGAGGGCGAAAACAAAGGCGGAGATAGAAGGGAAGATTTTTGGAGGGTTTTCTATAAACAGCCATTGAATATTTTTTCGTTTTTTCGATCTAAAACCCCATGGAGGATGGCAAAGAAATTAATGGACCGTATCGACGATAGGTTGATGCGTTTCGTAAGCAGTGTACCGGTTAGAATGCTCCTCTGTATCGCCACTCTTCTATGATGGTTAATCGAATCGGATCGAATGGAATCGTATTGTATCGACGCAACGCGACGCAATCCCTACGCCAAACTTTTCACGTTAAATCCGTCCTCCATTTACGTTTTTTTTTTAAATCACAGACGCGCCAGATTAATTTAACGATCGAATCGAGCCAACTAAAATCGAGTGGTTCTCTGCTGACTGGATACGCGTTATTAAACTGACAGTTCGCATATCAAATTCCTTTTCATCAAAACGAACGAAGGGGCTCTTGGCGGGCGTAATTTCGTTCCTCCTTCGCGAGAGCTTTCTAACATTTTAATTACCCGACGCGTGAAACGTCAGGTAGAATGGAACGATTAATTTCAATCGTCGATTCGACGTTCCAAGTAATTTCGATGAAAAATCACCTTTCTCAGTTTTGTATTTATTCTCGTTCGTTTCGTTTTCTGACAATACGTTGCCGTAGACTCCTCGGGCTTTCGGTCTACCTTTGAAGGTAGCATTTTATTTGACAAGCGACGTTTCGTCAAGAATTCTTTTCTCTTCTCGCCTCCTCCTCTTCCGTTCCGTCTCTAGTTTTCTTTCTTGAAATTCCTCGCACGGAGGAGGGTAATGGGACTCGTGCCCGATCAGTGTCGAGCGCGACGAGGAGAATTCTCGAGATTGTGGCTCCGACGGATCGACGCTGGAATGAAAGACGCGCAAAGAAGAGACGAATCTTGGAAGGATCCTTCGGCGTCGTTCCTCGAAGCGGAAGAGGTTCGATCGAGTCAAGCACGGTATGTTTTCCTCGATTCTTCTCCTTTGGAGGAGAGAAAAAAAAAAAAGGAAGCAACCGGGAGAAAGGAGGAAGGTAAAGCGTACCTCTCTTCATCATTCTTGAAAGGCTCATGAATCGTGGCACTGAGCTCGACGTAAAGCTCCTTGTTCCTTATCAGCCGGCTAATAAAACTCTCCCGCCCTTCCGATAGACTCGGCCAGTTACCTTCCGTTGCCTCTGATCGACGGGTTCGCTCTTGCGAAATTTTACACGCAATCGACCGGATCGTTAAACATCGTTCGCCGCGTTGATTCGAAGGAAAATTAAGACGCGGCCGTTGTGTTCGGGGGTTGAATCAGGGGGTTTGTCGCAGCACGAGCCCGGAGCAAAGCCTGATAGGTTTGACGGGATTTAGCGCGTGTAGTGGTAAACTCGACGTCTGGTGTTGCGGTCGGCTTTGGCCGACGCATTAGCGAAGGTGGGCCGGGATTACGGAGGCGGGGTAAACACGGCCCCGTTCTAAACTGTGCGACATTTTCAAAGTTACGTCGTACAACGCATCGCTGTTAAACGTATTAAAAGCTCTTGTGCGTACGTGTTGCCCGGGGGAAGCGTCCTCGGGTATCGTCGAGCAACAACGGGATTAACTGGAACGCGCGCGTAACCGGGAAACGCATCGTCGGGCTCCTCGATAGGAAAACGATCGTCGCTAGTTACGAAATTCCCGCCCGCACCCACGCGTTCCATTCGAAATATTGTCGCACCACCGTTCCGATCGATGTCGTATAAAAAGACTATTACTTTTCGCGCGTTTATTTAACCCATTTGCATCGCGACCGGATATAGTCGATCATTTCTCTCGGCCATTGTCGCGAAAGCAAATATATCCACCGGTTTAGTCGAGCTGGAATTTTTATGCCAATTCGAAGAATTATTTTGCACATCTTCCGACTGTGCAGACAGATTAATCGAGTAATTTTTTTCCTAACCGCATTTAAATTTTTGGCGAGCAACCAGCGTATTTGCATATCGAAAATTTCTTCAAATTTTCCAAACGGATCCACGGTTTCGGCTTTTTCTTCGACGCGTCTACGCCGCTACTTCCGGCCGTGTTCGATCGGCATTTTTCGAGCCGCTCGTGTCAGCCTCTTTCGTATTCTATCCCGTTCGAAAGGGTTGCATTATACATCGTGTGAAATCCAAGTGTTTGACCCGAATCGAGTGACCGACTGGCGAGAGAAGCCGAGAGGAGGGTGAAAGAGGGAAACTGAGTCGGACAGCTACGGGGACAGGGCAGATAGAAGAGTAAAGAGGAGGCAGGCAAAAGAGGGAACGAGATACGTTGTTAAAATCCCATGTGAATCCAATGGGTCGCGGAACTAGAGTGCATCGATCAATAAATCTCGATATAGATAACCGCTTATGTAAACGCTTCCAACTAGTCGATCCACCGTTTCATCCGCCAACGCTTTCGGATATATCCTCCATACGTTTTACGGATGTCGAATTACATTACACTCCAGTTACGCCGAGAAACCAATGCTGTCGAACGTTTCGAAACAGGCCCCATGTTTTATAATACAACTCGATCGGTTTATTTTCCAGAATCGCGATGTTAAAGAGTTTGCCGAATCGATCCCGGGCAACTTGGACAAGTTCTCCGGGAAAAGTTCCTTTGAATTGTTATGGCCAAGCGGAAAAGCGGGTAAAGCGGAAGCCGAGCGTGGCCAATTACGCCGGGATACGTTCGAACGAAAAGCAAGTCGTTCCAGCGTTTGTTGCTCGACCGACCAGGTAAAGTGGTGCGTGTTTCGGACGTTGCTTCTGGTTTTTAGAGAACGGTGATCAGAAAGGGTATATTCGAAATCGTAAATAAATAGTCGTTAGAGTGTAACCAGGTTTAAACGGATGAAAATCAGGAACAGGGAATTTCGAGACTGTCGTTTATTGTACTTTACGATCGCACGGTCCGTGAAATCGAGAAAGGAACATCGGGATAATAGTAGATTTTGGCCAGCTTGGTCAAGCACGAAACTACAAGCTGATATTGAATCCGCGTTAACCCTTTGCCAGGCTTCGACATTCATCGAAACGCATTAGCCACGGATTTTCTTTGACCGATATTTACGCGCTGCTTAAGAAATCACCGTTTCGTGCACGAGTTTCCGCAAATATTTTCGAATTTACTGTCAAAGGAGGGAAGGACGTTTGAGAAACAACGAGTATGTCGCAAGCGGGGAACGGCAGGAAGAAAAATTCCGAGATTATTCGGGAAAAGCGTGTCGTAAATTACTCGAGGAATTTTGTTGTTAGCAGTGAAGCTCAGCCTGCTTATCATGATTAAGTGAAACAGCGCTGTGAAATTATTGCGGCAGGGCGAGCGTGGTTAAAAATTGGAAAACTTTGAAACCCGAAGAACAACAATCCTCGCAGCAATCGCGAAACGACCCCTGTATTTCCCTATTTTCCTATTTCCTTTCGAAACGCAGATTTTTCTCTTGATTATCGGTGTAAACGTATTCTCAAGACACAAGTCAGTCTTGCAGAAGCGCCAAGACAGGAATTAGCTGCTGCTATCGTCTACGCGTTGAATAATTAAGCGAACAGCGAAATTTATGCACATCCAGAGAGATGAAAGCGCTGCATTCGAGCCAGTAATTTATGTACCGATATTACGCAGAAAACTCGTCCGGGCTACGTTAATTAATTCATAATAAATTCGTCTCTTCGTTAATTTCCCGTAGAAATTTCCTTATCCGAACGGTTTTATCGCGCGATTACATCGTCGCGATTTATTCGAACGCGTTTTCTATCGTAAACTCGAGGAAGGAGTTATACGTTCCGATTAGAAGAGGGCTACAGGTAAACGAGAACAATAAAAAATGGTCTCCGGTCGTCGAATTGGATTCGCAGCAATTTTCTCGATCGAGCTTACGACGTATCCTTGGCGAAGCCGAAAGCTCCCTTGGAAATTTCTGTCGGTCGCACGTGCCGGAAACGAGCTACCTGGGTCCTCCCGACATTTTCCTTCATCGTTTCCAACTGATTCGCAGAACGATTGCTTTCCTTGCCACCGTTTTTTCCTTTCCTCTTTTCCTTTTGTCTACAGCGGTCTCTTCTCCGCGCGCCATTTTTTATCTTCGAGGAAAATTCTAGTTCCTTCCGTTGAAATTGACTCCTCGTTAAAAACTTCCTCGGGATTCTTATTTGCAGAAAATCGTCGATGAAAGTTTGTCAACAAAGTTGAATGCAGAATCGCACGAGATCATCCAGGTGGCTTTCGAACGAATGGTAAAAGCAAAGGGAACCGAGTGTACACCTGATGAATTCGTTCATCGTTCTTAAGATCATTGATTTCAAGCGAAACGGAAGCCGGCCCGCGGAGATCGGCCGATCGTCGGTTGAAACCGGGTTTCCAGTTTCGTTGGAACTTACGAACGTTCCACGTGCCCGCGAGAACCGATATCCATTATCAAGATTCCAAACGCTCGGTTTACGAGTGTTTACCAGCAGGATTTCCCGCCGGCTCGTACATTAATGGGGGGGCTAACGATTTTCTGCACCGCCGTTACTCATCGTCGTTGCTAGCATAAAGTTCGGCCACGCTCGGTCGGGCTAATGGTGGCCGAAGAAGAGGGAGAAGGAAGGGAGGTGGTTGAAGGCAAGTAATGGCCCTTCCCTAAATCGAGTATTAAATCGTTCTGCTAACGGGGGACGATAATTTGTCGCCGTGCCGAGCTGCGGGGGGCAAGTGTTAAGTCTCGTTGGACTTACCCTCCGCTTCGCCTGTTTGTCTTTGCTCACTGAAAACTTTATATCGTCGCTGCTGTTGCCCGCCCACCTACAAATTGACGATCGATCCGATTCAACGGGACCTCGACCTGCGATGATTTTCATCTTGGCGGAATTGCGAAATCTTTTCTCTATTCGCCATAAAGCAGATTGGATCGGACGAAGATCCAAGGGCGTCTCTGCGGAAACGCATAAAGGATATCGATATTAATCACGTGTAGGCGCGTGACGGTGGAAGCGGAAGTCCTCGCGGTCGGCGATCGCGGTTAGACCTGGTAGGGGAAAATCGAGCGCAAACATGGGCGCGGTAGCTCGTCGAAATTTGCTCACCGCATATTTGTCTTGACGTGGCCAGTTATTATAGGAGGGTCGATGTCTGCACGTGTCTGTACGTGCTTTTCAATAAGTCCCGAATATGGAGCCGCGCGATCCATTCCGCGTTCCGTGACCCCCGGTCGAAACGCGCATCACGCGCCCCGGGTGCGTGACATACCGCGTGGCAGTATGCAGTTTCTCTGCAACTTTGCCGATTGCAATTTACGGCCAATTCAATTAACCAATTCGCCTCGCCCCTTTCGTTTCGCTCCGCGTCGATCGTAATTGCAGGGATTTGCGGTTTGTTTCACTCTCCCGGCCATCCTCGGTATTGTGTTTTGCATCTAGCCTCGTCCTCGCAAAGACGTCAATTAGCAACAGCGCGATATACCTCTAATGAGGCAATGATATTCCGAGGAATTCCGTTGAATAAGACTCGCGGAACGTTCGATTTTCCCTGGAAATCATCGAGCTAACGAATAACAGGCCGTTATTGGGATAATCGCTTCGTTTCGCCAATTTATTCTGCGAACCGCGCATTCGCGGAAATGTCGCGCGACGTTCTCAACAAATGAAAATAGTATCCCAGCCGTTTTTGTCCGCGATAACGAAGTTTTATATTACGAGTTGGAAGAGACTGTCACCGGTGTAGCTGGACGAAATTTATGTGGTCGAGACTGGTTGGTCGTATGGGTGGCTGGCTTATCCGGCGGGTTAAATAAAATAACTGAAATTGCGTATCGCGCTGTGAACGCGACTGTACAGCATCGTATCAATTAATAGCTTTTAATAAATATGCTCGGGCAGGAATTGAAAAAAGCCCTCGCGGGAAATTGATGCACCCTCGCAGGTAATAACTTAGCCGCTGTTTGTTAAACTAATAGCGTACCATTTAATCTTACAGACAGACTGGTAAATTCCCTTGTTTGCCGTTTTACATCGATGAAAGATTAAGCAACGAAGAACGCGGGATTGATATTCCGTTCCCAATTGGGAACTTAAATTTCAAATGTTCTATAGTATATTAAGAAGACTAATGTTGGTTCCAAGTGGGAACATTGCGCAATTTTCTAATAAAATTTTATTATTTATTTCATGACCACACTCATTTTTAAGCAGACTAACAGCCATATATACTTTTTTCAACTCGTCATAAAAACTCATGCAATAGAAAGTTAAAACCGTAGAAAGAGGAAAAATGATCTGTAAAAAGCTCGAACAAATACACAGCGATACGTCGAGTCGTTTTATTTAACTAGTATCGCATTTTTCGAGTAATCGTGTCTTTTACGGCTGGACAATAACGCGACAGGACGATAAGCTTCCTGATAACGCGTAACTGTTACGTCCCCTAAGCTACTAAGCGCGCGATTCTATATTGTCACTGCACGTTCGACTGAATTTCTTTCACTCGATAAAACGGTAGAAAAGAGAAGAGAAATTGATAGGTATTTTATGAGACGCGTGTCGCGTATACGAAATCGAGTGGTTCGCGTTTCTCGCCGAACGAAGACTATCGGAATCGGTAGGAATCGAAGAGGGATTGACGTTTCGAAGCGATAGAAGGAACAAAAGCTGGCTGCCAGCCGCGAAATTAACCGAACCTAGTCCACAAACTATGCTAATGGCGTTCCTGTTAACTCGCTCCTCCGCGGCCGTGGAGTTTCAATGGAAATTGCACCTTCTAGATTCGAGACTGTGTTTTCGAACGATCGATCGATCGAACCCACCTACCGAGTTCTCGTTCGAATTAGCTGCTCGCGTTTCCGCGTTGAAATTCTTGTCGGTGACGGATACAGTTGCATTTGCTCTCGATAAACGAACCCGACGGTCGAGCTTTCGCACGGTTTATCAAACCTTTCAAAGTCTATTGTTTTTTCCCCTCTTGATTGTACTCTTGCGATGCTGCCTCTTTTTTCGCATCGTCGCTCTTGTTTATTGAAAAATAACATTCTATAATTCTTTATCCTGAAACGTGAATTTTATACAAATTCTCTTGAATCGAGTCGGTTCATCCGCGATACGCGCGTTATCTCAAAGAGAAATCTCCCAGCGTAAGGTCGACGCAGCTTTTATCGATGCTTCGCCCCGCTATCGCGCTCGTATTATGCCCTGACTGCCCATCGAAACACCGATTTCCATTGCTGATGCTATTTACGATAATCGGGGTCGAAACGAGCCTCGTGCAACTTTGCTTACGCTTGCCGCGTGACTTCCCGAACCGAGGGATCCCTGCAGATCCGACGGCTTGATACGTCGCTGAAGATCCTTTAATATCCTTTGGTCAATCTTTTTAATGCCTTCAATCGCGAAGAGTTTCCGGGAACATTCGAAGGCTTTAATCCTTCCGGGAGAACAAAGGAGGAGGAGAACGCGTGTAACGTTTCGATAAAATCAATTTTCCGCTCGAAAGCTCGTTAGAACGAGGGGCCCGTTTACCAGTACATATCGCGAGATTTGTGGAGAAATGCAGCAATTTTTTCGCGAGTCTCTTGGCCGGAACGACTGGTGCAGCGGACAGGTTGGAGGACAATTCGGACCGCGTGCAGGATACGAGCTCCTCGCGTACGTGGTCATCGAGAGGGTGACCGGTGCTCGAGGTAAATCGGGTGTAGAGTACGGCTGGCGGAAAATCCAAGGAAACGGAATATTCTGCTTGGATATTGGACGGACAAGGAATCCTTCGGAGGAGATGATAACTGCGCGGCTGCTGGCGATTGCGAGGCTCGCAGCTTCTGCTATCGTCACCAGAGAAATTCACAAACGTACGTTATCCAAAAGTCTTTGTCCGATTTATCCACGGCAATTGTCTCGGAGCGAATTAGTCCGAAGATCGATACACGAAATTCGCGACGAAATAGCGGTTAATTAGAAATTTAATCAATTTTCCTCCGCCGTTTGGTTGCACTGGAAATACCTGCGTCTTGTTTTACAAATGAAGCGTGTTGAAATTTTTATTATATTATGGAAAGTGTGGTTGCTTTTGTAAGACTCGTGTATAATAAAAGAACGGCGGTGGAAATGAAGCATGCAAGGTAAAGAACAACGTCGAAACAGAATATTCTACAGTTGGATATCGGATAAACGAAGGCGATGGTATCCCGGGAAAACGATAACCGACTTTGTGGAAACGTCTATTCGAGACTATGTTGCTCGGTAAGTCGAGGGGAATGTTTGCTACGCACGCTTTCTTTACGCGGGTACAGCGGTTGACTGCGGTGGAAAATAGAAAATATAAAGAAACTCTTTTATCCTCGAGCTCTCAACGGAGAGATCTTACGAACCTAATAGTCGGAATCCTATTTTCGAGTTCGGGTAGACGCGTCGGGACCGCAAGCTCGCGGAATAAAACTCGAAATCTGTCTCTCGAAAAGTTGCGCCACCGGGATTTCGAAAGTGGAACAAAAGATTTCGCTGCTTCGACGTTTAACGTTGATCCGCGAACGGGGAACGAAGTTTGATCCACGAATCGGAAAACAGTCGATCGGAAGTTGGAAAACGTGGCCGATTTTCCCGACGAGGAAGATTCGCGAAGTTGGTTGAATTTCGAAGCGGGAGGACGAGAAAAAAGAAGCGACTTTCAACCGGACTGTAGCTGTCGGGACGTCGCTCGGCGTCGCGACGCAGGGCCACGGCTTTTTACGACTTTCCATACGCGGAACTCGCATTTCTTCTCGAGCGCAAAGGGTTGAAAGGACGACAGGAAACGAAGGGGAGGAGAGGTGTAGGCGCGGAAAAGAGAGGCTGAGAGAAAGAGCAGGAAACTACCATCTCTGCTGCTTTTATTCAAATTCTCTCCGGGCGAAATATCCACTTCCTTCGAGCTCACCCCGCGTCTGTTATTCCCTCGTTCTTTCGAGTTCCGCCTAGTCTAGCCGATTCGAACGAAACGGAGGCGTCAACGAAGTCACGAACGCGACTCGTTCCATTTTGTTTTTTATTCGCCTCGCGCACATACATTATATCCTCCCTTTGCACCCATTTTTCCACCTTCCTCCCCTTTTATCTTCTTCCTTCATCATTTTATTTTACACGGATCGTTAATTAACTCGTTTATTCCTCTTTTTCTCTCTCGAGAAAATCCTTTGTTTCGCCGGATCAGTTTTTTTTTCCATCAAAGGCGAATAAATAGGGTTCGAAATCGATTTGCGAGAAAACGATCGGAAGGAACGAATACACGTCGTTTAGAAGATCGAAGGGTCACGCGATACAATAATCGAAAACTATCCGATCGGACGTTTCAACTGGATGTTATCTTACCGATATCTTATTCTCCGAGGGGAGTCGATCACCCGTTGTCGGTTACAACCTGGATCCGTGATTTATTTCCACCTTGTTTTTCACGCTACGGAGAATCATTTATCTCGCGATGCACTTGCAACGTGTTAACGTGTTCCTTTCTTTCGTAGAAACCGGCGAAACGTTTACCTTCGTTTCGCGCCGATAGAATTCGAAAACAGTGATTTACGACAGCTACGAGACACCGATCGTATCAGAATTTTTATCGCGCGATTGGAAATACATTCATAAGTAGACAGGGTCGATAAAAAGAGAAACACAACGTTGACAAAGATTCTCGGGATTCCGCGGATTACCCTCGGTTTTGTTTTCCTTCTTCAGTCGAGTCTCGGATCCGTGTTTTCCTGGAGAAATTCAGCGCGCGAAGGATGAAAATGACGGACATTTCGCGTCGCGCGATTACAGGGGAATCGGCCTGTTTTTTTCCCCTCCTTGAGTGGAGAAGAAACAAAGCCAAGGGGATGAATGGGTGCGTCGAGAGCACCCTGGCTCCGTTTTTTTTACCTGAGAAGTGAGCGAAGTCGGAGAAATCGTGAGATAGCCGTGTTAAATGGAATATTTGAATGCCGACCAACTTTCCACGATGAAAATGATCGAAACGAGGGATCACGTGGTAGAAGAGTCGCGTTAGTCGTTAAACTAAATTACATCGTACGTATCGCGTGTCTGGGAGAAAGTTCCGAGATAAATTATTGTAGCCGGGGAATTAAAGGGGGAGTGTCGCGTAGGCGAGCGTGATTTTTCACGTTATCTCATTACCGAACTTCCATTAAGAACTTGTCGCCTCGAACAATTTTCAAACGCATCGTTCACCCTCGACGCGGTTACGAATTACCTCTGCTCGTCTTCGGATTAATGAAACTCTGATGCCCGGTTTACTACGATACTACCATTCGCGCAAAGATTTTGTTCGAATGAAAATTATCGCTTCTGTAAATTTCATTCAACAGCTCAAGATCGGGTAACAAAGTTAGTTCATCCGATCAGGTTGAAAGTAATACTTTAAAGTGCTTCGTAATTAAGCGTTAAATAAACGGCTCGGATTATAAACAATCAGCAGAGCGAGTTCCGTTTATTACAGGTTGCGTACAGTTTACCAGGGAATTGTTGCGAATGTTTTAAGTCATTATCTCTGGAGTGCAGTTATGGTAACGCGGAGTTGCGTCGTGTGCTTCTGCAGCTTTGTAATTTGTGGCGCAAAGTTTGCCCTCCCCTCAGTCGTGTAATTACAGTATCGTAATGCTCGAACGAGATAGTTGAATGGTTACAAGAGCACCGATAGCGCGACTCGAATACGAGGGAAAATGATTTCCTAATTATCGCCGAGAAATATTAATATTCTCGGGGAAAATGAAAGAAAGCCCTCTGGGGAATCGTGGAGTCAGCCAAAGAGCAGCGGTGACCTTCTTCCCGTTTCCCGCGAGCGAACTTACAGTCGATCCGCGCCGCGACGCCCTCGAATTTAGGTTGCGACGGCTTGACGTGGAGATGGCAAGATGTAACGTCTAAGAATACAGGTTGTCGCGTCGCGGTAGAATATGTAAATGAATGTTGAGCTATGGGATCTCTTACCGCTTATCGCTCGACGAAATCGTGAGCTCTGCTTCGAACGGGCATCGTTTTCTCCTCGCGTTACTCCATTCTGCGTGTTTCGCGCGTTGCACAGACAGTACTCCGTGAAACTTTTTTTCACGGCTCCATTATCGTGTTAGCGTTTCGACTGGGAACGAAATTCTCTTCTCATTCGTGGTCCATGCACCGACGTATCGGAACGGGAGTTCAACGTTGATGCGATTATACTAGCGACGCTAAAAATGAAAATAGGAAAGATAAAGAGGAAGGAAGATGATTTTCTAAATATACAGCTCGAACGAATAGCGTTGTTATCGCTGGATAAAGGAAGAAGCAATTTTAAGATAATTATCGTCGAGTGAATTTCAGCTCAAAGCGGTACAATTAATTTTTAATTAAGACTGAGAAACGCTAGCAAGAGGGGCGTTCATAATCAATAAGGAAACGTATTTTCGTGTAATCAGTGATTTGAAAGGGCGAAATTACTCGTTCAATTACGTGCTTTTATTCGGATCACGATTTGGTAGGAAAGCGCGAAATACGAACGTTGTAAATTCGCACGGCACTTTGGTGCATACATTTTCTATCGCGACGACTGGTCGATGGATCGGAAGCGGCAAATGGATCGTGAAAGCAATGGAATTGCAATGGGAAATGAAATTCTTCCGACCCACAGACATTGTTCTCGATCGAGGTTGAAAGGATAGATATGTAAAATCCATCTATAAAGTTGAAATCCGATATCAGCCACGGATTAGTTATCCCGTATTTGCAATTCCCTCTAAAACTATGAAAGAAAAAGATGATAAAAACGCTTGTCCTCGTTGGTGCGGGAATAGCGGGTAAATTATAGCGACACGGAACATGGTTTCGACAGAGAAGGGGTGTTTGTAACCACGGTCCGACGCGATGTCACCGAAATTCACGCGTCCAGGTACGTTGTACGTGTACGTACGAATTCGTGTCGGTGGGAAAAACAGGGATCCAACGTTGCGGATGCAAGCACGAACGGGAAGAAACATTCGTCGAGGCAGGGCCAGCGGAAGAGGCGCGGTGGTGAAAGACGTGGTTGCACGATTCGCGAAGGGGTGAAAAGAATAGGAAGCTTCGATGATGCGTGATTTTTGGCGCGAGACGAGGATCGCGGTTGCGATCTATCGGCGGCAAATAGTAAATGAGAGAAGGCGATAGATGAGAATAGAGGTGAACGCGAAGCCACGCGTTTCAAGTTCGCCCGAAGACTGACGAACGTTCCTGGGTTTCGACGCCTGCGCCGCGACGCGACGCGACGCGCTCGCAGCACACCTCGCTGTCGCGCGCAACACGCCTTGCCGATGCATCCAGATTACTCTTGTCGAGCATATCGCCCTGCCAGGATTCCTCTACGTGCAAATGCAAATCCGTCGGAGCAGAAATAGTTTAAACTTGTGGCTTCGTAACATCGTCGCCGACCTCCCCTTTTTCCACCCTCCTCTCGCTTTCCTCTATGCGTCGCCTACGAGCCTTATCGCGGGGCGAAAAGATCGCCGCCGTCGCTCTAATAAGGCGAAAAGCGTCGCTGTATCGTAATCATGAAAGTTTTACCACGCCTTGAATATTACCGGCGGGAATGGCGCTGAATTACAAGGAGGACGAAACGTCGGGCAAACAGAAAGGACGAACAACGACGTTTAGCCGTTGTTTGAGATTAAAATTAAGTCGCGGTTCGTTTCGCGCTAACGAGATTGCGGTACCTAATTGGAAGCAAGCCGTCCGAAACATGGTAAAAATCTTGGCTCGACAAAATATTTCTTATCCCTTCATCCCCCTTTGTCAAACGCGTAATTTTATCTCTGAAACGATGGTAGCGAGAAATCTGTCGAACCTTCAGCCACTTTCAATCAACGCGTTTCATTTTTTATCCTTTCGATGAAATTCAACGAATCACTTAAGGTGATAGTTTTTACGAGTCGTTTCATGGAGGGTTAAGGGAAGGTAGAAGAGAAGGGCAGGCAAACACGTTCGTTCCCTTAACCCTTGGTGTTTCCCTCGGCTGGATCCGCGCCTCTGCCGTAACAGATTGGCAATGGAAACGGCGGGTCAGCGATTTCCGGGCAGGTGCGGTGAAATGCGGAGAAAGAAGTCGTCGGATTAAAAGATTCGTTCCTCGGCCAGCCGAGTAATAAGAGTCAGCGCCTTTTTCCGGATAATATTTCACGTCGTTACACACCATTTCCTCGCAATTAGGATTTGGAAATTTCGGTAGAACGCGGTTTATCGAGAGCGCGGCTAGTGGCCCGAAACCCGACGCGACCGATTGTCGCGACCCCGTTTTCTGCACCGCTTGCCATTCTTCTCCCTCTTTAGGAACAATGTTAAATTTTATGCTTTTCTTTCCCCGCCTCTCACCCTTTCTTCCCTTCCCTTTTCGATCGATTTCGATCGCGCGATTATTTACCTTTTACTTTTTAGATCTAACGAGAAACACATTTCCTTCCACGAAATGATTTTAAAAGGTCGCGTTTGAAGTACATAATTCGTGCAAAAGAGAGTATCAGGTTGAAGGGTAGATTTATTATAAAACCCCGAGATCAATATTTTGGTAAACGTCGAGTTCGAGGGGTGTAAAAAGCTTCCATCAAATTTTTAATCAATTTCGTTAGCCGCGTGCTCGGTTGTTTTGATAAATCGTTATTTCGTTAAATAATTTTCGAAAAGTTGAACGCGTCGGAGGACAAAAATACCCAGGTTCGTTATTCGACAGCACCCACGCAAGGGAGCGACAATTTGAAGTCTCTCGAAACGAAACTTTTGCAACTCGTCGCATACGCTTTCCACGGGGTGGGACCATTATCGAAGGTACATTTGGTTGATCGTCCCCGGGTAAATTCTTACCTCCTCCGCGTCACTTCATTCGCGGAGTACACTCTCTGCCGAGGACTTTGAAGTAAATCGTATGCTCTCTGACGCTTTCTAAACTCTTCTGGACTTCCTAAAATCCTCGATATCCGTGCAGCTATTTTGTCGTTCTTTATTTCTCCTCACGTCCCTTGCAATCCTGTCCCTCTTGGAATACGTTCAGTATCGAGGAGACTTCTTGTCACATCGTACAAGGGTATTTCCTCAAAAAAGAATCAGTTGGTTCATCCTAAAATCGAAATTTCTTTCTTCCCAAAATCGAAAGGTTCTTCCTCCTGAAACGGAAAATTGTTTAAGATGATGCAAATGTTACGTGTTTATCAGAGTGTTTAATCGTGGGTTCGATGTGCCACACGCGTGCGGGAGTAGGCGAAGCCTGGATCGATCGCGAGTATTGCGAACAGCCAGGTTCGAATTGGAAATTGTCTGTACGTTGTTATACCGTCGATCGTCGATATCTCGTATCGTTCGTGATCGTGGATGGTAAACGGTCATATGACGCGATAGCCTCATCTTTTATGCGTTCGTTTATAACTGCCAATTTCCTTCGTATCCCAATCGACGCGGTTCCTTTTACCAGCAATTATAAAGTAATAGCCGTGCCAATCGGCAGTTCCCTGCTCATTTATAAATCATCCAGGACGACGACCTATTCTCCGATCGGCAATCCACTCTAATCGGATAGACCGGAACTCTTCTTCCGGTCAGAGAAGCGGTGGTAATCGTATCGATCGACGCGAGGATCGTTGGCGTTAGTTTATGGGTCTGTTTGCGCGTTCAGTATCCCCTGATTAAATTATCCTCCACCCTCTCTGTGATCATTCACCGACGGAACAGCCGATTCGCGTAATGGAAAATAGCGTCGGGCTAATTATGGATCGTTACGCGGTCCGACAATCGCGCTCCTTCGTTGTTTGCACGTTTTCATTGAATTTCTTTTCGTAAACGTTTCACCTCATGAATTTTCATTATCATCCTTGCATTTGTCTTACGCGGAAACTGGTACGCAAGGAAATAAATATATACGAGGGAGAAAATTCTCCGTCGACGTGGCATTCGAACGAATTCCGCTTGGAAAGCGCGAGAAAGAAAATATGAAGGAACGGAGGCGAGAAAACGATTCGTTTCAGAGGAGGCACGCTCTTCGGCCCGGATCGTTTGTCCTCTTCGCACTGAATTTCTTTGGTTAGATCGCGGCAGGAATGCGGGCGAGTAATGAAGTTGCTCCACGGATGAAACGTCCCGAACAGTCCCGTATTGGAAACCTCGATAAAGAAAGGAACCGGAAGAATTCGATGTTACATCGGCAAAAGGAAATTCATTTCGTTCTTTGTCCCTCGAAGGAGAAGGGGACAAAGGGTACCGAAGGAAGATTATCGCTCCAATTTTTCCACGTTAAAAAAATAGTAGAAGGGCGGAATTAGACAGCGTTTCTTACGCACAGGGAAAACTAACCTTGAGAAGGAAAAGTTTCGCGCAACCGAGAGACCATGAATAGAAGATGAGAGGGTGAAGTTGGTTAACGAATGGAACGATCCAAGGATACGTGGACCGACCGCGAAACTTGCTGCGGCTTTCGGGGACATGAAATTCCAGGGAGGTCTATCGAGTTTCCTCGACTTCGCCGAAACCGTACGCGTCGCGAACTTATCGCTGCCATCGCGTAGAAACTGAAAGCCCTTTTTCTTGCGAAACGTTAATCAGATCTCTGGACGTATCGTCGAGATGAAAAGCCTGATTAATTTCTGGAAAATTGTGGGAAAGTCGAATGCAGGTTCGGTTATGAAAAAGTCATCTCTGGAGAAGAAGGATGCGTGCAAGCGGTAGAGGAATTCCCGCGAGAGTCGATGTAATTCAAAGATGAAGCACAGGTGGACGGACGTGGAGCGATGAGTTTGGCGGATCAGGGGGTGAAGGGAGGGTGGAGGAGCATCGCAGGGTGGCACGTTTAACGATAAAAGTAGTTGCACGCCTCGAACGTGGTGCAATTCATCCACGGGTGCAAAGGCGACGCGCGGAAAAGTCGCGGGAAGGATGTTGCTAGCGAAATAAATTATGGCGGCGAGTATGACCGCGTTACCTCGATTTCCACCCCCTATAAGATGGAACGGAATTTCTGTTGCCTTAGACTTTAGACAAACAGCGGCAATTTCGCGGGTTGTTCGACGGAAAGGAAGTCGAAGAACGCCTTCTGCTTCGTTTTCTTCCCTCCATCTTCGTCTCGCTTTGAAACACGAATCTCCAACAGTCTGTTTATTGTAAACGTTCCAGGAATCTCTCGCGATTTCGAGGATTTTTCAAAGTTTCCACTGTCGCGCTTATCGCTTCGCGCTCTCGTCGAACCTGGTAATTTTTCTATTTTCCGACGTTTCTAATTTCTCGCCTGGATAACACGCTCGCTCGCTAATTCTTCTCGCTCGTCCCGCGTCCGGCTTTTTTTCAGATTCCCTCGGAGTTTTTACTCGGAATTTCCTCGCGATTTATACTCGGGAGAAGAATCGCTTCGCCCGGCGCGGTAATTTTCGAAACGCCCGCGCACCCTCATTTTTGCCCGACTCGTGTTCCTCGTTGTTATTAAAAATTCGCGAAAAGTTTACGGCGATTTTCCTTGTCGTTTCGTGAATTATCGTAATTGCGAGCGTATCCAGAGTGAGGCTTTTCGGCTTCTTATTAGTATAAAAGGCGTGACACTAACCAAGTTCTTTGATAGATGTTTCACGGTTCGCGCTCCTGTGTTTACGTCAAAGCAGCCAGGAAAGTGAATGCCGCACCTTTTGTCGTGGAAATTAATCTTTCGTTAGCCAAGGGACTGTTCTTTTCCCGTAGCGAGCTGTTAATTGGACTGTTGTCAGCCGGGAACGCGTCGCCTCGTGATTTCGTCCCTTTGTAACGAACGGGATCGTTTTCATTTTTCAATTTAACCTTTCCACCTGCCATTTCCCGTAACTCGTGCAACGTTATCGTCTCTCGGGATTCGCTTTGATCTTCTTTCGGTAATTTAATTACATCAAGCTTTATGACCTCGGTCAACACGTTGAAATAATTTCCTTTTAAACCGCACGAATCAAACCGTGGGTATTGAACAATGTACCACGACGCGAGGTAATTGTAGTTTATTAAATCGAGTCATTCGAATCGGACAGCCCCTTTCAAAGCCCCTGTCATCAGGGTTTACGGTCGCGTGTTGCGAATCGATTCGCGTAAAGAGCATTTGTTTCGCGTTATTTATTAGCCGGGAGATTGAAATCCGTAATTACCTCGTGGCGTAAAGCGGCCAGTAACGCCAGTTACCGCCAGTCGGGGATCCTTTAGACGCGAAATAATTAACCGCTTCGCTTCGTTTCGTCGTTGCGTAATTAGCTCGCGGTAGATTTACAGGATGAATTTCGATGGTACCGATCGGCTCGAGAAGCCGTAGGAGGATTTTCCCTTTTCCCGTTTACGCGTTCTAGGCCAGCGCGATAAACGATTCGGGCGATAAATCAAAGGCCCGGTTGTCGTTTGCCGCGCCACGCTGCCGGATTGTTGCGCGAAAATCAATTAAAATGCCTGCAGCCACGGTGCACGGGATTACAGAGAAAGAACCGGGGGCAGAGGGACAGGCGAGAGGATCGATGGATCGTGAAACACGGTGGCTTTGTTTCGAACAAGCAGCGTCGTTCGAAAGACGCTCGCCTGGTTGATTGTAACTTTTTCGATACAGCCTGTTTCGAGCGTCGCGACGTCGCGCTACTTCGAAACAACGAACTCGGGGCTGAAAGGAATTCATCACGAAGCGGAATACCTTGAATTCGCGGAACCTCATCGATCTTCCGCTTCTTATGCAGTTGAAATGACGCAAAAAGATTTTATTAATTAGCTATCAGTCCGGAGCTATTTTCCCGCGTTTTCCCTCTAAATTACGGTCTTTTTCAATTTAATGGCACGTTCAATTTGCGAGGATTTTGTTTTCTTCTTCTTCGGGTCACTGGCGACGTTATTCGACGGAGAGACTCTTTCCGGTTTCGTAGAATCATTGTCGACGATAAATCGGCTTCGTTTCCTCTGCAAAGTTTGCTAAATTAGAGCGAAGCTTTTCGATAAGCGTCAGAAGTCGCGCAGATTTCTTCAGTTTTTAAATTAAAAAAGCGTCGGAACAAGGGTGTGTTAAAATTACGAGACATCCGGTCGCTCGGCGACTTCATCCCGCGTTAGATATTGCGAAAAGCAAGGGCAGCGCTTTCATCGCAACGCCGACGGCTACGAAATAGAGTCGCGTTCCAATATTTCCACGGCATGGATGTTTTTTGGCCGCGAAATTTATACCCCATAGCTAACGCGCGGTTTACACGGTCACCGGGGGAAGCGAATTCGCGAGCACTCGCAAAGAAGAGGACCGGGGAAAAAATCGGGCAGGCGTGGGCGGACGCAGGAGGAACGGTAGACGAACGGTGAGGGACAGGTAAAAAATACACCGTTCGCGTTAATGATGCTTTTTACAGGGACAAACGAGCCTGCACGATAAATGTTCAGAAAAGTAGTAGAAGCTGAAGCAAACAACCGACCGACGAGGGAAGGGTAGACAAGGGAGAGACGCGGTATGAATAATGATTTTTAACGTCGCAATTTTTACGCGACTGTCTAGTTTACAGAAGCCCTGGAAGGATCTAAGTTTCCGGGCTGTTTTCACGTTTGAAAAGAAACAGCAAAGCGTATAACCGTATCTCCTGTTTAACTATCGCACGGCAAACTTCCACGAGAATCGAAACTTTCGGAAAGTATGAATTCCTTCGGTAAAAATTTTACACAACTTTCCCGGCGGATGAATAATTCATTAACATCGAGGCTTCGTTCTTCACCTCGTTCGCAGCATCCAAGGTGAACATTCCTGTTCTCGACGACTTATTTCTTTCTCTGGACTCGTCCCATTTTTCTCGTTCCCCTTTCAAGACACCAATTAATAGGAATGTCTGTCGGAATACATCGCCACGGTTTCCCGCGACATCTCCCTCGAAGAATCTTCCCTGCATTCATGCATAAGTCCGGATGCTTTTAGAAAAGCGTTTCGCCGACAATTTTCATCTTTCCCGGCCGGGAGCATTCGAGCTGGCGACAAATTGGCGCGGATAAAATTGTTCGCGGAACGAGTTTCTTGTAACGTCGGTCGAAGGTATCGAAATCGCGCGGCGTTAACTGGAATCGCGAAAGAGGAAGCTGGATTTATTCCCAGGACGGTGGTTCGCGGATGACGCGATTCTTCGGGTATCCTTTTCTTTTCCTTTTCCCGTATTTTCTTCGTTTCTCGCGTGTCCTTCTCTCTTCTAGGAGATTGCCGGGGACGCGGTTTCCGGATCAGCCGCATTCCGCGAGCGTTCCTCGTTGCCGTCGCGGGAAACAGATTCCTTCGTTGCGATCCATTCACCGTGGTACACGTGCCTCGCATCCGCGCATCCTGCTCTCGTAAATTTAGCATGCATCCCGTACAAAGCTTTCACCTTACCCTCGTTCTTTCGACTTTAGCGAGGAAATGTTCGCGCTTGATGCATCGTTAATGCATCTCGCTTTCCGCTGGTTGTTCGCCGCCCACCGAGAGATATCGTTTATTATTTCTACTCGACAGCAAACTTTCTGTAGGTACGCTTGTTTCGATATCGTCTTTAGTTACTTCCAAATTTCCGACTGGATTCAACAGGACAGGCATCGACGTTTCGATAATATCGCTCTCGATACTCCTGCGCATGGCTTGGTAATCAATTAGGTAATTAACGAGGCAGGCTTTGGCTTTCATTATTGATGTTCCTGATTGCAGTGGATTTATTTTCAGAAGTCTGCGCTAATAATAAGTCTTAAAGGGTTAAAGAAGGATTTTTATAGTTCTTGATCATTTTGGAAAACAGATGGAATAGCACTATCCTCCTGAATTCCCGTGAATTTACCTCCGATTTTCCTCAGAATCGTATCGGCTTTCGCTCGGTCACTCTTTGAAACGTATTTTTCCGAGTTTGCTCGTCTGTTCTCGGTTGTCGACCGCCTGCAGTGTTTCTTTCTTAAGGAAGCTCTTATCGTAACTTTTTCTCGCAACTGGTGGCAGATAAAAAATTTACGTTCCCTATACGTATCACGCGTTCCGTTGTGCCATCGCGGTCCTCGAGGCTGACAATTTCCGTCGACTATGAAGCACGTGACACGGGCGGTTCAAATGCTTAATCCAAGGGATCTAGAAATCTTATGAACGCGAACGCGATCTCAAAGAACTCGACTGTTTTCAAACATCGCTTTGCGTGCCGTTCGATTTTGATTTTTCCCCCCCGGTGAAAATTTCGGCGATTGTATCGTGTACACTTTTCCGAGTACAAAGTACAAAGCGATCGGTGTGTCTACCGATCGATTTTTTCGGCGCGTTCGTTGACCGTGCGAATCGATGTCGGTTTGTGCACGGTGTCGAGGGTAGAAAGTGGGTGGATCACAGAGGGGCCATAAAAACATGAAATAAAGATCCGGCATCAGGGGCGGATGGTGTGGGTCGATGTAGGGCCGTGTTTGGGGGGAGCCAAGCATATTTTCAACGTCGACTTTTATTCGGTTCACGTACCGGCTTACTCTACCTACCGGCGTCAACGAATCTCCCTTCTTCTTTCCTCCACGATTCCTCGATCGATACCCGCCTCTTTGTCTAAACTTTGTCCTCGTTTTTCTCACGGCTTGACCATCCCTGCCGAGGGAATCCACTCTTTCCCCGTTAATCCTTCCTTCTTTTTACCCTACCTACCCCTTCGCTTTCGGCTCTTTTATCCGACTCAAATTCGCGTTGGAATTTTTATCGAACTTTCTTTTTTCTCTCGCCCCTTAGCATCCCCTTGTTCCGCTATTTCCCGCGTTATTCGTTCGCTGGCTGCTCTCACTCCGCGTTCCATTCGTCCACCTCTGTCCTGGTTCTCTTTTTCTTCCACGTTTCGCGATACGGAAAATTCCAGGATCCTCCTTTTGTAACTTGCCTTGTATCGAGCCATTTCTGGTTACGCGATGCCAAGCTACAAACCGAATTCTCTCTACCTCGTAACAATGGTACGTTTCGTAAAAATCGGCGCGCTTGTAACTAACATACCGGCCGATTCTTTCCCGAATTACAACGTACCGTTTGGACTTGGTCGATCGGCACGGACGTCGATGCAACGACGCTTCTGTATACTAGAATAGAATGAAAATTAAATCTACGTTTCATGCTCGATGTTATTCGATGTTAGTTCGAGCAACGCGGCTGACCCTATGGTGTCCGCACCGGTACGAGAACCCTCGAGCGATCGCGCGGTAACTTCTCTAAATGGAATTGAAATTTCCCAGTTACCCGAGAGGCTAGTTTCGCAAATATATATCTCGTTGAACGATGCAACTCGTACACAGTGGCCGGCAACAGGTCGAAAAAGATCGTTGGAATTATATTGCGAAAGATTTTAATTAGAAATTGTAAATTCATCCGGTTACTGAATTTTCCGCTTCTATCTTTTTAATAAATTTCATCGTTCATCGTTCCGTGTACCGTCTGCTCGATAATCCCGTTCGAATTTCCTTTCGCCTGCTGGCAATACTCGGGGATCGATTATCATGGGCAGCGCAAAGTTTCCGTTCAAACGATAGCTCGACGGCTTACCACCTTGGTATCGTGACTCGAATTTCGCAACCGAACGATCCAGGTTTCGATTAAAAAAAAAAAAAAAAATGAAATACTAGAGATAGGACGATATATGTAGATTGGGAGAATCAAGAATGGAAAGGTGATACGAGTGCGCTACGTTTCTGTCGCATAGAAACGAGGGTCTATTTATATTAACTCGATATGTCAATACCATAAATTTCACGAGCAAAACATGCGCGATGCAAATGAATGGTTCCCGAGAGTGTAAGGAAAAAGTGGAAACCGATGGGCCTCACGTTTCCTCGGTTAATTAATGCTCGATAATGCTCAACCGTGACAAATTATCGGCGTGACTCGTATCTAGCCTCTTCTTTCGCTTGCGAACCTATCGATAGACGTTTTTCGCTGGTCACGATGCTCCAATAATTTCGTATACAAATTTCCGAGGGTAAAAATGAATTTTCACGAGGGAAAAAGAATTTTATTCCGATCACGAGGAAACATTACGATACCGACGATTCGAATATCGCAAAGTTTTATTAACCTGTTTGGTAAACGATGAAAAGCATCTTATTCTGCCAAAGAAAAAAAGTGCAAAAACAAGGGACTGTAAAATAAATTTTCTCGTTTTTCTCTTTTCCGCTTTTCCGTTCATTATCCGTTATCGTGGCGTTCGGTTCGAAAGTTACGACAGGAGGATCGTCCGGTGTCGCGGCGGGAAAAAAAAGGAAAGGTGGTTCGCGGGACGAATTAACTAGGAGCGCGAGACGAAATTGAATCACCGCGGCTCGGTAAATTCGGCGAGACCCGGTAACAAGCGGAGCGCAGTGAAACGAGCAAACGTAAGGTCAGACGGGCGAGTGTGTTCGGTCGGCCGTCTGGTAGAAGGAACATTCGGAAGACACGGGACGACGGCGCAAGGGGTGAAGTATTCCGTGATTTAGTCGAGGAAAGGTTCTCGTTCCCTTGAACGGTTTACAAGCCGTTTCCGTATATCGAGCCCGGAATCCAATTAGAATTTATACAGCCAGGTCAGCCGAAAGTGGTCGATGCATATGCATCGAATGTAACGCGTTTGCTTGGATTCCAAGGATCCTCCTTGCGGTCTTCCGACAGTTTACACTCGCTCTGCGATAACGGAACACTTTGCTCCAACCCTCTCCATATCTTAGAAGTTTCCCTTACGCCGGCTAAGCGTCCTCTTTGTCTCCCGGATCCGGATCAGTCGATGTAGTCGTCGGTTCGCGATTAATCGAACCCTGTCCAATTCCATCTTCGACCCGACGATGGATCCCCGGCAATCGACCCCGAGGATCTCGCAACGAACACGGCTGATAATTTCACCGGCGCGGACGTAACCGTCGATTCGGAATCGATGGCTCGTCGATTGACTGATGTCCCGTTAAACGTTCCACCGTCGGCATTTTACTAATTACGTCTCTCCGTTGGAATGTATTTCAAGATTTCATCTACGTCCCCGCTTTAATTATTCCCCGATTTGAAGATAGCAATAACGCGATAGAACCGTACAGACGAATATTGAATTGAAAATTTTATTATCGTATATTCGGTGATTTATGCAAATACAATAATCGCATCGGACAGCCGTCGTAGTAGAATTTCTCTTCGATCGGAGAAGAAAACAGTGTCGTGTGGACGATTGTAAAGCAGCTCGCAGCTGCTGCTCCCGATTTCTTTTCCAACCACTTCCGAGAACGCGCTTCCTGACTTTTTATCAAATGGAACAGTAACGACGTTCGCACGGTGTCGTATAGAACTGGTCGGAGGATAGAGGGTTTCGAGGACAAGTAGGGAAAAAGATAAGTCGAGACGCGTTTGCAATGGCGTACACGCGATTCCGGAACGCGAGTAAACAGGGAAGTTCTCCGGGAAGAAGAGAAGCAGTTGCTTCCCGACGGTTCTTGAACGAGGATCGGGGGTGTCGGTGTCGCTTCCGTGCCGTGAAGTCCCTCAGAAAATTGTTCGGATCCTTTGATCCCTTAAGACTTTATCCTATCGTCGCTTCGAGTAAAGTTGGACCGTTCGGGTCGTTCGATTCTTCTCGCGAAATAACCCCTTTCCCTGCCAGACAAGTTTATGGTAATTTTCGGCCCTCGTCGAGGCTTTCCCTAGAACAAGAAGCCCTGTCTCGCGAGGGAATACATTTTCCATATTTTTTATTCTCCCCGTTTACGAAATCACGACCGTCGCGTCGGCGGAGCGGAAACGGCCGCGTAACTAAATGGCACGCGAAAGGAAAAGGGAAAAAGGGAAGGAAAATAATGAAAAATCGTTTGCTCGATATATCGAGAAAAATTGCAAGCACGGCTTATCGTTTCTTTCGCGCGTCCTGCGGATATGACGGTCACGACCTCTGACCAGCGGAATATTGTGTCGCGAAGCATTTATTTCGTAGCAATGGACCATAAATCACAGTTTGCGGCCTGTGTGTAAGGGAAATCCTTTTGTGTAGCTAACGGCCCAAGCCAAGAAGGGGAAAAGGCTCTTTGTTCCTTAGCGGTGACCTTCGTGTCCACGTGAACGCGTAATTCTTTCCAAACTTTCATTGATCTATCGTCCTCGAATCGGATTCCTTCACGGTCTACTTCCTTCTGCTCATTGTCGCTACAGATTTCGGGATCTACGCTAACATTGCGCTGAATTAGAATTTAGACTATTACTTTGGATATCATTTTTTTAATAAACCAAGCGAGCAACAGCAGGCTTTGACGTTTCGCAATGCTGGCTCACGAATGACCCGGTTCCGCGGTTCCTAATCAAGGATCGGTAATCGCCAATAGCAATTTTCCATTGGTCAACAATGTCCTCGAATTTACCGGGATTCCGTGAAAGCAACGAATTTGTAATATCGAAAATTAATAAAAAATAGTCGCCGGATTATATTTCATTGTACTTGCGCGGATTAATTAAAATACAACGCGTGGTGATCGAACGGAGGCCTAATCGTTCGGTTATCGTAAAGTTTTGAAAGGAAAAAGCGTACGAGGTCGGGTTGCAATTATCCTGACGGTGTTTGTCAACGGCAGGAGGAAGCTGCTTCCGGCGTTTCAATAAACGGCCAAGCGAAACGAGCTTGCGGCGAAACGTCAAACCGAAAACCGGGGGGGAAACGACACAGGGACGACGCGTGGCCGCGTTTTGCCAATATTTGTATATTCGCATAATAATGAAACAGCCGCTGTAGCTGGTGGCTCGGTAACGGGTTTGGCATCGCCGCGCAAACGATGATGCGAACGCATTGATGTTAATTAGAGCCGAAAAAAAGAGCACATCGCTAACGACGATGCCGATACGGCCTCTGCCATCCGTTCGAACCGAAATAAAAGCAGGCTAAATGAACGCGGATTTCCGTTTAGTTTCACTACTTTTTGGCGGAGAACATTCTGGCGTCTGTGTTTTAATGGACGAACAATACCGTGGAAATTTTTTCCAATTAATCTCCCGATGAATAAACAAAGGAACGATCGAGTTACGAGTCGTTAACACGTTGAATACCATGGGAGTTATCAGTGACCGGCACCTTATTTATCAAAGAAAATAATAGAGAAACATTATTTTTGTTAAATTTTGTACCAAAAGGGTTAATCCCGTTTAATAACAAATAAAAAATAAAATAAAATAAATAAATTATTTTAAATAATATTGCTATCGTACAAATAGTGTAAAATAGCAAATAGAAAGCTTAAAGTTTGAAATTTGAAAATTAATTATTCCTATTCTTAATAATTAGAATATCAATACGTTTTACAATGAATGCCTATTTTCACTGTGTGGCGTTGAACGCGTTAACGCATGAAAACTGGAACATCGCGACAGGGGTTTTTTATTGGTTTCACAAATATCGCGAGTTGGATCCTTTACGCGCGAACACGTATCTTGTTTACTAGAAACTTATCTTCGAGTGTTTTCTCGCTGATTAATTACAAACCCTCGGTAATTGGAAGATCGGAAACATGATAACCCTGGATCGAGCGAAGTTACGAGATATTCTTGGTTACAAGTTTTGCCGGAAAATATGACACGCTTTCGACTATACTTGAGTCTACTGGAATCGAGTGCCGACCTCTTTCTCACTGACTACGTTCTACGATTTTGGACGGGTAACGACGGTTGATCGATGACCCAGAAAATCGAGTGCAAGGAACTGCGAGTGATCGCGACGAACAGTTGAACGCGAAGAAGCAACGTTTCACAAAGCGCGACAAGGATAGAATAATTGGCGCTATTAAAATTATATCAGAGAGCGAGAAACAATGGAGCTGGTTTATATCGTTAGATTAGCCGGTATCGGGGACACTTTTAGATTTAAACGGCAACCAGTTATTTTCGTGGGTTCTCTTGAAATTTCCTCCGGAGAAGGCGTGGGAGGGTGAGTCGATAAAATTCTCCGCTGATAACCGCAATTTCGATCCACATACGCTCTCAAGTACGCCTTATCGGCTCCGCTTGCTTGCAAGTTACGACGATTCTTATGGCGGAAGAATGACCCGCCACTCGATCCTGCCTGCTGCCTTTTCGTGAATTACATTCGAACGATTCGACGGGGGATATCGGTGGAATCGCGTGTATCGTATCGTTGGAGATTAAACAAGATTGCAAGCGTTGTTGACTGTTAACGAAATCGAAGATGGACGATAGCGGCGCGCGATACGCGATCAATCGACGGTTTAGCTTCTGGTACGCTCGAGTGCATGAATATTCATCAGCATCGAATATCAAGAAGATTAAGCGGATCGATGTACACGCGGACGTGTCCGTATTAGCTTAATAAAACGGGCTCGCGTACCGGCTCTAATTATTCGGGATAATCGGGCCGTCTCATTTCCGAGTACCGAGAGGTTACACGGACACGCAGATTATCGGTAATCGGTCGAACGTTGTTGCCCGCCGCGCTCGAGTACACTCGTCGATGAATTATAATCGTAATCTCTGGTCGAACAATATCGTAATCTCGCGGAGAGTTTCGCGGAGAAGCGGGATATATCGTATCGAGAAGAATTACAAGCGATTCGCTCGCATAATCAACGGAACAGAGAGGATTGCTAGGAACATTTTCAAACGTGTATCGATTTAACGCGTTATCCGACGCGGCAGAGAGATTCCGTAAATTTTTCCTGGTCAACAAATCCCCCGGCCGGATCGTGCAAATTAATAATTCGTAATTCAACCTCGCAACCGTAGAGTATCTCGAAGCGGAAAGATATAGTTTCACCTCGATAATACAGATACACGTATGCCGCGTTCGATTTCACGAATTTGTACGGTTTGCCGCGTGCCAATCGTAAAGTATGTTTCGCAGGTATCCAACGGAACGTTGCGATAACTCTTTCAGGAATGCGCGCCGCGTCGGCGTCGCGTCGCGTTGCACTCCCGTTTCGTCGCGTTAGTCAGTTATTAATCGCGATGCACGTCACGTACGATGACGCGAGAGGTATCGATGCACGGCCCGTTAGAGTTGCGTCAAATCGAATCCCGGTTACACCCGTGTCCGAATGCGGTAACAACTACCGAAATTGCATCGATCCTTTGTCATCGGGCCGCGTGACCGTTTTATCCATGGAATAATTGCTAATCGCTCGCGTCGCCTCTGCGTCTTCTCCGGTGCGTTGCTTCGGAAGATTTAAAGGTAACACGCGAACAGCAACGTTAGAAGCTATCCCAGCCGCTATTTGTCGGAATGTTCTTCGCGCGAAGTCGTTTTAGGATAAAAGTGGCAACCGAAACGTTGCTAGCATACGGAACGAGGCATTGTCGAATATATATTTCGCTCATCCGTTCGGCGAATTTTCAGTTTGCGTCACCGATCGAACGCTCGATATTGAATAAAAACGCGAAAGGAAGAGCTCGAGGGCGAATAAAACGGACAACCTGTACTTCAGAGATAACGCTTGAAATAATAGAAATTTGAAAAAACATCCGACGTTTACATGGCGGATCATTTTCATAGCATAAATTACTACGAACCGCTGTTTTCTCGTCGACTAGCTCTTGACGGTTTTACGTTCCCGCGTTTTCACCGATTGTTTTTACGGCCAGCCACGAATCCGTTTGTTCCAGCAAGAAATCTCTTTCGAGTGTATGACGTAAATTACGCGAAAGTCTGCCCGAGAGTCGGCGAGTAACAGTCTTTCAACCGGGAAACCGAGGCAAGAGCAACGAACTTCTTTGCAAATAAAAAGCCCTCGATACTCGTTGATAATAATTTACCAGATAAATCCCTTGAATCGTTGCTCGACAAAGGTACTCTTCGATAAACCCGATAATTTCGTCAGCGATGCAATTCCGGCGTTCGCATTTACATCTGCACCGGATCGTTCTAACGAGCAGTTTCTTCCTTCGAATTTCCATACCGTTTCTTCGTTCACGGTTTTGCAAAAGTGAAATGAAGCGAACATCGCGAACTCGTTTGGTGCGTGGGAAAATTGAACGAAACAACAGATTGAAAAACAACGGAAGATTTAGTAGGATCTCTTTCCGTTTCTCCGCTAATTTAGAATTTTCCGAGACGCGATACTTTATTTCGAGCTACGTAAATCAAGCGGCGGACGCGTTCCGGTTTTCCGCGCAAAGCGAAAGGTTAAAGGAGAGAATCGACGGAGGGATAAGGGAAAAGTATGTGTCGAATGCGAGGAATCGGTAATGCGAGAGAGAAAGAGGGTAGATGGATTTGCATATCTCGCAAACGGAATAATCGATGCCACTTAACGTGGATTCCGTAGAGTCGAGAGATTCGAATCGTTTCGGGTCCCATTTAGTCGAGAGACGAAAAGAATCGGACAGAGTGGGATGCTGGGAACAGGGGGTTGTCGGTTTGCGAGACAACGATAGGAGATGATACTCGTTTCGAGCAGGTCCGTTCGTTTCGATGGCTCAACTTTGCGCAGACACCGATTCGATTATCCTCGTAGCATCGTTTTGCTCGACGCTTCAGCCGTACGTGTGCTATATCGGCAAAAATTGTTTGCCAAGCTTCGATCGATTTTATGGTCGAACCTGCGACACGTATTCTGGTAGCTAGCCGAGAGTAGACAAGAGGTGACGAGCGAATCCTCGCTTTTCCTCCTCGATTTCTATTTTGATATTCGACTTTCGGCGACTTTCATCGTAGATTTTTCCGGCGCCTCGCTTTCTGAAACGCTTCTCGTTACGGCAGCTTCGTGTCGGGAACTGTACTTTGTTCGGAGAGGGTGGAAGGTAGGAAAAACAGAAACGTTCTTGGTTGGCGACGCGCCCAATGAATACGCGATTGCCGTCCCGGCGCATGAATTTAATTTTCAACGAAATATCGTGTAAACGTGCCGCGGCAACTTGATGGAACAACTCGTTCGAGTATGTAATATTCGCGCGCGATCCATAACCTTTTCTTCCCTCTTCATTTCTTCTTTCCGTCACTTTTCTCTTTATTACGTTTTACACCCGACGTTTGCCAATCCTCTCCATTCTGTTTTCCCGACTCGATGGATATTCTCCTATCGAAATCATTTTACTTTCTATTCCATAATTTTATATCACCGTCATCCCTTCCAATTTTTCTTCTCGATACTCGGCCGGTTAAACGCGATAAATTTGTCAAAATTTCGTAATCCTATAAAATCTATTACGTTCGCAGGAAAAAAAGGATACGTTTTAATTATTACGAATGTATCTGTCGTTGCCAATTTATCGCGTTTCGTCCCCGGTTCGATTGACGCTCTTGCATCATATAAATTACGTTAGGGAATTAATTGAATACCGTGATAAATTATTTAATAATGCGTAATCAGATTTCATTTGTAGTTTAACGAAATGGCGGGTGGGAAGGAGAGATCGAGGTCGCGAGAGAGAAAGATGCGAAAGGGTGAGGGCAGGCGGCTAGGGGGGTTGAAGGGGGGGAACCGGGCCGACCGGGAGGGTGCGGGCGTGTCAGTGAAATTTATTTTCAACGTAATTACAGGATAGATTTAATCTGACTACGGGATTAATCTTCTTTTTGAACGGCATGGAAAATGCAACAGGCGTTAGTAGGACGGTTGCAAATAATTTGATGAAATTAATTTTACGCGTTCCAATTCTCCCTGTATCCGTGCCAATCGTTTTTAAATGAAATTGGATCGTTTGCCGGGGATAAAGTAACCTGGTTCCCGTTGCGATATCGTAGACTTTGGATTACGGTGGAACGTTTAAACGGAGACGATCGAAAGTGGCTGGTATCGTCTCGTCCCGGATCGAAACCTAATTGAAAGAAGAACGGAACGCGTCGTGTAACGTTTCCACGTCGATATTGAATTTCGAATACAAAGATCTGTCACGCGTGCCAGGTTATTGTAATACGGGAGAAAGGGCTTTCGTTGACGGGACGGCATGATCGATGGGAGCGGCTGCGCGTTCTTCGATAAACTTTATATCATCCGGGTTGAAAATTGAGCCATCTAACAACACGACTATGCCGTGGATAACAACAATTTGGATTTCGTGATAAGCGGCAATAAAGCTTATCGGCCGATGTCACCGTTATCCACGTGTCCCTACCCTCTGCACCCCTGCCGTTCTCGTGTCGAACAAAAAGCTTTTCGGTATTTATGAAACATATTCGGTCAGAAGGGATAATCGTTGATTTACAATAAAAGTCGGGAAGAGAAATCTGCGAGATTAACTCGAACCGATGTCCCCTTGGCGAGGCTCCTTCGATGTAACATAAAATTTCACGAGCCTGCGGACGAATCGATGGAATATTTCCCTTTACCTTGCGACCCTTTTAGTAGCCAAGGGAAATCTTTTCTTACGACGGGATTCCCTCGAACCGTCCTCGAATCCTCAAAAATCTTAGCAACTATTCGCGAATAAAAATGGTTATCAATTCGCGTGTACGGAAAATTCGCAATTTCCTCGGTGAACCGTGAAGGGAATTAGTCCGAAACAAGGGTGAAAGGCCGTCGCTCGACGTTCCGACGAAACAACGGGCGACCAAATAAAACCGAACAAACCGTGTCAAGTATGTTTACGGAAAAGAGGATGGCAGAACCAGGAAGGAGACGTTCGTTTCTTCGTAACGAGCAGCAGCAATTTCCGGCTCCGTAACGGGAACTTTTCGCCCATCCTATCGTTTCCTCTCCTCCAATTCAATTTTCCCGTCGACGTTATTGCGTTTTCCATATAAAATTCTCCTGTGTTTACAGCGACCGAAAAACCGTGTAACATGCTCTTTCTTTCGTTAATTGGAATTCTTAACAATTGTACAGTTTGAGGAAATCGAAGGATCGGGACGACGACGAGTGACGGTAATAGCAGATACGCTGTTGGGAATTGCAGCGGGCATTTGATCGAGGAAACGTATCTTTTTCCTATCTCTGTGAAATTAATCGTTTCCTAACGACGCGACGGGAGGGAGAAATTCGAACGAACGGGGAATTCAATTTCGCGATGCAACAATTTATACCCCGTCGATCGCGTCGTCGGACGAAAAATTGAATTCTCCGATCGGTACCGGTTTCAAACGAATTATTGTTATGCTTTCGCCGCAACGCATCGATGGCTGCTCATTAACGCCAAATTGGGTACGTAGCGCGTAATCAAAACGGGTCGAAGGCATAATCGAAGCATTCCAATATTCGCATTGCTGGAAATAAACTTCTTAATTGGATCGCGATTTACCGTCCGCGCGGGCATCCATTGTTTCGATGAAATTTGTACAACACCGACTTTCGACGATTTTTCGTACAGAAAACAGAGCTTCTGAAAGCGGAAACCCTGCTCGACGCAACGGGATGAATTTTTACATCGGGGGATTCAATACAGTCAGGAATTTACAAGTAGAGATACGAAATGTTTATCGATTTGCAAGGAATTCAAGCAAACGATTATAAATATTTTCTACACCTTCCTGTATCTTGTAAATATATTTTTATCAATTTTATTTCCCGCATATTCTTCTACGGTAGCTACAGGGACAGAAACTTTCCGGTTTCTACGATGTTCGAACACTACTTTAACTTTTATTTATAGTGCGGTATTTATCGTTTTACCGAAGTCAGCCAAGATCGAAGCTCGTATTTTGGTGCGCGATAGAATACGTGTCTCTTCATTGTTCGTCGTAAAACTCGAGTTTTACGGTTGTTCTGCTGCCAGCGCGCTCTTTCTGATCTCCACGCGGACGTCTGACAAAGCATTGACTCGAACTACTCACGCGATCAATCGTCGCGTTCCGCCACGGTCCGTCTTTATTTTTTATTCTAAATTAAAGAATTATTAGCTAAATGAAGGATAAAACGATACGTTATCAGAGTGTTGAATTGAATTTTTAATTCCGGAAGCGGAAAAAGCGCGTTCGCTCGGGGAAACGCTGCTGAGATACGTGTATTGTTGACTCGAGGAGCTTCCTGATAATAATTTACATACATCCAATTTGCTCCTTCTCCTTTTCTTCCGCTTCCCTCTTCAGCTAGTTTGCTCCTGCTTCTTGGCACGTTGCACGCGCGTTTACACGCCGTTCCCACGCGTACACCAGCTTCCGCCGTTGTATCGACAAGACGAATTACCTCGCAGGCTAATTTTGCTCGGCGAAGAGTGAGCTTGTGAAATCAAGTCGTCGGGAATCGATGAGATTGCAGTGGAGAGTCCGTGAAACAGCAATGGTTCGACAGGGAAAATTGTCGGGGAACAGTAATTATCACAAAGAGTAGAAGGTCGTCCTTCTAATTAAGCGCAATTAAGGAAACCGCGCGGACTCGCGTCGCTCTCGATCGACTTCGTCGCATTCCAACTTTGATGTCCCTTTTGCTGTCTCCCTATCGTTTCTCCGATTAATCCGCGTTATAAAAGCCGCGAAGAGAGCGTCTCTCGGATATCGAAATTCGTTCGTTCAGACAGAGGGATCGGTTTGAAAAGACGCTTGCAGCTCGGTGGCTCGAGAATCGATGGGAAGCGTACTCGTCGTCGAGCATTCACGCGCTTTCTTTCGCCTTATTCTCGATCACGGTGACGTTGAATTTCTCTCGAGTCGCTCTCTTTGAAGAGATATCGTGTAAAGGTTACACCGCGAAAGAGGATCCGTCGATATCGAATAGACGCTTTCGCGAAAACGTTTACACGCGTCGAGACACGTGTCTGTTTGATCGTCTTTCGTCTCTCGGACGTCGCTTTGACTAAACCTTCTCGAACAGAGACCTCGAAGTTCAGTTTTCATCGACGATAGTCAAGTTTCGTGTTTTATCAGGGCACGGCTGACGTGATTAATCGTCGAAACGACGGACAGGAAGGGCGCGTAACGCAACTTGTCGGATTATCGATCATGTATATTTTGTAGAAAATAATTTTCTCGGGTAACGAATGAAAGGAGAATGGGGAAATAGGCTCGTTCGAAAGAGGGTAACGAGCAAAATCGTCGTTTAATCAATCTTTTCCATCATTTTTCTCTTTAAGCCAGTTTAAACGCGGTGACCCTCGGAACGGACTTCCAATCGCGAGGAACGATTCTATTTGCAAAAACCTTCCGAGCTGTATAACGGTACGACGATCATCAATATTTGTCCCTCTTCTGCGACGATTGCGCGCGTTCTTCTTTTCTTCACTGTTTTCGTTGCCACCCCACCGTTGTTCGTCGTTTGGCGTGCGCACACAAGCAGCGAACGTCATACAACATCGACCTGCTTCTTTCCCAGTTTCTTTGGATGTCGATAAAACACGGATATCTTGAAAAGAACGACCACGGATCTCTCTTTCGGTGTTATCGTTCACGCTCGCGTACCTCGCTGCCGATGATACCAGAGCTTTCGACTCGACTTCGCGATACTATTCGAAAGCACAGAGGATCCGCCATTGTGCACTTGTCAGAATAAACCTTTTATTTTCGAAAGGTTTTCGAAAGAAAAGGTAAACGAAACAATACGCGATCACGCTAGGGTTTGAAAGGGAATATAAATGCCACGAGGAGGGGTAATTGGGCGTAACTGGGCCGATTAAATTTTACACCTGCGACTGTATCGTTAAATTCATCTAGTATGACCGTGCGTGTATGTAATACGTTTGTGCATTCTTTGAAAGAAAGGCCTTTCTTAACCCTTTGACTGCTATTACAGGCCCTAATGATGCGGTGAAACAATGAAACGAAAACTAAATTGAGAAATGAAGAGAAATAAGAAAAAAAAGGATAATTGTTATGAACTTAATTAGTCTTAATTAGCCTTAAGTACCCTTAGTCAAAGGGTTAATCGCATCAAAACGAAGAAGCGAGAGCTTCCTTTCTCTCAATTACAAATTTCCAACAGAAAATTCCGATAAATTAGCAGAATTAAACCGCTAGAATATCGTTCATTTTATAATTCCATTTCGAGAAGAGAGGTTCGAACGAGTTGTCGTCCCTGATAGGGGCACGAGGTGATAGCGGAAATGGAAACCGAGACCGATACTGAAATTGAAATGGCGACGAGCGTTCGCTTTTTATCCATGCAGAGGATAACAAAATATTGGAGGGTCGTGGGGGGATGAAGAACACGTGCGGAGAGCAACGCTTTCGCGAGTTAACAATGCGCCAGCAGAATACGGTTCTGTTACCGCTTCTCTTCTGCAACGGGATCTGTTGATTTTGCTCTTGCGCGCATTGTTCGCGATACATTATTAATACCACGCGGATACAAGGCGCAAGCCAGACCGAGTGATATCCCGGTGCAGGGGTGTGCAAACGCGAATACACCCCGGTTCAACTGTTCGTCTTTCTATGCGATGCATGCCGCGCAGGAGTTTACGAATAGACGGATCGCGCGTCGTTCACCGGGCTTACCAGTTCTGTTTGTTCTCGGAAAGTTACTCCGTGGGTCCTTTGAGCTTTCCACTTTCGTTGACGAAGGATTTCAAGGGATAACAAGTTGTTTACTAACCCGTTAAATCACGCGATCAGCTTCTTCGATCGAACTAATCGGTCGCGTTTAACGGCACGCGATCGTTATCCCTTACGAACGGTCATAGAAAATCGCTGAGCAGAGTTTCGGGATTATCCGTTATTGCGGATTTAATAGGTCGTTTGGTATTTCAACGCAACGTGGATTCCGTTATTTTCCCCTAGGCAATTTCGATAAGTGCGAGGTTTTTATTTTCGGAAGAAAAGCCGCGATTCGACGCTGCTTGAAAATCCCGGGCCTCGGCGTTACCGAACCTTTCCCCCGAGATTTATGCGACCGACGTCGGCACAGGAGAGGGATAAATTTGAATTCACGGCCTCCTTTCCTAAGTGATACACCGTGGCCGAATTTACGCCTGGATAGGGAAAAAGGTTGTTGCCACTCGGCGAGTACGAAACACAGTTATCGAGACGGTGTCGCTTTAGAAATTCAAAGGATTCCCGCTATCTTTCACCGATTCTTCGTTTCGGCATTCGCCAAAGAAAGAGCTGGTCGCAGAAAAATCAAATTTCTCAGATTTTCTCTGAAACGTGTGTGTCAGAGGGGAGGAGGACCGATGAAGCGATTAAAATCAAACAAGCTCGTCGGAGCGGGAGTACCGCGACTAATGTTATAAAAGTCCGAACTCGGATGTAAACGCGAGACAGATCCCCGAGTGCAGCAGGAAACGATTTAATAAATGTCGGCGGACCCGCGTACCCGAGGGGATAACGGGCTTCGAAAACTGGCATACATGAACTGCAATTCAATTAACGAAATTATTCCTCGTATAAAACGTATTATCGTTGAATAGCCGCGTGGAAATATATCGAATCGAAATCGCTCTTATCCCAAAAGAGAAAGTACGAACTTTATTAGAATACACCATAAATTTATTTCCGGAAAATATTGGACATCGAAATAAACAGGGAAATGTTGATCTCGCAGGACATTAATATACATATATAGATAAAAACAAACTGGATAACGAAGTTCAAGGACCGAACGGCGATTCGATTTCGCATAAAAATTAGCTTCGTTATCGGCTGCTTTCTCCCGGAATCGTGGACAATTCGTAACGAGAATGCGAAATTTAATCGGGGTAAACGATAACGTTGATTCCCTGTTGTTCTCTCTGTCCCCACGAATATTCGGCATTATTCGTAAAGCGCTAATATCGAGGCAATAAACAGGACAGCCTGTCCACGAAATGAAGGCAATTTAACGAAGCGGCCCGTCCCGAATACGGCATTGTAAATTACGTTTGTTCGTGAAACGTCATCCGGCTATCCGCGCGTGTTTGCCGGCAACTCGGTCCTTCCGTTATTGGCTTCGGCTCTTTAATAAAATTTTCATAATAACGCGAGCCGTTCATCGTCGCTCTTTATACGGTTCCTTTGATAAAGCAGCGTTCATTAGCGCGCTCGAAGGAAGAACAGTGACATCGCTGCGTGTTACAGAAACGTCAGAGCTTTAGTCGCGCGTCGAAGAAAATGGACGGAAATTAGCCGGAAGTGGCGGGATCTCTTCTTTCCCTTCGCTATTCCACGTGTAATGCAGCTCTTTATTTCAACCTTCTTTTTTTTCCCTCCCTTTTCACGGACATTTCTCTTTGTCGTCGCCACCGCCTACGAACTTGAACAGCGTAAACGTTGAAACACCTCGAAACGTTATTAATTCGCACTCATTTCGCCAGCATTTTCCCGCGGTAAGAGAGGGCGCCCGTCCGCGTCCCGCGTTCTGCTCTTTCCGTTCATTAACACCGTTTACCGTGCGGTCCTTTGTCCCGTTCCTTCTCGTCGATGCGAAGCGAAATGGAGGTGAAAACGTACGCTGCCCCTCTGTCGCGTCGTTTCCTCTTTCCTTTTTTTCAATGTAACTCGAAGTAACAGAGAGGGAAAAATTGAAAGAGGGTAACAAAAGCCGGCGAATAAATTATTTAATGGACGAACGATTACGATAAAAAGCGAAACGCCCGATAATTCTCATTGTTTTCGAAATAATTTTTATAAAAATAGAAAAAAAAAAGAGATAGGAAAAATGGCAGTACACACGGTTGGCAGTTTTACGTTTCGCTGATACTGGATATTTCATAACGACGCTCTCGTGCGGCGATTTAAATCCTTTCGATAAATGAATTCGCATCACGAGCGAAGCGTTTTCGATAAAAATTGAATGCGTGCCGGCAAAAAGTTCATGGCGTCTCGCGTGTCGCATCCTGCACCTCTGTGTGTGTGTGTGCATAGAAAAGTGTGCGAATGCACGTGTTCGCAAACGTGCTGACTACTATTGAAAACGCGTTTCGAAAACAGAAATTGTGCTTCAGGGTGTCTTTCTCCCGAGCGTTCTTGGAAAAATCGTGCAACTAAGGGGAGACGATTTTTCAAGCGCACCTCGTTTTCCTTTATTTTTTTTTTCTCCACCCTGTTCCTTGCGTTGTTTTGCCTCCGCATTGTGACGAAAGTGGAGCACAGCTTGACACGGTTCTCCCTCGAATCGAGCGCAATGTTTATCCTAGACGAATCGAGCCGAAGTTCGAGGATTTGCTCGGGCAAGCTGCGCGATTAGCCGGAATGAACGGGGAGAAAAAGCCGAGGATCGTTGGTGCGTGTGTTTTTTTTTCCTCGAGGCGAGAGACAACAGCAGGGGGGTAAAGAAGAGCAAAGCGGGCAGGGAGAAAAAGTGGCTTCATAAAAATCTGTCGTGGGGTTAGAACGTTGCGGCAGGGTTGGCTGAGCGCTCGAAGTAAGAGAAGCGAGTAATCGTCGGGAGAAGGCAATTTGTATTAATTTCAACGGAATTAGGAGTTATGCCCGGGGCTGCAATTAAAATTTGCATAAACAAATTTCGCTCGTCGGTTTAAGCCGCGGAGGAAGATGGTCGAGGCCAACGGCTAGGGTATTGCACACCCCTTTCTTTTTCCTCTTCTTCTCGATTTTCTATCGAGTCGTCGCTTCTGTGCGCGTCCACTTTCAGCTACCCTCTTCCAATTGAATCGAAACGACTCGTTGCAGCGACCAAAGAGATCTGTAAACTCGTCCGTGCTTATCTTCGATCTCCTTTAATCCTCTCTTTCGATGAACCACCTCAGAATCCCTTCGAATAATATACACAGAGCGGGTGGTTTATTATTTATAATTCGCGCTTTCGATGATTAAGCCGGTACGGGTTCGCGCTACTCAATTACGACGTTGTTGAAACGGAAAGTGGACTCGTTACGAGGAAAATTGGGGCGAAGCAAATAAAGCTGGCAAAGGTGCTGCTCGCGGGCGGAGGAGAAAAGGGGGTGTAACAGTTCGTGTTAATCAAACTGAACGAGTACGAACGCGATAACGGGATGTAACCTTTTTCGTTGACAACATACTCGAACCTGTTCGAACGACAGTTCTCTCGCGTTGCGTTACACGTAGTTTCATATTGTTTTTCACGAAATTTGACGAGTTGACAAGCGATGGATCATCGAGGAAATATGACTGCATATTCGTGCAATTTTGTTTGCCTCGAAAATCGATGATCGTTTTTTGCTGAGGAAATTTAAATTAATTTAAAGAAAGAGAATAACGAGGCTGGTTCGACAAAAGGATGGAGAAAAAGGTTGGACAAAGGGGAAAGGGTGCTGCAAAAGGCACGCTCTTGGACAGACGACACTTAAGAAGTAACCACATTGTGCGTCTAATTAAGCTGAGAAACGAAGAAGTAGATCAAGTCTTTCGCTCGACCACGCCGAGACTGGAGAGACTTCTTTTTATACAGATTCAACTAGATTTTCCTCCTTCCTCTGCCAATTAATGTATCAAGTTAACGCGTGTTCCTTCTTGTTAAACGTTCGACTCGTTTCCTAGTTTCGTAATAATTCGCGCGGAAGAACGCATTCTATGCGTCGCTCGCGTTTCTAGTTCTCCGTGGTTCTCCTTAAAACGCGAAACCCGCAAACTTGTGCTAACTGGCGAATTCGAAGCAGCGCTCGGTCGATGGTGATTAAGGCCTTACACTCGCGAAAATTCGCCGATTTCGTGGATGACGCGCAGACTAGGTTAGCCTAGTTTCCGAATCATCGAGCATCTGATAATGAATTTAGTTTCCCCGGTGAAAGAAACTGCCGAGAATCGAAGCGTAGACCGAGAAAATTCATTCCACCTTTGCGTCTCCCCTGCACGAAAATCAGAGTTACGCTTTCCATTCTGATTTCGATAACGAAGGCTCGGAAAAACCGAGAGAAAATTAGCTGTCTCGGCATCGAGCGAGAGTCGTTATCATCTGGCATTGTTGCGCTCGACGCGACGAGGGGCTTTTAATAAAGAGAAAAGCTTGTCGTTGCAGCGGCAAACATACTGTAATGAATTATCGAGCTTCTCGTTAAGCTATACAAAACAGCGTGCAAAGTGGAAGATTTTGTGTCGGTGTTTCATAATGATTATGGCACTCTTGGTAACGGCGATGCACCGAGCGAAAAGATGATAGAAAGAAAAAAAGGGTAACTCCATTCTCCGCGGATTATCCTTCTTTCATTCGTACGATCTGATAGAGACGAAACTGCGGAGAGCTGCGAACGTTTAATTGTGTATCATTCGCGACGGGTTGAAGGAACGGGTTAAAGTCGTTAAAGGAATCGAAATGGCGAAAGAGAGCGCAACAGTTGACGACCCAGCCTAGAAACGGTTCATCCTCGAAGTAAATCGTATCTCCTTTCGCGATACTGAGAATTTAACGCGATCCTAGTACCAACATTGCTGTTATAAATCATTCGATTAAATCCGCGGAGCAAGGAATAAAGAGGATCCGTCCGAATCACGTAATACGCCTCCAGGGGTTAGACAATGGGTTAATCTTACCCGAGGCTTCATTATTTCCGCGTTATCTGGTCCGCAGCGGTCGCCGATAATCGATGTTTAACGACGCTGTTTACAGCCTAATGGCCTGTTTAATTTGAACGAACCTGGAGCAATCGGAGAACTGACGCGGGCCGCTTGCGAGATTGCCTCTTTCGCGAATCGCGTTTCACCTGGTCAACGTATAAAAACGAAGGGTGGAAATAGCTGAACTGCCCTTCGGAATGGAATAATGAGGCTACTTGTCCACCCAGTCGATGGCTACTTGTCACGATCCGGTGCAACAGCTGCATCGCGTGCAACTCGGAAACGTTGCAGCCAACTTGCACACGTTTACGGGAGCTTTCCGCTTTTCCGGGCATTTTCAAAGGAAGACTGCTCGTTGATTTCATTTCCCGTTAGCAGATTTACTACCACATAGCTGTTCCTTCTGCTTTTTTCCATCGGGAAACGTTTGCACGGTGCATTTAAGTTGCATTCATTTACGAATGCATCTAACGATTCCTGCTACCCTCGTTCGACCGATTATTTCCGCCTTCTAATTCTTGCTCTTTCATTCGATCCCTCGGGGCCTTTAATCTTATCAATGGCCAGGGCGATTCAAATTTCATCGGGATTCAGAGCCTCGATAGCTTTGAAATCACGTTCTCCTAGTCGACTGCTGTCTAGTCTATTGACCGTGTTCTAGCTACCCTATAAACGCCTGTTTACGTCGCGTTGCAACGACGTAACGAAATAAATTCCTACAATATGTCCGCTCGTTTATAGACATCTTTCGGTTCTTCCATCGAAGAAAACGGAGCTGAAGTGTATTTTCCTCCATATTCCCGCTCTTCGTTCGTCGTATGCTTTCATTCCGTTAAGAGAACCTGTTTGAATTTTCAATGAAGCTCATTTTCTATGCTGCACGCTACCTAGTGAAAAGAGAAACGCGAAGGAAACAGGTAGCTGCCAAGTTACTCCAGCTCTGTCTATCGTTATTCTGTGCTTTTTCATATTAATTTCACCCTTGGACACCAAAGGGAACTGACTGCTACATTTCGAGGTAACTTCTAGGACAAAAGATGATTTTATATTCACATCACGCGTCCCGTGTCTGATATGTTCGACTAATACTCTGTAACGGGAATTCTAAGCGTCCCTCGTCTGTCAAAGACGGTCGACCGACGGAACGACCCAGTGGTAATGTTATTAATAAACTAATTAAGACGAGATGACGTATTGACTCGCTTAGATTCTGAGTCTCGCGTTAAAAACGTGGCTCGAGAGGAACGAATAGAGAAAATTAGGTGGTAATTTCGAACAGCAAAACAACTAGTTTCCATTCCAGTTGGTTTGGATACCCGTAATGCAGCAACGAATTTGAGTAACAATTGGAGGAGAATGATCATGTACCAGGAGAGAGAGCTACGTGTACCGGTACTAATGGCCAGAGAACTTTGATACGAATTTCCGTAATGATTAGAGTTTAGCATAACGGGATGAAAACTTAAACGCAGGCATCCTCGAACACCGCAACTCTCTGCCTTTGTAACTATCGAGTTTCCATTTGCACGTCCCTCTTTTCGGTTATCTCTTAACGAACGACATGGAAGTTTCGTTTTCCTTCGATTTTTCTCGATTGAGAACGACTAAATATACTAAATACATATTCCCAGTAGAAGGTTTTTTTTGTTCCTCCTTTGAGTTCGATATCATTTACAAAAGTTTCGATTGAAAAATTATCCGGGAAAGTGAATTTTTTCAAAAGTTTCCAACGTAAAACGAAGAAACGCCGGTGGAAATTTAATAAGTTTCTCTTGCAAAGCGTTAAGAAGAAACGAGGAAAGTACAGCGATTCGGGTGTAACGCGTTGACCGAAGGGAAAAATGTTTTCGCACGATCGTGTAAATACAATTTGCGCGTACCTCTTTATCCTTACAAATTGTTTTTATTTTAAACGATGCTCGCGGCAGGATCCGAGGAAGGTCGGTAATCCTGCGCCGTGACTTTAGCGTTTCTCAAGAGAAAGAATTAAAAAGATGTCGGTTTATTACAGGAAAGTGGAGAGAAGAGGATGTGGACGAGATTAAACAGAAAGGCAGAGTCGAAAAACGGCGGCTAGCTGGGTAAGGAGGTCGGTTACGGTAAGCAAGTTTCCCAGTAAATTCAGCAAGTTCAGCCGCGCGATTTACTCGCGGCTTCGGTCGCTAGATGGGCGAGAGCGTTAATACGTAGCTGCCGGCTATTCGAAAAAAAAAAAAACCAGGGGGAGAAAAAAAATGCAGAGGAACTTGAATAGCGCGCGCAATTGCAAAAGTTCCGTCGCAGCCGGAAGCAGAAACTCTCGACATCGGGAACGAGTTGCGAGCGTAAATCTTCCCCGGCGAGGAACCGAGTCGCGTTAAGATCGCGTCTCTCCACGGCCAAGAGGAAATTCCGAGTCTCCATTCAGTGGACCGGAAGTGGCGAGGAACCTTCCGTGGCCAAGTTTCCGTCGAATCGTCACAGAAACGCGCCGATGAAACCGTAAATTTTCGAAATTTATTTTCCACCCACGCTATAACCGGCTGGCAAATTTTCCATTCGAATTCGCATTTTTCCATGTCCGTTTCACAGCGAAATTTTCTCCTTGATTTAAGTTCGTTTCATACTTTCGCTACAGTCGTCGAATGGTATTAACCCTTTTTATTTCTCTTCATTTCTCAATTCATTTTTTCATTATTTTATAATCTGTCAACTTTTATTTGATTATGACTAAGATATTCGAGAAAGAAACTATGGACCCATATGTGTGTCCGTAGCAGTGAAAGGGTTAATAGATTAAGACAGAAGACGAAGTTATTTCACTTGAACTCGAGCGATAGCGAAAGGGGTTAGTGTTAATAAAGATAAGGTCGGTGGTGTACTAGCGCAAACCAGCATCGCCGAATTTATTGCCCGAACGTCGAGCTCGAATCCGGGAAACTACCGAAACGAGAATCAAATAACTCGAGCAAATAGCAGGAGGAGAATTATTTGCTTGCCAGTAGGTATCCCGTTTTATCCCACATTATCCTCCAAATATCCGCTGCCTTAACGCCCAGCGGGCTGTTCAGCTGGTCTGGCTGCAATTCCATCGTTCGACGCACGGATAAGAAGCCTTTTGAACGTTAATTGTTCTCCAGAAAATTATATCCCCGGCAAATTTCCGGGGAAAAATTCAATTTCACTTGGCTGCCACTCGGCGAGCCTCTGTCTCCGTCTACGTCGGCAAACGAGAACAATCGAGTTACCGTTAGCCTCGTTACTCGTTCAACTTATCGTTTTCGGCCGTGGAAATTCGCCGAAAAGGTCCCACGCGGCTCGCGGCGAGTCTTTTGTCTTTGCCGTTTAACGACCAATCGATTTCGCGCGATCAAACGGTACAACGACTCGCCTCGGGGTGAAAACGAGCCAGGATAAAACGTCGGATCGTTATCGTTTGAAAAGTTTAACATTTATTTCTTCCTGACTAAGAGTATATCTGATGTTCGAAAGTGTTAGCTGGAAAAGTTGAAAGGTTCCTCGGTGTTTAGTTTCGCGAATTGCTAAAGTTCCGATTCGTTCTTAGTTTCGACGAGTGGAATGTTTTATCAAGAAACCGGTAGGACATCGAAATTCTGATAAACGCGTCGCTACGGTTTCCGAACTACGATTCCGCGTATCTTCTCCTGACGATCTCAATTGCGACCAACGGGTGGATTCTCGAAGCGGAATCCGTCGCCGCGAACAATTTAATCAGCGAGACCGAGTTTATTGGCCGGGACGTCGAACTTAACCCCGTGTTGACCAATTTCAACGGTTTACCCTCTCTGGCTCGTTACCGAGAGCCTCGAGTAAGGTAGACCGGCTTACAGAGGCAAGCGAAAAGGGGCTGCAGGGGGTTGCATTTGCCCATAACTGTGCCACGAGGAGTTTGTCGTACGGTAGTTATAGTTAACTTGGGCTTCTCCGTTGGTGGATCTGGTCGGAGGAAAGGGAGAGGAAGGGGTTGCGCGATGCCGGAGACCGGATCCGTCCAGTTCGAGGGGAAGTTTAGGTGCTCGATGTTATCTGTCCCGTCGTTGGCTTAACCCTATCTTCCCGACGCTGTCCGACTGCGGATCGTCGAGCTGTCGTCGTTTTCTCTTCGTTCACGCTGGCGCACCCTGTTCTTTCACCCCTGCTTCGTTCGCACCCTTCCAGTGACCATCGGTCGCGGATAACCAGCTTGGACCCCGTCCAGAATCCGCCGCTAGCCGCCGGATTCCAATAGGGTTTCCTCTTTGTATCGGCTGCCAAAACCTGTCTGTAATACACATACACCAGCTCGATTTTTCCTCGGAACATTTCATCGCGCGTTGTTGCCCGATAATCATCGATCTTCGGGAACGGTCGCGTTCAAATGGCCCGCGTGAAAATTCGTCGACGAGTTTCGAAACAAAGTTGGTAACTAGATTGGATACGCGAAAAAAGAAAGAAAAACGTGGGGAAAGTTGAAAGGAACGTAACTGGAAATTCGCGCCAAGTTCCGGGTATAAAGGACTTTGAGAGGTTAATAATTAAATCCACTCCGGGTGGTGCGCGGCCGAACTTTGATCCTCATGAATTTTCAGCGAACACGTTGCCGCTACCGGATTATGTTCATCGAGGGAAAAACAGGATTCGTATCAGGAACGATGTAAAAGCTTCCCGCAAATTCAATGGTACGCCTCGATATTTCCATTGTTTAATTTTCGGCAATTCGATGGTGATTTAATGGAAAGCACGTCGTCGACTCGTTCCGTCCTCGATTGGCTTAACGCGTTCACAAGCACGAGAACAATACCCGCGAGTTGCCGTTGGAACGAACGTGGAACAGCTTCGTCATCGGTGAGATTCAGATTTCATTTACCTCGCAAGGGAGCATTAATCATTCACCGTTTGCTGTACTCGGCGTGGCAGGGTATCGGGCAAACGGTAAATCGTCGAGGCAAAGTAGGTTCAAGTATTACTCGAGCTAATTTGTATCTGCCAACATTTTTTTTTTTAAATTGCGCACCCTCGTTTGCGACTATCGTCGAACGCGTTTCATTAATTTCATCGTCCGCAAGCTTCGCGTCCTACCGTTTCGTTGCCTCGCGGTTCTGGGACGAGAACGGAAGAGGAAAGGGTAAAAAGCGGAAAGCTCCGCCGTGTAAGAAAATGCAATGGTTTCTCGGTTGGAGAAAAGAAGAAGACTGAGCGCGCGATATGGTAGAGGATACGGAAATGGTGCAGTGTCCTACGGGATAGGTCGTAGCGATTGTTTTGGCCGGGTTCCCATTTCTCCGGCTTTATGGGCACCGGACAGAATTTGTGGCATCCCGTGCACCGGCAACGAGCGGCACTTTTGCCTCGCAGGTCGCGGCTATTCCGCCATTAGTTACACACCCGCTGGCTTTCGCGCGATTGTTCTTATTTTTCGAACTTCCCTTGGCCACTCGCCCTCCAGCCCACACCCCCGTCCGCTGGCTTTTTTTTCCACTCTCGTGCCACGGTAATTCCGACCCTTCTGTCGAGACACCGGATGACGTGCATCCCTTCATTTTTTCCCTTTCTCTACTTCTTCATTAATGAAATCGAATACTTTGACGCTTTACAATTAACGACAATGTCTAACGTCTAACGAGAAAACGCGCAACGTTTTCAATGGACAGGGAAAGGCGCTGGCATTCGGTTGAACAGCAATGTATTCGTCGTCGCTTTGCGTCATATAATATCGCGATTTCGAATATACGGAAGGGTAGATTCCGCGAATTCCTCTCTGCTATTCGTCCGATAGAAAAAGGCTGATGCCCGGAATATTACGCAACTAGAACCGAGAAGATACTTTGAAACATCTTCATAGGAGTCGCTGTTTTTCAACATAGTACTTTACGTTTCTCTCTGTCCAGAGCGAATTGTCTCGATTTCACCCGGCGTCGCGTATTTTTCTCAGCCAGGGTGCAAGGAAAAGGTGAGCGAAATTTCCATAATCGATACCACGGTATCTAGGCCGGAAGCGTCGTTTGTTTCTCTTTTCTTGCCGCGATGTTTTCTCCTGTTTCAACGCGTCGCGTAGTCACGATCTTCTTCGGGTTATTTCCCGAGAGGAGAGTCATCGTCTCCGAAAGAAATTTCGACGATAGACCTTCAGGACGGAATGCCTCTTTCGATTATCCAGGGAGTTGGATCGAATCACGATTCGTTACGTTCGACGTCCGTGGCGATAAACGCTTCTGGTAAGAGCGGTCAGAAGCGAAACCGATTTAGACGGCTTTCGGAAACGTTCCTTTCCTCGCACTCACTGAATAATAACGAAATGTGAGATACACCGGTGATTTTATGATTCTTCCTGTGAAAATAACTTTCGAGTTTTTTCTTTTCTTTTTTGTGGAAGATGTTCGGTTACGATTGTAGGCGTTCTGGGACGTCGAAAGAAATGCTTTCTCCGAGATTCGCGTGTGACAGCCGAGGAAAACAATAAGAACGCGTAGGTCCGCCGATCGATGTCCCCGAGCTCGGGCTTTCCTTTTATTACGCGAACTTTCCATCGGAAGAGGAAACCGTCGTGTCAGCCGTGTGCAAGACAATGGGTGCAAAACGGGACGCGTGAAATTTGAAAGCCACCGCGTCGCGACGGGTGTAAATAAAATTCAGCGAAACGTCTCTCGACGATCAACCTTCTGGATGCTCCAAAATCGAACCTGAAAGAACAACCCTACTGTACGATGGTTTGCGCCGGGGAGAAAACGAGGAATAAGAGGAGAGATTAAAAAGAAAAGCAGAAGTTCGGAAGCGGTACAAAAGACGTCGCGAGGTTCCAAGGGAAGGGAAGGAGGACATTTTTTCGTGATTACCCATCTCCAGAGAACGCATTACTCTTTGCCGTCTGGCATTCCCCGAATCTTATCGTCGCCAGGGGGGAAGGATCGCCGGAAACTCGGGTCTTTTGGATAGCGACGAGAAGATAGAGGGTGACAAGGATGCTTGGAATTTTATCCAAAGACGTTCCTCCTTCTTCTCCCGTTATCATTCCGTTTCGACAATGAAACCGCTTCGATTAAACGAAGTTAACGAGATTTCTCGCGCGAAGGTTCGAACAATTTCCCTGGAATAATCTATACCCGGCGAACGGTTTAATGCCGGAGGAGTCGCGACACTGTAGTCTCCGTTCCGTTAATTAGGAAGGATCGCGATCGACTCGGATTTTTAACGAGCAGAGTCCGTGGCGGAACGAGGCCACTAGTCGCGCGAAACGGGCAAACTCTCGAGAGTAGTGTGAGCAACAAGTAGCGCACTCGAACTTTCCCTAGAACTGATCCTCTTGTTCTAAATGCTACTCGGTGACAGATATTGAACCTATTAGCGACAAATGGAATGATTTACGGGTTTGTTAATTTTGCAAAATATTTTCTTGAATATCTGCTTCGTAGACCTGAATTTTCCGGAATAAATCAACGTTATTGGACGGTCCGTTTCGATGCATTAACGAGTAACACGAAAGCAGCGAGCATCGGTGAAAATAGCCAGCTTCGTTACCAGTCTCGTCTAAATATTTATTCTCTCGCAGAATCGATGAACGCTGTTCACGCGTATGTACGCATCGCGGTTCCCCGTGTTCCGACAGATCGATTCAACGTACGATGTGACAAGATGGTATCGAACTTGCAGCCACAATGGTTTTGCATTATATACGAGACGTATCAGGATTAACCGTAGCGTCTGCACCCTGTACAGAGGGATGCACCCTGTCTGCTACGTGGTTCCGTATGCAACTCCACCACTCTCGCGACTTCATCCAGTTAGAGACGGCTTTATCCAACGGCGATAACAGGCAGCGATAGGCTGCTCGTTGCAAGGCGACGCGCATTTCCGTCTACCTCCGCATCCGTGTTTTCATTCGGTAAATGGACGGGCGCATTGTTTGTCGGTGCAGCACGGCGAGGGTAGGCGCATCACGGCCGCGTCGGCTGGGTATACAGAAGCATACCATCGTGGATGAATGGAGCCGCGAATCGTCTGAAAGCCCTTTTTTGTTTCGTGGCCCGCATACGTACGGCAGCCGAATGCATCCACCTCCGCGTTCTAGACACCGAGGTGGAAACACGCAAACTCTTGGCCATCCTCGACTTTTCTCCGCTTTTATTCGCCGCACCGCGAATGGCGGCGAGTTCTCCCTGGATTTCGACTTAATTTCATCCCGCCCCATGCTCGCGAAACTTTCATTCTATCGTTTTAACCCGTTACTGTATCGAGCCGAGGGAAAGTGCAGCTGGTGATTGCAAATTGAAAGATACAACGTTGTTCCGATCGAGGAGGTTGATTTGTTCCGTTTGTAAACGAAGCTGGATGATCGTTACGCGCTTCGCGTTGATTTTCCGTCGCGGAAACGAGAAAGTAAAGTGAAATAATAGGAGTGAAAGAAAAATGCATCGTCAGGTTATATTAATCTATGTTCCTGTTTCGCTTTTTGCTTCATCATCATTCTCCCTCCACTATTTCGCCATTTCCTTTCTCCAACGCGGTCTAATTGCGCTTCCGTGCTACATGGTGCAAACGGGCTAAATGGGTCGAAAAAGAGAGACGAAGAGAAAGAGAGAAGAATAGGAAGCGTTAGCTCGAAAGAGCTTCGCCTAACTAGCAGAAATATACTAAATGCTAAACGAGAGAACGATAGCTAACGCCATCAGCCGCGGACGGGGAGTATAGCGTTTAATAAAATCGCCCGGGGGCTTATCAAATATACGAAAAAATATGTTTCGACGATCGATTTTCCCTCGTGGGGGTTCGACAAAAATTATCCTCGATCGCTCATCCGGATAGATTTTCGTTGGCCAGCTTCTTTCGAAACGAAGCGAGAAAAGGAACAATGGCCATGTTAAACGGTGAACGAGCACGCGGCTTCAATACGATTTGAATGCAGCTTCGTTCGCGAAGCAAAAAAAAAAAGAAAGATCCGTATTATTTCGCGGTTTCACGGAAAGAACAAGCGTTTTCTCGTGCGTGGTAAGAGCGTCCTTTTGACCAGAGGAAAGAGGAACCGACAAAGGAGAGCGTACCGAGAGTCTGCGAGCTTGCGCGAAACAATCGTACAAGAACGTGTACTAAAGCCACTCTGCCGTTCATCCGTTCTTCCTTTGGCTCGATTATGGCGAGTTGTGGAAGCGTCTTCGTCGAGCTTCCTTTATCATCTCCGCTTCTTTCATCCTTTCTTCCTTTTTTCATCGCGGTGCACGCTCTGATTGCGGTACCCGGTACGTGTTCCTGCCTTCTAAAGAGGTCGACGCGCGGCCGTTTCTCCCGCCTCGACGGTCACGGAGCTCTTTATTGTTTCCGTTAATACGCTTTTATATATCGTACGAATAATAAAGTCGTATTGCCGCGGTAATTCTTGCGGTAACGATACCGCGCGGATAAACCTGCTCGAGAAAATGGAAGCCTGATATAAACGTGTACCCTCCTTACGTCTTAAACGCGCACTCCCGTTTCACGTTTCATCGAGCATAAACTGCTACTCGTATAATCACGAGCGCGAAAGATCGTCGCGGCTTTCAATTTCCTTCGAATCGTGTTCCCTCTTGCCTTTATTTTAATTTCGCTACCGCTTATCCGAAAGGCTGGAAGGGACTCGCCGAAAATCGCGGTTACCGTGGATGATAAGGGGAAAGGAACGGAAGGATCGGACGATAACAGATAAGCTGATGTTATTTCGTTTCCTTTAGTCTCGGCTTAAGTTTTATCTAAATTCACTGTCTGGAATGAACGGTTCGGCACTATCAACCCCCCGAGTAGAGGTAGATTGTTAGCAGGATTAGCTCATCTAGACAGCTTTTTATTCGCCATCCTTTCGTCTCTTGCATGCCGTTGATGTTTCCCCATTGCGAGCTTATCTCTGATCTTAATTCGCGAATTAAACCGAACGATCGACAACGCGGTAATTCCGTTTATCTTTGCAACGTTTCCGTGTAATGAAATTCTCTTTCCAAACTTTGTACTTGTCTTTCTGTAAACACTCTTGGGAAGAGAAACGAACAAGCGTAGAAATAAAAGACACGAATGAGGTTTTTTGAGCGCGATCCATGTTGAATTACGAGCTTGAGATTCAATCGAGAGTCGAATGATTTCTCGCACGGGGAAAGCTCTCGACTGTTTTCCATCGATCTTTGCCGCCTTTCGTTAATACCCTCGCGATTCGTCGCGGGAAATGCCGCGAAGAAGTCGAGGCCAATAACGTTTCCTTCATAATTCAATATTCCGCGGACGATGCGTTCGCCGTCGAAGGGAGACGGTAGTGAAAGAAAAACTCGATTCGTCGACTCGTTCGTGCGTAAAGCCGTACAAGAGTTCCATGAATCCCCGGGAGTCGTGTTCCGTCTCGGCAAAAAGATATCACCGATTCGTTTACCATTCCGCAGAGAGTTTCGTGGCTGCGACGATTTCCTGTCGATATCGTACGGTTACAGCAGGGCACCGCAAACGACCAGACAACCATCGTGCACTGCTATCGATATTCTGTCGGCAAGAGAAAGGCGCGGCAATATCCGCAGGATATTCCTGCAGTCGCGCACCATTGGAGAATCTCTGTTCTCCGGTTGACGTTTTACGCGAATTCGCGTAGACTGGAAACGAACGTCGCCGCTTCGGCTTCCTTCAGCCGAATAAATGATATTTCTGAGCAGCATCCCTAATGCCGAAGATATCGCAAATTGTTCTGTTCGATCTGTAAAGATGGGAGAGAAATGGGAGGAAAAGCATGGAAACGGATAATTAAGCTTTTATTCGTGGAAATTCAAAGTTGCGATGGCACAACCGCGGAAATAAACACGAGACATTTTAAGCTACACGAAAACTCGGAGCCGCTTATTGCTGAATACGAACGACATCGGGTATGTAGATGATCATCTCGCAAGTAAAGTTAGCGATCGTGTCTTGTTACCCTGGCTCGGATCATTGACCCGGGGAAATATCAATTTATAAAGGTGGAAAGTTTCGAATGCACAACGGTGCGAGTGTGACACGGAACAAGAACAGACATTCAGAATTCGAGGAAAGTATCGACAACGGTGAAGTCACGAGTCTGGTGCAATTGCAACAAAATTAGCATATGACTAACCCTTCATGGTAGATCGTGGCAGCGATGCTAACAATCAGTTTCCAAGGGAGAGTCGTGCAAGGAATCTCAGCGATCTGGATACGATAGCGACGTCACGAGGTAACAGAGTGCCTCGAGCAGGTCGTATCGAGTTTCCAGTAAAAGCGTGGCTGTTAACATTGAAGCAAAGCACGGGATCATGAGGGACGATGATTTTGGAACAGCTTTTTTTTTCGAGATGAAATTCTGTCGCGGAAACGCGGGTAAAAATTTCATCAGTTTCAGAATCGGATGAAAAGGAAACTGTCGAACATTTGCTTTACAGTTATAAATAATAAGTATACTTTTAAAGATTCCGCGATAGAGAAGCGTTATCGGAGAACATAGTTCGAACGGTTCAGCGAACACGGTGGAAATGCCAACGATAATAGGAAATTCACGAAACGTTCTGTATAGAGTGACCAACAGTGGTCGCCGGAAGCAGGAACTCTGGCACCGGGTTTATTGTCGGTGGCTGGGTTTCAACCCTCGGCTCTTGTCGCGTCTGCGGCAAAATCTACCGTTTCGTGGCTGCATTCCTGACCCCGGGTACACTCTCGGGGGATCGTAGGCAGGTTCGCGCTCGAGGAAGCGTGCATCTGACGTTACGTACTTGTTTTTGTTCATGCCTTTCCGTTCCGCAAGACGCCGTAACTCGCGGATTTTCAGAAACAATTTAGCAACCGTGGGTCTTATCCAAGACTTTGCGCGGTGCTGGCGAAACGAGGAATCACAGTGTACGATTTCGCGGCGGAAACTTTGGAGAAGGAAGGCGAGCTCGAGGAGGTATGCGTTTTCTAGCGTGCCGAGGGGAGGAACTTGAAATTCAACTCGGGGCGAGGGTTTTTCGTTGTTCGTTTTGATCCGACGGTGGCAAGGGTAACCAACCCCAGGGCTGTCGACTTTTAATAACGTATCCCTTTCGTGTAGCGCATTTTAAAAGCGTGCGCGAAAGTCGATTGACCGGCAGCAGCCTTTGACCGGGGCGGAATGAAGGGGTAGCGGAGGACAAAGGAGAGTGGACAAACGAGTATGTGGTTTTATCGATTTGTCAATTTAGAACGGTTCCCTGTCGACGGCGCGGAATAATTTGCCGTCGGTCAGTCTCGCGACATTGCGTTCCGTCTCGCTCTTCTTTTTCCACTTTTCCGCACGCGAAAACAGGCTCGTTCGATTTTCCTCCGTTCGGAAGTTTATCAGCCGCCTCGGCGTTCTATACGAGGCTGCGTGCGTGCGCGAACGGGCGACCGATTCTTCGGAAGTTTTCGCAAGTAAGCTCGGTATTAAATTTCCAGAGGACCGTGTACAGAATTTAACGAGCAAGTTTGTCGCGATGCTCGATCGTGGAAATTCGAGATAGCGTGCGGGGGAGAAAAAGGAAAGATATCGGAGGAAGGTTCGAGGATGGAAGATCGAGGGGCTCTCTTTTTGCCGGAGGACAAGCCACTCTATCGATCCCGAGGAACCGCGCACGAAATCCTTCATTCTCGGTGGACCGAACGACTGTCGAGGGATTAGAAGAAGAAGAAGAAGAAGAGAAGAAGGGTGGTCCGTTGCCGCACGTGGGCAGCGATCGTTCCGCGAAAAGGAAAGAAGGTGTTAGGTGTAAGAGCACGCGGAGGAAATAAGGAGAAACGAAGCAGAGGCTTCGAGAGCACCGAGGGAAGATTCATCGTTGGCAGCTTGCCGTAGTTTTTCCTCGCGGCGAACGCTTCTCCTTGCGATCCGATATCCTTTCTGGTCTCGGTTTCGAAGGTCTTCCAATATCGGTCACGCCGTATGAATCCAGTCTTTTCTCTTTTTACCCTGCCCCGTTTCCAGGACAGTCCTCCGGCTCGCGATTAAATTGCTTCTCTTCCAGTGGCTTTTCACCGAGCCTTCGATCGATTTAACGATGCGACTGCAATCAGTCCGTTCGAGTACATAAATTCAACCGGCGAACACCCTTTCGCGGAAATCTCTGCGAATCGAAATTCGCGCGCGTCACTGCCCGCCGTCGCGCCGGTAAATCACGCGTTACTATCGAACCAGCTCTTTTCTGGCGAATCGATCAAATTCGAATTCTCGTTACCGCGAGACCTGGAACGTGTAGGATCCGAGGGGGTTGCGCGTGTTCCCCGGAAGCGGCTTCGTCGCCGGGAGGGGAGGATCGCGTCGTCTCAGAACTACTTAGCAACTTCCGAAGGCTCTTCGCATCGACGTTGAAGAGTCAATTTTAACTTTATCCCGGCCGAGTTTGCGGCCTTCCCTCTTTCGAGCCGCGCGTTATATACGTGTCGGCTCAAGTGGCGAGCAGGGGCCAAGATACTGTTCCCTAAGTTTCATAATATCCGCTCGAAAGGGATGAGTCGAGGCGACCGTATTGTGGCCAAAGGGACGGCACAGACGATCCATTCGCGCCTACCTTGTCAGTCTGTCTGTCGAAGGAAAACCGTTTTATTTTTCGCGCAATTTCATCCGCGAAGAAAATCATTTTCCCTCCCTCGTCGACTCCGGCGCGATCAAAATAAGATTGAAGAAGACAAAGAGCGACGGGGATGTTGGAAAGCGAATGAAAAACATGGAAAGGGTGGCGGTGATGAGAAGAGAGGGTGATTCTGGCGGAGAATTTCGAATCTGTTGGAGCAAAGAGTGATTGATTGGCGAAAATTACCGACAGATTGATGGAAATTAATGGAAAACGCCGGTGGAAATTAATGGTTCGACTCCCGCGAATCGCGGGAAAGTTAAAATGCCACTCGATCGCTGTACACGTATAAATCTACCGTTCGTATGACGCGGATATCAGTACAGGCTAGTAGGTGCGATGAAATTTATGTGCGGCTGCAAAGTATCGGGATTAACGACCCGCAGCTTGAAACGAAAATCCGCCAGACTCTGCTGCTAGTTAAAGTACGTTTTCTATACCTAATATTTCACGCCGTTCACGTGTGCATTGTGAACGCTTGCTTTAAGGCAACTTTTCAGCACTCCATTTTTTTCTCCTCCTGAAATATAGGGGTGTCGATTTTGAAATAGAAAAATTGAAACGAAACGATATCGCTGATCGATGCTCGGATACTTATCGCTTGTAAATTTCTCGATCAAACGACAGGTAAACGAACGGTCTTGTTAACCGGCGAAGGAAACGAGCGGGAAACCTTTTTGCCGGACAAAGTCGCGGGACGGTCGTTTGAACGTTTCCATCGGCGAACTTTACGCTGCAATTTGTTTTTCTTGGTGGAAAGCCGATAAACGTGGTTTTATTTCGCGCCTCCGTCGACCGAAGAAACCGCTTTTGTTTATTTATCAAAGAAAAAAGGAAACGTGGCGGTTCGCCGTGTTTTTGTCGTTCCTTCGATCCGTTCTTTTTTCGGATCGATTGACGTCAGTGTCGATCCATTTGCGCGACAGAATCGCTAGAGGAAAACGTAGTCCTTTATCGAGCCACGGGTAAAATGAACGAAGCGACACCGTTTATTTTTATCTCGGCTATCAATGACGCGCAAAGAATCGCGTGTTTTTTTCGTTAAGAGAAAAGCAACGGTAGTAAAAGTGTTTCGTTCCCGGTTGAAACGAAAACGGAGTCGCGGTGTTTTATCGATACGCGCCGCTGGTGAACGAGGAAGCAACGCGTAGCGCAAACACGACACAACGAGAATCCAGCTTTTAATAACAGTTATGAACGACGTTATAAAGGTCGGCTGCACGAGTACGCTATAAAATGGGCAAAGCTAGCGGAAATTTTTCGTATAAAAATTTCCTTTTTAGGGCAGCTCAGCGTCTTCAGCGACGGCGCAGCGAAACATTCGGAGATTTTATTTGATATAAGCAACAGCAGCGGCGACCCGATGTCAGAGTTATTATTGATTTCTCAACGATTACCGGAAGTATCTGGAAATTAAAAAGTTCCGCAGAATCCTGTTCGTTTTTCACCCTGTGAACGGATCTCGAACAAAGCGAGCCGACTTCTCTCCATTGCCGCATCGTTGCCTCGCGGCTCGACCTTTGCAGATCAAGGTAAAGGGAGGAAGCCTCGAAAGCTCGTTCTCTCGTACAAGCTACGCGCCACGCCGACTGAACGGCTTATTAACGACTAGACTGGAAGAAGAGGAGTAAAAGGGCGTCTTTTCCGGACACGAGGTAGGGCCGGGGTTAGCTCGATGAAATTCCGGCAACGCGAAGGGGTGTCTTTTCCAGATCCCTTTTTCTTCTTTCAAATACAATCAATTTCCCGGACTTTGAGCTGAAAAATATATGCATTAACAAGTCTTGCGATTCGTTTTGCACCCCTTCAGGGGGTGTAATTTTTCCAAGGCGTCAAATTTAAAATACGATCGAATGGATGACGAAGCAGGAGGACGAATGAATTTCCAACGTTAATGAAAAGATCGAGCTGCTTCTAGATTCGTGTGAATCGGCAAGAGGACGATAACCCGGAAGGACTCCGGCACAACGGGAACGTCGAATGTCGCTCGGAATGAAAATAGGTATAGACGTGGCGTCGCGCCTCGTCGTTCGCTTGCACAGGCCCATATTGTATGACACCGCGAAATTCGGATGATTTATTACGTAATATCACGGCTACGCCCGAGACCTGGATCCCCCTCGATCTCTCCGCTCCGGGTGTGCCGGCGTCGCGTCGATTCGCCAGTCCTATCTCTCCTCCGCCATCTCGTCGGCTTCTCTCCTCTTCCTTTCAATCGGCCCGCCCACGCCACGCTTGGAGACTTTCCAATTGAAAATTTGACTTTAAAGGGTCCATCGAGTCGAAGGCGGATGCTCGTGCTCCTGTCGTTTATCGCGATATCTATCGCGATATCATTGTTATCGCTTCGTTTACCGTTTCCCTTTCTTTTCTTTTCTTTCTTTTTTTCAAGCTTCTCGTTGGAGAATCGGTTCGAATAGGATACAAGTTAATTTTCTCGACGGATGATTGGAAAACGCGATGGAGGGAAGGCGCCGCTGCCGGGTATTAACGTGGATCGAACGGGATCAAAGAGGAACAGAATCAGCAGATTCGAGTGGAAAGTCCAAGTGGCGCGCAGGTGTTCGCGCCAGCGAAAACGAAGAACGTTTCCCAATTTTCGTCTGGATATGACGTGGGTCTTAGCCGTCGGAATTCCGAATGCTCGATACGTGATGGCGTTACCGATTTCACCCCCCGCGAACCATCCCGAATACAGCCCCGGAATGATAACGTTTTCCGACCAGACTATCTCTCACTTTTTCCCAACATTTTCGTCTCGAACGCGGCTATCGATAAAGATACCTGGTACACATCGTCCAATCTTCTTCTTCTTCTTCTTCTTTTCTTCTAACAGGAAGTGTTCGAGGAGCAAACAAAAGGAAGAGAATAGAATGCTTTGGTAGCGGCACCTTACAAGAAACGATACGTTGCTCGCGCGAGAATTGTTTAACATCTAAACGAATCTTCCCGTTCTGAATACGTTCCGTGCTGAAAGCCGTAGTCAACGATGGTTACACACATCCGGTTTACATTTGAACCTTCCTACCTCCCTTTTCATTCGTCGTCTCCGCGTTGCACGTTGAGCAAAGAGCAACGTGGCGATAGGATTTCCTAATTAACTCGAGTAATGGCGAGTGCGCCATTTGCCAAAGGAATATTTCATATCGCGGCTGGCTTGCGGAGCATTATTCTGAAGCGAACAGTTATGCAAATAGACAGGAACACGCACAGACCTCTTGTGTAAACGAGCGGAATTTCGCAGACACTGCCGTGACACTCGTGAAACATTCGAACCACAAGTATTCCTTTTCTCCTGCTGGGAGATTACAGATTTTATCTATTCTTTTATCACTGATTTCCCGCACCGTCCGATTGTTATTAGAATTTTCATCGATACCTTCTACGATTGTTTTACGTTTTCTCGGGATATACTCGAGCGGTTGTTCCTTTCGAACACATTCAATTTTCCTCCTCGCCTATGAACGACCGTTCCCCGTGGAAAACTTTCTCGCTAACTTTCCGCGCAAGTGTCGTTACGAGTTGTAGCATATTTCGTTTCTTTTGGCGGTAAAGCGGGCTGAAACGCGCAGCTGCTTCTTATTATCATCTGCAAACTACGGTGGCTGCGATTCCCGGCACTGGCGCGTCTGCGGAATATCGTTAGTTACGTATCAACGGCTGGGAATTGCGGGTTTACATACGTTAGCGCGCGGATTGCATCGTCAAGTAATTGCACAGTTGTAAAGTACCGCGGAGGAAACGGTAACAGATGCACCGTTGCACTGGGACGCGAGAAATCCTCGAAATTAGGATCGTAATCCGAAAATAGAATTTATCACGCGAACTGGTTCGGGAAAAATATTTTTACGATGAATCAGAGGAAAAAATCGGAACGGTATTCAACATCCTTTATATTTCTTCGGTCGGGTGATTTAAGAGTTGGCACTTTTTCACGCGTAGGAATGAAAAAAACGAAACAGATTTAATCCGATGAAATACGAGGACTTTTAGAAAGCAGCGATATTTCCCGTCGTTTGATTTTTTTGCTTTTCTAGAAACGAAACGACAGATTTCGTTTGATATCGGCCGACCCGAGAAATTAATTAAGTCCGATGGGAAACCACAGAGGAGAAACATTTCATCTGGCAGCAGTTGTCTTCTCCGCTTTCCTTCATCCCTGGACTTCACTTTCCCTGATCGAATAAATCAGCTATGCGGAAATCGCCTTTTCGTGTTTCACGCGATCGCTACCCTCGCCAACCAGCTCCTGGAACGTTAACGAGATTTCCTTCGGCTTTTCCTGCACGACAGGAGAACCTTCCGCGCCAAATTATTCCTGGATTTCTTGATTCCCAGGAAAAAGCATAATCTGTGTGATTTGAAATTGAATTTTAGGAGTTTCTTTACCTCTCCGCAGCTCGGTTGCATACTTTCCTTCTTGCAAAACGAAACACAATTACATTCTTGCGATTTTCGAAATTTTTACACCAGCTATGCGGAAAAGACTCGCCCGTAAAATATGTACTTTATTTTCACAGGATTTTTCAGAAGTGTTTTCCAATGCGCGCTTCGGATTGCACTGTTTTTCACGCGAGTCTTTTCTTGTTACACTCGAGAATTCTCTTTGAATTGCACCAGAGTGAATTACGAATCGCAGCCACGATTTCCCAACGCGGTCTTTGCATTTTTCTGCAATCGTTCTGACAATTATACGACCGGTAGCTTTGAATCAAGCGTTAATTATTATACGGAAGTTTGAAGTTAGGAAGTTAGGTTGAAATCAAGGCGATTTCGGTAGCGTTCATTTCGGCTCACTAGCCGGGCTCATTAACGCGAGGGATTTAAATCACTCGGCAGGTTGCTGAAGGAATACGCGGTTTACACGGACCATCCGCAACGAAGTATATTGCACCGCACCATGAATTATACTTCATTTACCTGGGCAACGATTAATGGCCGTTAGTCAATGTTAAATCTTAATTAGCACGTGCCTCCGTTCGCTTAATTGCCTACCACTTGGTCGGAAATTCTTTCAGCAGCCGGTAACGAAAGTGTTTGCCAGGGAAATAAGCTTTTTCAACGTTTGTCCGACCCGCTGATAGTTGATTCCAAGTAATTTCATTAAAAAGGAACGCTTGATGCTAGTTAAACGAGGTTCAAGGAACTTTAACTGCTGTTTGTACAGAGAAGAAAAAGAAGAAGAAGGAGTTTCATATCGCGAGGAAAGTAGCGAAACCACGAGATGGCGTGTTCGGCTAGAATTCTTTGACGAGACAAGCTGTTACTAAAGTTTCCTCAAACTTGTCACGGCACACGGTTTACGGTCTTTAATAGCATTCCTGTTTAACGCGGAAATTTACCACGAATCATTTAAATATAGAAACGAATCGGAATCGTTTTCCACCTCTGTTCCAGTTTCGATGTCTTGGATGAAAGTTGGAAAGTTCATCGGTTCGAGACCTTTAAGCGTCACCCACTTCTCGCCCACTTACGCTCGATTTACGCCGAGAATAATTACAGATTTTTTTTCTTCTTCTTTTCATCACAGGATTTACCGTCCACGCCTCTGTCGCCCTTTGCCGAGTTCCTTCGTTCTTTTTTCTCCCGCTACTTTACCCGACGCTACGGCGACGGTGTTTGCTGGGCTCCTTGTATCTTCGAGAGTGTCGTTAATTAGCAAGATTAATAACTGACGATGCAACGCGTAACTCGACCCCGCAACTTGATGAGTCGCTCCCTTTTTATCGCCACCGTTGAAAGTAGTTTGTCTCGGTCGATCCTGAGACAGCCATCTAGAATGCTTGATTAAGATTTTTAAGATTTACGAACAACTTTTCTACGGAGATTCGTAAGTTTCGTCTGACGCGTGCATCAAAGACTTCGAAAGGGATAGACTTTTGCGGCAGACGGCCGTGTCTTTTGGCAGAAATACCCGTGCGTCGTCACAGAAAGATTTACTCGCACGTTGTGCTTCGCCCAAGTTTTCTAATTAAGTACACCTAATGAGGAAACGCGTCGTCCCGCCGCTCGTGTAAATGGCGAAGTCTCCAGACTCCACGACTCGGATGCATACTAACCGCCGCCATTTGTGGCAATACCACCAACTAAACGCGCTCGTGTTTGTTTTCAGAAGATGTCGACAATATTAGTCATTTTATTAGCCAACCCGTATTTAAGATTGAAAATTTTGTACTGGGAAAAATTCTTGCGTCAAAATCTCAACGAATGGCCCAGAATTCTTTTCTGTCACTTCCAGTCTGAATGGAAATGACCGAAAAAGGGTTGGCTCTGGAGCGAATCTCGCTTTAGTTCACTTTAGCTTGTTTCAAAAATATTTCAGTCGAACGCTTGATTTCCTAGGAAGCAACTCGTCTAAAATCTTAATCGAGCAGGCTGCTCCAACGCAGTCCGAAATTCTTTTGAAAGCGTAATCGCGCGAACGCAGGAATGCTCGCGGTGGAATTGAATTTCGCAATCCGCCAGGAAGGAAGCACCGCGAACAGGGAACTTCTTAAGATGATAGTATGCTCTGAGCATTTTATGCTCCTCCCGAGTCGAACGTTGCCAAGAGAAACTTTATCTTTATTAACTTCCACTTCGTCTTCGAAGTCGCGCCGTTTCTCCCGACACGCTTTGTAAATCAACGAATTTAATTCTCTGTTATCTAAAACGCGAACGGCGGGAAAATTGCGGCTCGCCGAGATTAGTATTTCGCGTAGAACCAAGTTCAGATCTGTAGAATTTAGCGAAAGTAATTTCTTTCTCTAGATCGTAGATGAGCGTGAATGGTGATTCAGGGTTGCAACGACGGGTAATAGGCGCGTTTGCGCTTCTTATCGGCAAGCTGAAAAGTGCGCAGTCTCGCGAATCGGCCTGGACACGCGAGAATCGTCCATCGTTCGACGCTTTCTGACGATTCTAATTATCGTGGGAGGGTCGAGGGGCGGTGATTTTCCAGCTTCGAATCGTGCACCGGCGATTTATCGGTGCATTTCGGTGCTTCATCGGCCGTTAAGATAAGGATCGTCGAGGTTGCCCGCGTGTGTACGCTCAACGACGCTCCATTATTCCACTCTGTACGCTCTCCGGTCCAATTAAAACGGCTGTTCGTGAACGCTCGCCCTGCCATTATTACCCGACGATTACACCAAAGTTTTTCCCTTTCCTCCTATGCCTTTCTTACCGGGCACTCTCGTAATCGTGAACATAGTTCAGTAAGAAGGCAGATTACAGGCCGAAAGTTTACCACGAATCGATGCGCGAAACCTTTTAACCGTGCTCCATTCCTTTTTAATCTAACCGAAGATTAATCGGCCGCGTGTTTCGAGGGTAGGGTTGGATGCTTTCAACGGATAACAGGAATCTCTGGCGAATAACGAGCCACCGCTGTTCCGAGCAGATCTCTAGATCCATAACGCGTCTAACCGTGAATTTCCGTGGGAGATGAAGCGCGTTGTCTCGCCAAGCGTTTCGTGGAATCCAGCCAAATCTTCCGATGAAATCGACTAACTTAAGATCGAAATGGAGTTTCTCTAGACCCGAGGCGAATTTGATCGTACTCGTGGTCGATGTTTTCGCGCGCAAAGATTTTCTATAGATAGACGGAATGCAAGATTCTTCTTTTCCTTCTGTTTTCCAATCGACTCGGCTGAAGATCAGAACTAAGAACGTTAAGAGACAGATAACAAAGTCTCCCCGGGGAATCGTCACGTGCCTCTCGAACGAACGTTTAATTCCCTCCGGGTGAAACGGTATTCGGACGATTTTCCGAACGTCTCGCCGGCAAGATTCATCGATTTAAACGGGGAAACAAATAATCGTGGAACGTGCTTCGTTCGAATTACCAGTCTCCAGTAACTGCTGCGAGAAATTGCGCAAAGGTTCGCTTCGATTTCACCGTTAACGAAGCAGCGACCGGGGATTTCGTCTATTCTCGAACCTTTCAGATTGATTTAAGCCGATATTCAATGACGTAATCTTTCAGCGTCGATCGAAGTCGGTTCGAAAAAGCTTGCCCGTTGAAAGGGGAACCGGATCAAGGGGGGGAAATTAAAAAAGTCGAAGCTGGATTACGAGTCTAACGAGGAGATTGACGCGTATTATCCGCTCCGTTAGCTTCATTCCCAACAATTTGTCGGTCCTGCTAATTTTCACGTCGACGCGCCTCGGCGACGATGCCAATCGTCTTTTCTCCGCCTCTTTCCTTCAACATTTACGTTCATCGAACGAAACTGGATCGTTCCCGTCGTAGTGGCTACGGGAGTTTACTCTTGCCGGGAATTTAGTCGCGTAATTTGAGGCGGACTGATTTACAAGTTTAACAAGCCGAGCTTGTTCCGTCGCTCCTGCAAAAAACCTCGTCCCGAGTCTCTTTGTCTTCCGTTGATTAGCGAAATTCGACCAAACAGCAGGACGGTGCTCGGACGCGTTCGATCGAACGGTTCGTCCGCGGTTTTCACGCGAACAGTTTTCGGCAATAAAACGAGAAGAATTTCGTGTCTTTCTTCCACTTTGACACGAACGCGACGTCGCGTCGGGCCATAGGTTTTCGATTCATCGAAGCGCGTCGAAGTTCTGGAAAATCTCATTCGACGGGAAAGAGTTACACGACGTGTACGACTCGGACGTTCCCATAATAAAAGTTCCTTTTGCACGGCGTCCACGTACGCGAGGTCAGAACGACGGCCAGGAGGTTTCATCGATCGACCGGGAAAGAAAGTAAGAAAGAGAGAACCAGGGAATTTGTTCGCCGCTGAGGAACGTTCGATCCCTCAACTTTTCTTCATGGAAATCAAGTTTAGAGGTTTTCGCGACTGGTCCGCTGTTGGGACCGCCTTGTATTTCCTGCGATGTTCGGCAAACTCTGTGCGACAGGAATCTTTGATCGCTTTTACCTCGAGGAGTAATTTCAATAGGAAAGGGGAATAATACGATTCCTTTCGAACGACACTCGCCCTGCTGCTTTCATTGAAATTACAAAAACCTTCCCGATTGAGGAACATCTGCTGTTACGCTTCATCGAGAGCTCCCGAAACCCGGTTCCGTGAAGATGAGAGGAAGGATCCGTCGGGGGTGAATGAAAATCGTCAGTGAAACGGAAGAAAATCCATCCTCATCGACGCCACCTAGCACGCTTCTCTCCACTTTCACTTTTCTCACGTTCGTTTCATTTCTCCGGAAGCTCCGCGTTCCTGCTACACCACGACGATTCGAATAACGCCAGAGTCGACCGATCACGCTTCGATTCCTCTTCGCACTATTGACACTTTGCTATTCCCTGTCGACACCTCTCTATTCGGTTTAATTTCACCTTTGAACGAGAAGACCGAAGGAGATTCGACCGGAAGAGAGGAACGAGAAAGGGGATGAAAAAGAAGACCGCGAGGTTGAACTCGCCGTTTGCTAGGAGAAGGAATCGACGTTCGATGCCTTTCGCTCAAAAGGAGCGCCGGTGGTCTTTCAGTGAAATAATAATTGCTTCTCCTTTTGTTTTATTTTTCAAACGCAAGAATGATCGTTTTTAATAAACCTGTCGTCCGTGTAATATACGCTGGAATAACGTCTCGAGCAGGTATACAACCTGTTTAAAATATACTCAGGCTGGGAGGTGTTTGAGATTTATCGAGGAGAAAGCCACCATTTGTAAAAAGAGAATTTTCACGACACGGAGATAAACGAAAGCGCCAATGTCCTAAATTTGAGCGTCTGATAACGTGTTTTTTTCCAGAAGAAGCGAACTCCGTTCTGGATGCCCGGATAATGCCTCTTATCAGTCAGCTCAATACCCGCGCCTTTCTAAACGCAGAAACGCTAAATTTCTGTTCTCATAGGCGTTGAAAAACAGCGCGGTTCTCCCGTCGCGGTGGAAGCCGGTTTATTCGCGAGGAAGCCGCGAGCTAGCAAGGAAAATATGCAAAGCAATTTCCATCCATCAAGGTGTACCTATCGCCGATCTTCTGCCGGCATTGCATGCCTTCTCATTCGTCCACCGTGTTCTCGGATTCTCCGAAATATATAAATCTCGTTTATCTGCTGGCGTATAAAGAAGTGCGTGTTCCTCGCGGCTCGGCGAAAATTTTCCTCCGGTATCTTTCCAGTTAACGCGGTTCCCCGTCGCTTTTCCTGGTGAAAGCTCGCTCGACGACACGGCCGCGAAAGTATGAGTTCGGTCCTCTCGATAAAGATGCAAATTGTACGAGTTCTTGAAATGAAAAATAAGAAAAATAACCGATGGAAGAGGAACAATTACGCTCGAGTGGAAAGTTTTGATAATGAACGTCTAAATGCAGCTCGGTGCAGAGCGATTAGGGGAAAGTTCGAGGGTCGGCCGCTTCTGTAAGTTGCCGGAAATTACAATCCCTGGTCGAGACTGTAAATACTTTGACCCGAAAATTTCCATGAAACTGAACACTGGCCAGCCGGTTTGTGTTTGCTTTCGTTTGAGTTTTCGGCTTAGCGGTTCGAACGACGTCGCCGTGGCCGGCCTAATGAGAATGCGAGGGCATTGGAAACGCAAGCACAGCTGGGGCAAGACGCTCCGTGTCCGCGTCGCGTCGATTCGAAGCTTGTTTAGGCTCGGCAAACAAACGCGCGGTTACCGTGCAATTAAATCATCGCACCAGACTCGCTTAAGGATCTAGCTGTCCGTTTTGCAGCGTTTTGTTCGTCCATCGATCCGTCTCCTCTCCCTTTTGCAATCGAATAACCACCCTTGTCTTCCCCGTTTACTCGCTTTTGCGGGTTCCTCTTGTTCTTCAACCCCTTTCAACGTTCTAAAAGTCATCAATTTTCCTTCTCTTAAACGGCACAAGTACACTGTTTATGGTGCGCGTGTACAATCGGTTAAGCGGATAAAAGCCGATCTCGGTCCTCAATTCACCTTTGGAAATCTGCTTTTCCATCGTCGAACGGTGTCGAATAAACTCGTGAAAGATTACCAAGGTAAACGATCGAGTTCTCGTTTAAACGATTGCCGGTGCAACCTGATAAAACGCGAATGATATATATATACGTTCAGCCGCGGAAGAAAATGTCGCCGAAATATATGAGGCATTGTGGAAAGGATATTTCTGCCGATACAAAGCGTGAGAATGGTGGCGAGGAACGGTGCGAGGATATAAGAGGTTTGTTGAGAAACTGCAACAGGTGTTTATAGGAGTATCCAAACGAGAAGATTATGTTCCTATTACTACCGTATTAATTTTTATGACGTTACTTCATGAAAGCCTCGACGATTAGTCGATGGAGCGAAATTTAACGCGGTACTTTCATTTTTATGTGTAGCATATGGAGGTTTCATTCCAGTTTATAGGATTTCCTTTGGGTTTTATTTAAAGAGAATACGAGGATACTTAATCGCGTTTCATTTTGGTCATCATAATATTTTCACACCTTTATATACACGGTATTACCTGTTAATTATCACTCGATCCCATTAAAGGTGGCCGCGTTGCTGTGAAAACGAAACACGTTCGAAGACAAAGAGTTACTTTGACCGTAATGTGTGCACATTCGCGACGCAACAAGGGATTTCCAGCAATTCCAAAGCTTGTTTGCTACAACTCGAAATGTTGAAACGAGCAAAGTTTAACGAATGATACAAGTTTCGGTCCTTCCTACGTTTCCCGGCTAACCGTGGAACGACCCGAATGTATCTTACGTTTTATCGCGTAAAACCATAGAAAAATAACGCTACAAAGCAGACGTACTGAAATAAAAATACCAGTCGAGAGAGAAACTTTTTCCCTACCGAGTTGCTTTCCTTTTACCATGTACATTTGGCTAATTATTTCGCTTCATTCACGCCGCTGGCTATTATCGCGTTCTTTCGACACTTTCCTGTAACTTTATCCTCGGAAGAGATAATTCAATAGCGAGACGGTAGGAAAGGCGAAATCGCGGGAAAAAGTAAAGGTAAATGGAGTGACGAGGAGCGATGAAGCGACGGAAAGGAAAGAGGAAAATGGAAGTGGAAGCTCGGATGCTTGAAAAGGATGGTAATTAACAAGAATGCCTTCGTAAACGTTACTGCCGCTCCGAAACGGAAGTACTCGTTACCCGAAGGCTGAACTTACCTTTTTATTCGGTCCCTTGAATAACCTAACGAACGGAGTTTCTTCGATGTGTTTTCAATCGATGTTAATGGGGATACCGGAAGACGGAAGCGCGAGAAATCTTGAGTATGATCAGCCTCGGACGAAACACCCGCTTCGTTTACGTTCCGATTCGTTTCGTCCGGGGAATTTCTACGTTTCTTTTTCCCAATCCTTTTCCCTCCCTTTCACGGCGCGATAAAAGGAACGCGTTAAATCTTCCGTTGTGTGTTCGATGCTTTACGAAATACTGTTCCAAAGCTCGGCAAACGCTTTGTCAACGAAGCACTTCTTTCTCGAAGTACCTCAGTTCGATCCTTTCACGATTTCTTTCGAAAATCTCGCGATGTTTTAATTCGAGAAAATCGTCGCCCAAGACAAATTGAAATCATTCATGGAGCGTGAAGGGTTTACCGGGAAAAATGTTGAAACGCTGATGAAGACGGATTTACGTTTGACAAGGTATTCGCGAGATTTGCTTTAATAAGAGATCCTGGCCTAGTTTCGAAATCACCGGAACAGACATCCTTGCGTTAACTTCGTTTCACGAACGAACCTGAATACGTATGATTTTTGGACGTTGCTTCAGCGAAACGGGGAAATGAAATTTCCGATTTTCTGATTTCCAATTCCGACGTGATTGACTCTTTGGTTAGTGTATTCACTCCGATCGTTGGAAATAATAATAATACTTGCCGATAGAATTTTCGAAGGTGGACGGGGTCGAGGCTGAATTAATTTCATTCGTTGAAACACGGCCCGGGTACATTCGTCGGAGCGAGAGAATTAGTTTACGAGCAACGTATCGGCTCTTCGATTTAGTTTCTTCTTCGTGGACAGAGAAAATATAAAGTTCACGAAAGTTTCCTCCACTCTCGTTTCGAACTGAATTACCAAACTCAAAATTAATTGAATTCGGGGACTGCGTTGCTGTTAATTGGAGCCATTCCTGAGTGTGAGCTAATTGGATCGTTTCTCTTCCAGGAGGCTGAGACTTTGGACGAACGAAAGGAAGAAACACTGTTCTGTATTAAGTGAAGAATCACTCTCAGTCGCATTTTTGGTGATTGCAAGAAAATTCGTGGAAAAACGAGTACGATTTGACTGATCGTGAGTTTGCAACTTTGAGTAATTAGAAAATTTGCTTGGTTGGCTCGTTAATTTCGAAAGCAAGCCATTGTTTGAACAGTTCAGAGGGTTGATGGTTTTTTAAGCCCTCGATAAACACTCGGCTTACTTTTTGTTTGAACCCGTTACTTTATGCGTTTGCAAAGTTTCTTAAATATCACTGGTTTACTTTAACTTGATCAATTTACTGTTGAAACAATTTAAACCTTAGCGAAAGGAAAAGCGATCGACGAGAAAATATTGAATTATTGACTTGTTCTACTGTGGCTGCGTTCTTTTATTTTTCAATTACGTTACTTCTATTCGAGTCAAGAATACCGATACATGATTGAAATGGAAAAGACGATTTATCGTTTCCGTCACGGATTTCGCGTCGCGACACCTTTCGAAATAAAAGCGCAATCGTTCGATCGATGTCACGATCGTTGGATTAAACTTGCAAAACACTACTGTTTCAAGCCGTTTCGACAAAAACGTTGCCGCGTGTACGCCGGAACTTTTGAAAATACAGCGAAAATTTTTTCCAGAGAGAAGGCGAGCGTAGTAAAAGTTGAGCTTACCGAAACCTTCGGGGAAATATTTGACAGGGCTCGAAGATTTATGCATCAACACGACCTAAAATGTACATCAAGATTCGCGATATTTTCATTTTGCATGCCGAGTAATGGGAAAGAAACAGTTGCATTAAATCCAAGAAAAATCCTTAGTAAATCATAGAATAAATCATTTTCTTTGCATAGAATCTTAAGGATAAAAGGGAGACGTTTTCGCGAATTATCGAACCGCGGCTCTGTAAGAGTAAACACAATTCGAGGTTTGTAATTCGGCGATAAGTCAAAAATTTGTCCGCTTTCAACGCGCGAGGAGAGTTCAAGACCAGCAGGAAAGTTCGCTCGAGGAGTTTGCAGGCTGGTCACAGTTTCGGACCAAGTCGCTAACTCGACACGTAGACGAACAGCGCTAGCGCAAAAATGAATTTTCTCAGAGGTTTACGAGGTGAATTTCAGCGTTGCTCGACACGAATGACGAGCAGCAATCTTCGGGAAACGGAAAGAGCGTTCGCCTTACGGTCGATTACTCGGAAAAATCCATGTACATCGCGACGTCCAAGGAAAGACAAACAAGTTTTCCATTCCGTGTAAATTCATTTTTCTTCCAATTTCCTTTGATAATCGCCAAGAGCAACGTGTAATAAATTCTCCAAATTCTTATACGCGAACTGGATCCCGTTCAATTCACTCAGCGCAATTTTCTTCTCCTCTTTGTTACGTTTCAATAAATTACATGTTTTTTTTTTGCTTTTAATCGCGCGTTTGTACGTTTCGCCACGACAACGAGCAATTGTTCGTGTTTCGTTTAATACCCATCGTTGTTCGTTCCTTTAATTGCTTCGCCCCTTTTCCCTGATGATAAGCGTTTTCACGCAATCGCCCTATTAATCGACCGCGTGCCGGCGAAACAGGAAACCCACGAAACGAGAAAGAAACAGAATTCGAAAGAAGGTACAATATAATTACGTCGAATTTACATTCTTTAATTTCAGATGCATAAATTTCTCGTTCAACGAATCGTGACTTTATTCGATCAGACCGGGTAGATTGATCGTTTAAGAATAACCGCAGGGGTGCGAATAGTTTTACAACTCCGTACGAGCGAAGTTCAGGAGAGGTCAATTTTCTTGCGAATATTATCCTCGATCCACGTTCAATTTCCACTTGAATTCTCTGTTTTTTAATGTAAGACTTCGAAATATACGAAAGTTGGGATTCTAATCAAGGGAATCTCAAACACTTACTTTAATGAATTCTCAGTACAAACTTACCGTTACACTGTAATTGCCGTAACGTTGAACGTTTCATAGCGACGAAGCGTGCTGACATTCGCAAACAATTATTCCCTCTCAAATATTTGGCTGTCCAACTTCACCTCGTTTCTTCCATGAGTGCGCTTAAGTAAACAGGTATTCCGTATTCGTTGCACGCAAACGTAACACATCCGCTGCGTCGAGGAAAATTCTGACCCGTTTTATCGTTAGAAAATTGGAGAATTAACCGTAGAAAATTGTAAGCGCGATGAAAATTACGGATCAATTTTCTGTATTTCGTTTCGGGTTTCGAACGATCCGATAAGCATCGTTCGTCGTCCCTCGGGGAAATTAGATGGAAGGAAAACTGGTAGGCGGAAACGACACGCGTAGGAACGCAACGGGAGCGGATAACGACGCGGGCGTAGATACAGCCCATTTAATTAAACGGCACGATGATTGCTCGTTAATCGCGACGTCGATTCAAAGTGCGCATTGTTAACGTAATAATGACGAGGCGAATTCACGGGACGAAGCGAGGCAAGTCGAGATAGCAGTACAATTTCCATTTGTCGTAGATTTGGTGCACGGCATTCAACAATGCCCGTTGTCGGCGGAGATTTCGCGCGAGGATCGTTGTGTTCGGTTGCGAATCGCATTTACGAAAGAATAAATTACGCAAGGCTGTTTTCAGCTCGGTTAATTGAGACCGAGTGGATGAATTTTGCTTGGAGTACCTACGGTGGAAAATGAGTCGCGTTTTTTCCCCTGGAACGATATAAAATCGGTTCGAAAAACGAAACGCTCGCATAACTTGTCGCATTTTTTGCATAAAAGCATCAGTCATTTCGGAACGGGGCTTAAAGCGCGTTTCGCGAAACGCACAAAATCGTGCGATTTTTGCGTAGCAAGCGGAACAAAAAAAAAGAGAAAAAAGAGCGAGAATCAGGGGGAGAGAATAGCGCGAATGAATCGCATAGAATGCACCGGCGGGAATAAAAGCAGCTGCACAGGTGCATTCTTTACGGTTAAACGCAGCAACCGCGGCGTATTAATCGCGACGACAATGCGAATTTTGCGCTTTGCGAATAGGCTGTAATACCGGGATGGAAAGAACGACGATAATATCGATTAGTTTGCTATCGTTCTATGTTCGGGGAACTCTGAAGAAAACTCTGCAGTTCGTCTTTCCAAGCCGCGCGTATCAAAATTTCATAACAATAAACGTTCGCGACACTCGGACGCGCTGGCTTTGCTATTTTATGCGAAACAGTGACAAAAGTGCAACGACTACTGCCTTTCATTTGCTACGCATTCGGTGAAAATTCTCGCGCAATGGGGAAAGGACTCACGGTATTCGCATACTGTTGTTGTTTGCGGAAATAAAAGTAGAAACCCTGCTCTGTAACAATGCAAAAAAGAAAGTCGTCACAGTCAGCCAAGATGAAAAAGGATACAGGTAAAAATTGCAGCTCGCATCACGGTTGAAAAAAGAAATTAACTTATATTTATTACCGCGAGTTCGCGAATACGAACGAAATAAAAGGTAGAAAATATTCGTAGATGGACCGCTTCTGCAGCGAAAATGTAAATCAGATGATATATTTGCTGCTTTTCAAATGACGAGTTCATTTACATTCGCCCGGTCTATAGATTAAAAACAAAAGGATCGGGTATGAATATAACGCGATCGGTAATGACTCCCATGAAGAATACGAAATGGAAGGTAAATAAAGATTTATTTATACTCACGATTTGCAAAATCGCCGGGATTAACGCGTACAGCGAAGGGACTGCGATAAATCAGAGATCGTATAATCGAACCTTTCTCTCTGGCGAAATTTTTACGTATCGATGAACAAATCATTTCCCGTCTATCTTTACACGTTTGTTAATCACTTACGAAGCGTTTGCGAGGATAGAAAAATATCTGTAAACAATCAACGCTCGAGAGACTCGACTGTCGGACCAACGTCGACTCGTTCTACTGCCAGTGATGGATCGGCCGCGCGTTCAAGAACAACGTCGTTCGTCTTTTCGTTCACGGCTTTTTCTAAACAGATCGATGAGTGTTTAGCGAACGCGTTGCGAGAAGCGATCGTGTATCGCGCAATCAACGGGGTAAGAGAATTGGAAGAGCAGGGTACAGGGGGGTTGAACGATCATCGAGCTGGCACGAAAGCGGCGCAATCGACATACGGCGCGTAGCGTCGCGTCGCGTCGAGTCGTCGCTCCGTTCCGCGCCGAGAGATCGATGTATCTTCTTGCTCGCGTAATCCATCAATCGAACGGTGAAGGCAATGGACAGATACCCTTCGTATTAGCTTCCTATCTCGAATGCGGCCCTTTCCCCGCCATTATAACGTCACTCAGGATTTCCGGTTCGTTTCATCTCTATCCGGTCGCTGATAACCCTCGCTCATTACGCATGCAGAGATCGACGGGTTCCTTTCACCTCTCTGTCTTTGCTCTCCCCTCCTCCCTCTCTCGCTCGTTCACCCCTTATCGGCCAGGGGGTTGCCCCTTTATCTTCGATCTGTTCGGTCTTCTCTTCCTATCGGTCGTTGACGAGTTGCCGAGCTGAATGTTCGCGCCCGTAGTCGCAGCCGCGCTGTTTCGTGACTATACTCGGCTGCATTATGTATGCAACATTGCAATTTGCATCGTCTCCCCGAGTGCGCGGTAGTTTCTTCGATGGAAACGAACGAAACCGGGGGCAGGGGAGGGACAGTTGCCGGGACATGACCGACGACCAGCTACGTAAGACTACGGGCATTACGTTTCGTATTAGCATTTGCATGTTTAACTCGGTGTCTGCTGCTCTTCTATTACTTTCCTCTCTTCGTGGCCGCACGGTTCGAGCTCGCCTAGGCTTCCCTCGTGTTTCGCAATTACTATTTAACAAGCCATCTCCTCGAATATCGTTTACCCTGCTATCCACGGCCCTGCAGCTACCGCTTTAAAACTTTGCCCGAACGGGATATTCTTTCTTGCGGCGGGCCGAATCGGACCTCCCCTTTGGCCAGTCTTCGTTCTCTAAATTTAACCGACGTGTGTATACGTGTACGTGCATAATGCATTTACCCGAAAATGCCTTGGGGTTTACTTGCTAGGAACTAGCTTGCATCGCGAAATATTCGAAGAATGTTTTACGCTTCGAAAGAATGCATGTAATCTAAGTTTGTCCCGCCGCAAGCTCGAACAAAGTTTCTCGTTAAACGTCCGCCTTTATGGGGACCGTGTTGGCCCTTTCACCGCGTTCCCTGGCAAACTCCTCTCTAACGGTAATTACCATCGATTTTAAGAATTCCATTAAGATGCCCGGAAGGTGGTAAACAAACTGCTCCTGGTCTCGGTTCTTCGACCTTTGGTTCGCGTTGATCTCCGTGCGGATAATTTCCTATGCGGTCGACGCTATCCGCTGCCTTTGGCTGATTTGCGAAATTAAGTAGCTCTGCAATCGTAATCGAAGCGAGACCGTAACCGAATTCTGTCGCTTCTAATTATTAATTGGACCGGGCGCGCTGGTCGCTACCGGCAATCAAGTTGCCGACTTCGAAACCGGATCGACGAAGCTTGAACGATGGCCGTGGTTGGGCAACTAACCGAGAACAGCGGTGGCACGGTCAAAGAGCCGCTTGAAAAAGAGCCAACAGGCGAAGGCGGGTGAAAAAGTGGTGAAATTTGTTAGGGTAAACGCGTCTACGTACCGCGATACCGCCGTTTCAGACGAACGAAACACAGCGGGCTGTTAAACTAGCCGCGAAACGAGGGTGTCTGTAATTACAACGGGGCGAATTCGTCGTCGGGTTGCCTCGAGACGGCCGCGACTCTGGCCGTCGCGACGCCACGGGCAGACGGATTAAGTGGCGGAGAATAAAGAGCGAAGGGAAAGAAGGAGACGCGACTCGAGTTAGTTACCAGCCGTACGTAAGTGGTGCGAGAATACAGGAAGACAGGAAGAAAAAGCGTGGTAAAAAGAGAAGGAGCTAAGCACTCCGTTTAATCTACCGTGTTGCATAAATGCATAATCTGTGCAACCTCGAGTAGGAAGGCGGCAGACGCTTCTTCTCGCTTTCGCATCTCTCTTCGCTCTTGCTCGAGTCGCGAGCTCGCTTGAAGAAAATTCGTTAAAAAGCGGAAAAGTGGTGAAAGAAATACATCTTCTGAAGTATCTTCATCGAAACACCACTGGTATTCTTCTCTCCCGCGGTGGAAATTGAAATATTTATCGTGCCATTGAATTCGACCGAGCAACTAATCACGTACCAATCAATTAATTATTATTCGATTAACTTGCCGCCCGTTCGAGTAGAATTTAAACAATTCGCGGCAACAAATACGTTCGAGCATTAAAATTGCTTCCAGCTCGGTTCTATACCCAGCAATTTCTGCGCCGTTTCTGGAACAATGTTCCCGTTTATGATATCTTGGCGAGGTAATTCGCATGAAAGGTTATTATATCGAACTCCCTGTAGTCCATCGTGCAGCAGCAGTAGTAGTCCGTGATGTCGATGCAGTTCACGTTGAACCACGTTCGAGTAATAACGCATTAAGTTCTCCCTATTGTCAATAATTAGGACAATGCGCTTTGTGATAATCCAATAGCACTCGGTCAATTATGTACAAGATCCCTTGGTCTATTATTTGCAGTTATACCAGAATCACTTCGATCGAGAACTGTTCGTTGTAGGTGGATGTAAAATTCATTGGAACGCAATGATCCAGAATCAACAGCAAAATTTTTCATCCTTTTTATTTTCTCACGCGTCGTTCTATCTATTGTTTCTAACGAAATATCAAAGATCTGCATTTTGAATCGTTGTTTCTTATAATCAATGGAGGGGTTGAAAAAGTGGATGCGAATGAAAATTCGGGATTGACTAGACGAATAAGAGAAACTTGTAGAAAATAGAGAGGGTGAAAGAGAGAGAGCGAGAAATACGAAGCGAGTGCACGAGATTCGAGAAGCCGTAGCGAACTGGTTGCAGGTCAATTTAATCCTGGACGGTAGTTCGAGTCCACTTAAGTACCTGGTAAATAGATTCCGATCGAGTACCTATCCTGGATCCCTGCAGACATTCGATTCTCTCCGCTCTACTCTCGACCGTTCGCTTTTAACCCTCCCTCTTCTACCCTTCTCCTTTCTCTCTTTCACCCCTAACCTTCTCCCTCTTTTCTCGTTGCTCTTCGACTATCTATCCGCGATTGTTCGCCATCTAACGTTTTCTCTGTTTCTCCACTGTCCTGTACTCGTTCAAGACAAAACGGAGGGTTGTTCGAGTACAGTCGAGTTAGCATTCAAATCAATATCCATTCGCTGCCATCGATTCGATAGTTTCCGTCCGTTCAGCCGTCTGAAATAATCGACGTAATAGCCGTGGAGAAGGGCAATGATAACAGCGCCGGAATCTAGAGGGGAATTTTGAAAAACAAACTCGATCGACGTGGAACGCGGGATATCGAGGTAAGATTCCCTCTAAAAATCCCAGATCAAAGCTTCTCTCGTTCGACGCGAATATATAGTACCCAATGGAGGTTCGTAAAAATTCCTATAACCTTCTTTAAACAGACGCGATTGATTAATTAGCGTGGCAATTTAAACGCGACACGGGTTAAGCAACGTGTCATCGGTGATGATACTTTGATCGTAGCGGCGCAGCAAAGTCGGAAAGCAATAGCGAACTTTGTCATATTGATAAGGAAATTACACGGTGTAATTACGATGCACTCAATTATAATTCCGCCCCGGGGGCAAGTTGCGGCGCATCCATAGGAATCTGTGACATTCATTAACGCTTTAATTATCAGCGGAAAGTTTTTAATTAAACAAGCGTTTGCGCGTATCGTAATTATTATTGTTATTAGTTCGGCCTTTGTGACGGGCTTTGTACAAATAATATAACCAACGGATCTTTTGATTCAGAAACACGCTTACATACCGGCGACAAGTTTACTTCGTGATTTTCCAAATGAATTTTCTACCCTGTAATTGTACCCGCCATCGCTAATATTTGCTGTCCAAGCATGGAATATATTAACGAAGCATGCATCGTCGTTTGTAATGTTCGAATGCAAATTTTCCAACGTTTATTCATTCGATTAATTTTTTGTTTGCAAAATATTTAAACGCAAGTAGATTTTAAATATGTCTATCCCGTATATCCACGAACGTCCGTCCGTGGAAAAGGTGAAAATCTTGCGAACGAATAGCGATGGCATGATTCGATTGGACGACAGCTGCCAGCCGATGCGGCTTCTCCCTGACGATAATTACGTTTGCGTCAACGCGCGATTCGTTTTCGCGGCACGGTTCCCCGAGGGTACGTCTATCCGATGCGCTCGTGTCGCTTCATCGTCCTCGTCATTCCAGTTCCTCGACCTCATCCTCGTAGCCGTCGCCGTCGTCGAAAATAGCCGCGCGATTAGCCGGCTCCTTGTAAACAACCGACAGGCCAGCGCCAAAAGCGTGTCCCGCCATTTTCTGCTTCGTTTAACGCCGTCCGCTCGTTATTCACGCGACGCATGTTGATTTTCACGACTGCCTGTCATCCGGTCGCGCCAATTAATTTCCCGTCGAACGAATAACAACCGCTCCTGTTTTGTTCCAGCTTCCGCAACGATAGATTCGATCATTCAGTCGTTCCCGATGTACCGCGCAGGATATTAAAACGTTGTTTAATCGAACGGTAACGCGTTGTAAATGTAATTGCTGCGACGCTGTCCTTTCGATTCTGAAAATCATGTTGAAAAAATAAAAAGAGAGAAAAGATGGGAAGAGTATTCTCGAAGAGGATTCAGGATACGGGCCGAAGAGGTGTCCAAACCGTACTTTGAGTTCGCTCGGTGACCCGGGATTGTGTTGCATCGAGCGGAGCAAGGAAATTGCGAGAGTTACGATTGCCACGGATAAATAAATGCAACGGAGAGGCTGAGTACACGATGGACCTCGAAACGGAAACTCGTTCCGCCGATTCTACCGCCCTCTCCATCCCTTTTGTCTCCCCCGGCTTGTTTATCGAGACACTGAACGGTAGAGAGTTGACTCCCCAACTTTGCTCCTGTCTCTCCTATTCTTCTCCTCTTTTCACCAAACGGGAGAAATGTTTCTTCGAATCTTCGCATTTTTCTTTCCGGCCAGGTTGCATCGTTCCTCTTTTCTCTCGTTCACCCCGTAAGACACACTCTCGAACCGTATATACCCTTTGTTCTCTTCGATGCATCGAATGCACCGCGGTTCACAATCTCCCAGGAACTTCCCCTCCTTCCTTTTTCTGATTATCGATCTCTTTTCTCGACTTCTTCTTTTTCTTCCTCCTCCTCGTTTTCTTCTTCATTCAGAGATTGTCGCAACGAGTCGCAGACGTCTCTCTTTCTCTCCTTTCCAGTTCGATATAATCAAATTAGATTTCGAAATAGAATACGTTCGAAGGCGCATCCGACCCTCTTTCGTTGCTCTTAAGCCGGTCGTTCCGAGGGAGGAACGCGGATCCAAGCGAATCTCTTCCAACTATGTCTCCCCGCCTTATGAACTACAATCGAATACGATTCGTCCTCGCTTCCTGTCGATCACTTCCTGTCACGGCTTATTCCGTGTTCTCTCTTTTCTCAACGAACGCGACTGTCATCCTCGCGATTCGTTTCGCAGCTCTGAAACGATTCGAGCATTTTCAAATTCCCAAAGACAACAGACGTTAAACGCAGACCGGAAATCCCGTGGTATATACGCGGGACGGATAGCCCAATATTTGCGAAAATTTCCACCGGCTCGGTTCCGCGTATCTTTCGTATCCGTGATATCTTTACGGGCATCGGATATTCCGAATGATCGGATTCGGCGAGCCGAGAAATCTTTCGGAAAGATTCTTCCGTTTTGTGTGCCACGATCCTTGATGCGTCGCCGGTATTCGTGGTAGCTGATCTCAATTGTAAATTGTCAGAGTGACGGAAAGTTTTGCATACTTGACGAGCGATACCTGTTTCACGTCCGCCACGCTCCCGTTCGCGGATACGCGGTTGCGCCCATTGAAAATATAATAAAGTTGTATATACGCGCTATTGTGACGTCGATATGCTCTAGACAGGGATAGAGAAATAAGACACCTTGTCCTTTCTTTTAATAATGCGGAAACATGTCTGTGTGTGACGCTGAACTTGAATTAAAAATTCAAAGTAAAGATTATTTGCGTTAACTTTAAGACGTTTGTTGAATGATGACCACTTGATCAGCGCCAGTGTTGGCCGTGGGGTTTTAGTCAGTAAGAATCTGACACTCCCCCGCCGCACTCCCACAGGGATCGGTGGGGGGTCTTATGCAAGATTTCCCCACGTTAAAAAAAAAAAAAAAAAATCCTTTACCTCTCTGCTTTCCTTACATTTCTGCATCCCTTACATCCCTGCATTCCTTACATCCCTGCATCCCTTAAATCCCTACATCCCTGCATCCCTTACATCCCTGAATCCCTTACATCCTTGAAAAGACGCTTTCGGCGTTCGTAACAGCGCCCTCTAGTGGAGAAAAAAAGAACTAAAGAACAAATAAATTTAGCGCCATCTGGTTTTTGAAAAAGGAACTAAATCACGCAGAGATTTTGGCCCTCTGGCGGCAAAAATGTGAACTAAAATCTCGACCTCGAATCAGCGCCATCTGGTTTTCGAAAAAGGAACTAAATCACGCAGAGATTTTGGCCCTCTAGCGGCAAAAATGTGAACTAAAATCTCGACCTCGAATCAGCGCCATCTGGTTTTCGAAAAAGGAACTAAATCACGCAGAGATTTTGGCCCTCTAGCGGCAAAAATGTGAACTAAAATCTCGACCTCGAATCAGCGCCATCTGGTTTTCGAAAAAGGAACTAAATCACGCAGAGATTTTGGCCCTCTAGCGGCAAAAATGTGAACTAAAATCTGGACCTCGGATCAGCGCCCTCTGGTGGCAAAAAAAGGAATTAAATTTTGCAAAAATTTAATTATTTTTCACGTGACTTTACTTACCTTTACTTACCTTTACTTCGCTTTACTTACCTTTACTCGAACCAGTGGCCATAAGTATTTTATTTATAATATATTTATTATAAGGGTTGAAAGGATACAAGAGATACAGGGAGAATTAAGGAGTGTAAGGGATACAGAGATGTAAGGGATGCAAAAATGTAAGGGATACAGAGATATAAAGGGTACAGAGATGTAAGGGATGCAAAAATGTAAGGGATGCCGGCATATACGAGATACAGGAATATAGGGAATGCAGTGATATAAGGGATACAGGGATGTTAAGGATGCAGACATGTAAGGGATACAGTGATAAAGGGTTGGGCCTTGTGGGGCCCTTAAAGACAAAAAAATAATAAATAAATGGGAAGGTTGAGCCGAGGCCCATAAGTCAAATTTTACCTGATTTATATTGTAACTCATTAATTCTAGTTATAATAACACAAATTCATTATCGCATAAATAGAAATGATAAATCCGGATGTAATAAGTCGAGAGTGCAAACGTTACAGCACAGTTCCTCGTTCGTCATTCTTACCAGTAATTAATGTTTCCGCGCGTTGATTAATAAATCACTCGGTTCCGTTCTGCTTGAGAATCAGAATTATTCTTCAAGATTTGTTGTTGTCTCAAAGTGGGTAACTTACATCTGTTCTAATACTTTATGGAACTCGATAGACGATCTGACGATAAAGTTACTCGATCTCTTCGGAAGAACTTAGATAGACGAACGATCCGCGAAACGTATTCTACAGGTGGAAATAGATATCTCGCAAAAATATTCTACCGATTTCCATTCTCCTTGTTGCCTATTCTCATTCATCTTCCGCGTGTTCGTGCAGAGTTTCGTTTCTGTCTTAGATAGAAACGATAACGTAAAACACGACGATAGATGTTTCCTTTGCTTTTCTTATTCGAAAAGATGTACGATACCGCGATACCTTTCCGTTTGCTAATTCGAAGGAAACTGGTTACCCTTTTGCGGTTTATCCTTGGAAAACCATCGGACCCTGCGATTCGTCTTCAACTTGAATAATTCTCGCTGCCTTTCATCGTCGCTGATCCGTGCTCGGGAAACCGACGAATCCGTCGATACAAAGTGTCCTTTTAAAATTTTAATCAACCGAGATACCGATCCTCCGAACGCACGGCTTCCGTTTAACGATTTATACCTCTCTCTCTCTCTTCTTCGTCGACGAACCACCGAACGAACCGACCGAACTTTGCTCGAACTCCGTTAAAACGACCGAACGAGGACACCGTGGGTCAATTGGAAACTGATTCCTCGTACGTTACTTCTTGCAACTGCAACTAGCCGGATCACGTACGATTCCGAGATATATCTGTCTCGGAAAAAGTGGCTTCCTCATTTTCCACCGGATCCTGAAACGTGAAGCGGTCAGTGTAAAAAGATGAACCCTCCTCTATTGATTCGATTACCGATTTAACTCTTACTTAAAGCAGAAGAAGAGACCAGCCCTTAAATTATTCCTTTGAATTTTATATTAGAAACGGTCTCGCTTAATAAACTGCAAGCGAAGCACGAAAAAGGCAGACGCCCCAATAATGTTTAACAGACTGTGTTCTCCTTGCACGTCGGCCGACCGTTTCGACCGGTCGTATCGCGGTCTTGGAACGCTTACGGTTTTCTCGAGTAATCTATGGGGCGTGGTGAAATAGTTTTCGATTTCTTGACTCCAGACCACGGGAATTTACGACGCGTTCGAAACCTCCACTTTCCATCGTTCCACACCCCTTCCATCCCTCCCAACGCGTTTATAGCTGAATAATACAAAAAGCTGGATGATAAAAATCAACTTAATTGTAATATCATGCAAATATTCGATTAGTATAGGCATCTCTCGGTTCGATCATCTTTCCTAGACAGTAATTTTCAAACGAGACGGTGCAAGTACCCGGATACTTATATATCCTCGCAATGGCAGAAGTTTCGTCTTTTATGGATAATAATTCGCAAAAAGACGGGGTACGAAACCGGCGACTTGGATCTTGGTTCCCCGTGCAGCTTCGTAAATTCTCAGGATTTATGGCTTTTAATAGTAACGATACGTGGATCTCTATCCATTTAAGTGGTGCAGTACGTTTAAGTCAGACGGATACATTAACGTCTATATTGAAATATGTTACGTCGAATTGGCAATAACGATCCATAAATCTTTTAATTTCTGGATCGATGTCGCGAGAATTTTCCGTTTGCAATAATTAGCAGAGAATTTGGGAGAATCGAGTACACGTTTCCTGAGGCTGCAACGAAAATTCGCGACTGCACTGTCAATAATGTCAATATTTTACTCTTGCCACGAATTTCCATTCTACTAGCAGGCTTGCTGATTTTGTATCGAGTTCAAGCATGTCGAAGAATTTCAAATACCTCTGTCTGTCCGTATTCGTTAAGAGCACTTTTCAACGGGAACACGACATCCGACACTTGTCGATGATTCGTTCAAGTTTCCCGTTGAAAACTCTATGGGTATCGATGGAAAAAAGAGAAGATCGAACCAGGTCGCCGTAGAAGGGTAACAAGATCAATTTAACGAGTGACAGTGATTGTATTTCGACAAGCAGGGCACGCTTTTCTTAAAGATTGCTAATTAGTCGCTAATAAAGTGTTAAAATTAAACTGTCGCTGAAAAGAAACGAAGCCGGACCGTCTGAAAAACGGAATTACTTATTCACAAGAGAAATACTTTCTTCGGACAAGAAAGGAGTCGATGGCGACGTTGGTGGCAAAGGTCCTGGAATAAAAGCTCCTTCTCGGACCAAACAGCAGGAGGCAGGATAGCGGTTGGCCGACGTCCAATGTTTGTTGACTGGAAATTTAGCGGCCGGCGATTGTTTTGGCTACCTGCCATTATCTCGTACGTGGTGGGCGAATCGCGAACGAAAAAGTCGCGGTGCGGCTACTTCGAAGGAGCATTCGATACATAGAAGAATCGCTTATTACCTTCTCGAGACTTTTGGCTTTCATCTGCGCGGTACGTTCTAGTGTAAATCAGCTCCACCGACTTTGATGGCAAAACCGTCGTATCTAGTGTTAAGAAAAGGGCTAAGCTCGAGACATTGACTGGCAATGAGTAATGGAGTGTAGTCTTTGATGTCGAAGCAATCTGCTATTACCATCAACATGCGTTAGACCGTTGCAGTGTGAAATATTTCAAATTGGTATACCAGGATAGAGGAGATCGCGTTCGTTCTCAAGGCAGACATTTTAAACCCCTTAAAAACAAAGGCGCGACTATTCTTGTTGGATCTGTAGTCACTGTCAGCAGCGAGTTTCGCTGTTTGTCCTTTTCCTAACTAGGAAACGAACTTCATCAAACTGTTTGAATCGCTATTGTATTCGATGCGTGCAACAAGCCACGCAGTCGCGACCCTACCTCGTCGTATTGTTTCCCCGGCTTCTCCTCCTTTTTCCCTCGTCGCACCCTGCCCGATGAATGCGGAAGCGCGCCCGCCTCGAAGCGACGAATTACACCATAAATAATAAGCACGCGAAAGGAGCGCAGAAGCTCTGTCGAGATTAGAGGTGGCTTGGACCGAGGAGTATCGTCGAGAGAGGGTGGAGGAGGGTGGAAAACGAACGAGCGAGCAACTACAAACGAGTGTTCGTGTCGGAGAAACGTAGGGAGTTCAGTTGTAGACTGATTTCCATTCGACTTGTTTCCGCGCTCGTTTTTCATCCACCCTCGCTCTCTCGCACCCTTGCAAGATGTGTCGCGTATGTTACCCTTTAAGCATGCTGCTACGGGGAGAAAAGAATTCGTTGGACCGATCCTTACAAGTGCGCCCTTTGCTCCCCTTGCGAGGGACACGATCTCGTGACTTTTAATTATTTTCGTCTCCATCTGTCGCCTTTTGCACGGTACTGTTTCAAAGGGGTTGCTTTTTCGTTCGACCATTTCCTTCTGAATATCGTTCGAAATATTCCTTGCTTAACGTCGAGTTTTCGGAGAGGTTGTTTCGCAATCGGGGTCCATCGGTAATTAGTAAGCTAGCAAGACGCTCGCATCGGGGACTGGTGAATTTCCATGAACCAGATTCTCGCTCGGAGTTAGCGAACGACCGATTCGAATGGTCACGTCGATGCAAATCTAGAAACGGCGGATACTATACGCACGCTCACGGAGTTTCGGTGGAATCGTTTAGCAACATCGAGCACGGTTGCAGTTAGCGATTAAGTTTGATTCGCGTCCGCTAATACGTTTCGTCGGTCCACTTTCCTCGGATCTAACGAACGTGCTCGCCTAAATGATGCACCCTGATCAAATATTTATTTTCAACGAACGAGCCGACGGTGAATCGCGAGCTGGTTAAACGAACCAACCGTTTGATGATGAGAACCGATCGTCGGTTCCGTCCGAAATTCGGACGCTTCCAAACGAGTTCTCGCCTCTCCTCTTCTATTCTCCCTCGCCCTTGTTACCACTCACCCACGCCGGCTCTGACTTTGGAATCCTTCTGGTAGTCGCAGCGGGTAACAGCGCAATAAGACGACGATTATATCAAGCTAATATTGCAAAGCACGCGAAGGATTCCGGGCTAATCCGACGTGCATGTTGGAACATACATCAGCTCCGGTTGATGTACCGTGACTGTTAGCCGCGTGTATATGCACACATTCCCGCGTTTAACCATGTACACGCGTGTACGATGCGCGAGTTTATGCGAGCCAGGCGCATCTGTGGCATTTCCGTTGTCGCTTCACCCTGTTAGGAAGCTTCTCCTTGTAAACAGTGACTACAGATCCAACAAGAATGGACATGCATTTGTTTCCGAGGAGTCTTGCTCTCTATACCGGTATAAAAATGTCTAATTCACGTTGGCTCGGAAAGGGAATTAAGTAAATTAAATAAATAGCTCTGAGAGGAAATTATGTACATTAAATAAAAAATGATTCAGAAAGGTAATTTGATACATTAAATAAATTACTCAGGAAAGAAATTGCCAATAAATTAAATTGATTTATTTACCAAGGCGCATGAAGTGTTAATCAATAATTTTAATAATTAATCTGTCTTTATTGATTTCTAATAAAATAGAATCAAAGGAAATTGAAATCGAGTTGTGGTAAAAGGATTGGTAAAACAGGCAAGATTATCATACTGGGGGTATTTTGGACCCTAAAAATTATGACTCCACACGAAGAAACACATGTCCAGTCTTTCTGTATTTATAGTCACTGTTATAAATGAACGGAAGACAATGGTTCGAGGGAAACCGTTTAGCTTTTCCATCGGTAGATGATTCGTCCACTGCTCCAACGTGATGCAATAATTATGCCGAGATTTGCCGTCAAAGGGTTAAACCTTCGTAGCTGCAAGTTCCAATTACTTGTTCTAAGCTGAAGGTGTTATTAGCTTCTCGTTGGTCGTAAGTCTATTTCGTCTATTAACGCTCATTACCGCCTGCGAAGCATTCCAGCCGTGCATGTTGTCTATTCGAAGTAATTTGATTGAATCAATGCCAGCTGTAATACGAGGCGAAGTTAATTTTAACGTATAATTGAAATTTTGCTGGTCGGCCATTGTAAAACATTAGCGGCACAATAGCATAATGATTAATGATATCAATAAACGGGGAAAATTGAAATTCACAACAATGGGAATATTTTCGAAATATCGAGATAGAACGTTAACAAGCCGAAATGATCAATTATTTCGAATTTACGGTATCGTCTGTTTCGCGTTGAAAAATTCAACGGTTACGATCCGGGTTAGTAAATTCGAGATGCTGTTTAATTATTACGAAGCACTGTTCCAATTGAGCTATCGGTTTTTCTTCTGCGATGGTAACTATTTAAATCGATCGTCGAACGCATCTGTGTTCGTCTATTCTAGCACACGTGACCGGATGCGTGGAAAGCATTTTTTCGTACTAACGTGAAAATCCTCGTTAAGCTCCATATCGCGTGACACAGGCTATTGAGAACCTCTTCGCCCTTTTTTACCCGGAGACCTACAATCATAAAAGTAGGAAAGTGCTTTTAAAAAATTCTATAAAAAACGTACGTACGATGTAGCTGTAAATTCGTTTCATACAGCTGGTCATACACCGGTTCGTATACAACGAATCGGCAAAGAAATTTCCTTTTTTTTTATTCGAAACGAACCTCGAGAGGCTAAACAGTCTATTCGACCCGACAAAACTTGCCAGTGCACTTCGGAACAGGTGCATACTGTATGCAGTTTCGCTGCATTTGATCAAATGATGAAATGAAAACGTGTACATCGATGCGTGCGTCGAAAATGTCGTTCAATTTATTGCCCACCGTTTCACTTAAAATTGTAACACGCTGTCGATAAACTGCGTTATTAAATTGAACGATATGATATTAATTCGAAAAAGTTATTTCTAGCAGGACGTTCAGCATCGGTGCGGGATCGAATTGATCGGCGAAACACGTGGAGGGTAAATATTAATCTGAGAAATCAAACAATTCCATGCAAAACATGTATTAGCGTGAGTTATACTTGTAAACGTGGCGTATAAAAATATCTATTGAAAATAAGGAAGAACTAATAGTAGCCGAAGGAGATTGGTTGAAATTGCAGTTTCAACATGGACGAAGGAAATGATGTTGCAGAAATAACGTGAAAAGCGGCTGGAGGACCGAAGGATGTTAACGCGTTCGAGTTAGGACATTAGGGAAGAGGGTTAACTAAACTACGATCGAATTAACATACTAATGGCGTTCGGTCGAGTCATTTGGGAAACTTTCATTTCGGCTGTTCAACAAGTCAGACGAACTTTTCGTTCAATTAATCTCCTGTTCTGTTATTCAGCTTCCTATTCCGTGTCTACCGTGCACTATCTACTTTTTAATTCCCCTCTTCCATATTTCATCCCCTCAATCATAGTGCCTCTAATAGATATTCTCCTGGCCACGGTAATATTCATTGATACCGTTCTAATTTTTTGAAGGAGAATCGCCCAGTTTTCCTAATTAAATTAATTCCCAGGGGGGAACGAGTAACGAAGGTCTGTGCAACAGCTAAGCGAAGAATACTGTTATGCCTCCATCAACTCCCGAGGATTATGTTCGTTAAAAAAAGGAAAAGCGAAAAATCGTACGAAGCTCTCGGGGGAGAGCTTAACAACTTATTAAAACTGCGAAGAAGAAAGAAGGCTAATTTCATCTTAATAATTTTCATGGATCTTTGGTACTTTTTAGCTGTTTCTAAATAATACAGCCTTCTTGCTACTTTATTCTCCAGCAAAATTAGTTGATTAATAGTATGGAAACACGGTGAAAATTTCAAAAGAAACGTATGTAATTTTTCTAACCGAGCTTTTTTGCATTCGTTCTTCTTTTTTTTTAAACATGTTTAATTCATCTGAAATTCATCCCACCTCTGTCGCTATTCTATGCCGTGGAGCATGGGGGTGGTTTGTCCGCGATAATATAAAGCCGAACGTCTGGTCTGTCCAGGTTTTCCCGGTCACAAAGAGCCGTGGATTTACGTGGTAGCCTTAATTTAGCCGACGGTCAGGAATAGAGAGGCGGCGGGCCAATCACGTCGCGCTCTTATCGGAAAAGCAAATTGCTACTGATCGGGGTCCTACTCGTTATAGAGCGTACCTAATTATGGAACGTAATTACGTCCAGGGTAAATCAATTAGCATCCAGATCGGCAGATACCGCACCCATTCTTGACATATTTGCGCGACAAGGGCCGCGCTTTTTTCCCTCCTTAATTTATTAATGAATCACGCCGATAGGGTAATGAAATCGCGTCACCTCGAGTGGCCAATTATTTTTAACCTATATCTGACCCGGGAAATAATGATTTATTTTCGTCTGTTTCATATATTTTCCTTGCCTTCCGTTAAACACGCGATCGTTCGCAAAGTTCCTTGGTTTCTGTAAGATCGCTAATTAATTTTATCCGCGTACGGCCACGAAAAGATCGAATCGACACCGTCCCAGAAATACCCGATGAAAATAACCCGTCAACCGTCGCCGACCTTTGTCAACCGCTGTCAACGACACTGTCGGCTTTTCCCGACAATTGGGTCGATGCACGTGTCTCGGAGATTTTTAGGAGCACATTTCAGCTCCGCGCTCTTAGATGCAGTTCACTTTGCGTTTGTAACCTGGCAAAAGATAAATAGAATAGTGCAGCATTCAAGAAACGCGCAATGCAGCCGAACAATTATAGCGGTTGTAACCGGAAGAACTGGGATTTCAAGCAAGCCTGTTTCCGACATTTCCTTAGTTAATGACTCTACAAGCAGGAATAAAGCGAATCGAGAAAACTTTTCGACGACTGCACCGGTGCTTGCGAGCGCAGCTAAATCGAGGCAGTAATCGCGTCTACTCTTTTGAAATAACGTCTGGACGACTTTTCTGAATCGTATACCGGCAAGATACGTTTCAGTTTTCCCCGCAGATGGGCGCGTTTGATACAAAAATTATTTCTTCTTTTCGATAGAAATTTTGCAATTCCAAAGAACACAGTCGAGTGGCGCGGTCACTAATACGTCGTTACAGCCGGATATGTCATTTCCCGCGGAAAAACGTCTTTTCCGTAGTTAATGGTAAACCAGGAGTGTGGCGGGACGATCTTGATGGCTGTCCGCAAAACGAGAGAAAAGCAAAGAAACTGCGGTGATACACGGTAAAAAAGTAAAAATCCGTCTCGCTGGAAATTTGGTTAAACGATGCTTGCTAAACTGGAACTATATTTGCCGGAATTTTATCGTATATGGAAAGTCCCGTGATATTATTGGTATTTTTTTGCGAACCAAGGATATTTTTCTCTTATACATATATTTCATCCGGAATAATAGGAAAGGCGAAAGAAAATGATTCCCTTTCGTGTATGTAATCCAAGAGATTCATAGGCAGCAAGGGTCGTGAAAATCGATTGAGATACGAAACAGGCGGAAGGGAGATAGAAGAAGAAAGAGAGCTGGTAACGTTCTGATTAATTATTCGAGCAAGGTACACGTAAGCGAGCCCGGGGGCTTGATTAAAACGTCGGCTGTAGCAATCCTTTGCCTGGTGGTCGACCGTCTCGAAAATCCCTTTTACCTGGATACTCGATTAAACTCATATAGTAGTCCTATCATCGTTACATTCTGCTAGCGTCGAAGCCGATTAAAACGAGCGGAGTAGAGATCGAGTATTCCGCGCGGCGTACATCGCTTTTCTAATCTCTGATGAGATTGACAAAACAAACACGGGTTTTACTCGATCCTATGTTCTATCCTGGAGCCTGGTTGTATTTCACACGAGGTGCGAAACAGTAGTTATCCGAAAGCGAGTCGAAGGGAAATAAAGGCGATGCAAATGGACGTCTTTGTTCGAATCTTTCGGATAAAGTCGGCGCTCGCGGGAAACGAGTTTTACCGAAACTTCATTCGACTAATTAACAAATGTTAGCACTGGTAGGTAGATTCGTAGGTAGTCAAATAGATAGGTGGGTTGAAAATTCGACGCGAGAACTATTAACTCTTGTTAATCCTTCCTGGAATTACTCTCCGGTTCGAAATTCGAAAGTTGCCCGCTTGTTACGTGGAACGTAGCTCTCGATGCGAAGCTGCTCGATATTTCCAAGTATAATTTATTGCCTTCCGGCGAAACTAGCGGTGACCTCGTTTCCTGCCGGTCGCACGATAAGGGACAAAAATTATTCAAATCCCAAACGGATTTTGTTTCAACTCGCCAAGAGGAGGCTGATCCAACCTACGCCACTCGATGCAACTCGATAACACGCCTATGAAACGTCTCGCCGATGTTCCTACAATTTTGATCAGTCCCGATAATGGACCGGAAATAAGCGATTGCTCGCTGGGACGCGTGTACGAGGCAATAACGCGTACTTGACAAACGCCTATTTTGATTTATTTAATTTCCGTTAATGGTTGGATTAATAATCGCGTTGGCGCTCGGCCAATCTGTAAGCGGGTCTGCAATTTACCCGCCTGTACCGTCTCCGATCGGGTAATCTCTATCGTTGATCTCTGCTTTCGAACATTTTTCAAACTGACACGATCCAACGCGTAAAGTTTGCGATCGAGGCGAAAGGTAATCGTCGACCGTGAACTCGTTTATCTCGATTTCGTAGCCACTTCCTTTTAATTACCGCTTCATTTTCGTCGCGTTTTTAATTATAACTTCGCCCCGGGCCGGCAACTCGAGTTACAGCGAGTTAAAAGTTTTCGTACCGTTTTCCTTTTTCCCCTCATTTTTTCTTTCTCTATTTTTACGTAATTTCGTTCGTTCGTTATTTCGTGTTTAATGAGTTCGCTTATTGTTCAAACATGTTAATGACTTTGCGACGGTGTTCCGTGAGAATAATTCCTAGCTAGGTACTAACAGACAAGCCCTCGCTACCGGTATTTACCTGAAAATTTCCTCAACAAACACCATGGACGTCGAATGTGCAGTGTTGGGAATCAGCTTTCAGAAGTTAAAAAACCGGGCCAAGGTGGGCTGGTAAAGGTAAACCTTCTTTTTCCCTTCTTTCAACCGCTATGCAGCTCATAAAAGTTTGTCAGTAACAAAGAATTATCGTTCGCGTGGCTGATGCGCTTCGCAGTTTCTTTTCGCCGCTGATGATACTCGGCTAGTGGCGCGAACACGAAATACCCTCTTGTCGACAGTAGCTCGAGCTATTATTTTCCAGCCGGATGAAATTAGAGGCGGTACCCGCGTCTGCTCGAATTCCAAGAGGGAATTCCACGGTCTGATATGTCCCCTCGTGATTCTACAGTCGTGTTTCAGAGGAACCGCGCGTTTCCACGCAGACAAACGAGGCGACGATTGTTCGCACGACGATTTACGCAAACACGCGTCTCCTAAAATCCGTTTGGATCGCGATGCCATACGAAACGGTTCCGCTCATCCATTCCCTTGAATTCAGACGAAATTTCTTGCCAAACCGTGCGAACGGGGTATCTGTTTTAGAGAATACAATTTCCGAAAACTTTCCGCCTGTAATTCCCCGTTGTTTCCTCATTAATACGAGTTATTACGATATGACAAACGTATCGGTAGCCTATAGAAAGGTTAAGATTGTAAAACGGAACGTGGATTGCATGATTATAGAGTAGGGGTCTCTGTATAAAGTCACCGTGCATGGAAACAAGGTCGTCGGAAGTTAAGCCTTTGATGTGTCCCTTGAAAGGCAAATTTTCTTCTCAATCGAGGAAATAATTCATCGTTACGGTAATGGACTAAATACGAGCAAGGTTAGTCGATCGCGTTAACGCGAAACTTTCCTTTCGTGGAAGTGGCGAAAGGAGAAGCTCGATTTGACTGTCGAAAGGGTTGAATTCGTGGAACGTCGATTTCGCGCAGCGTTTCATCGATCATCGTAAGAATGAGCAAACACGCGGCGCTACAAATTTCACCGAAACTTTAACTTCGCCCAACAGAAGCGAAACTAACATTGTTTTACGATGCAACGAAACATCCGCCGAAACGATCGCCGACGTGTACGCGACTTTGACGTTGTATATTTTAGCGAGCTTTCTACTTCGGCTAACGTGCATCAACGTTAATGCAGAAACTATAAAGTTACGCTATAGACCCGGTTACGCTGCGTTAAGGTGTCTTCGAAACGTTTTGATGACGATCGTATGCAAATTACAGAGCGACGTTTTGCATTTTATTTTCAAAGTATATAAAAACTCGATGGATATTAAATTGATTCAACGTGACTTTAAAAAAATGCCCTGTACAGACGTGAACGAACGGAGAGAAATGAAATCTTTCGCTTCCAATGGAAGCTTATGATTCGAAGCCGTCAGACTTCCGGCCGGGATTAATCAGGCCGCCATTTATGAGAGCAGCGACGATTTCTTTTAAACGAATTACCTGCTCGACGGGTTTTAATACCGGTTGCCAGCAGGTGGAAGAGTGCCGGTGACAGGGGCGTCAGTTCGCTAATTTTCCGCGAGAAGGTACGGTCGAGCGATCCCGATGGCCGGCTCCTTAATCCTGATAAAGTGAAAAATCAGCCAACCGTGTCTCGAGCGGACTCGTTTTTCCGGCTGCTGGCGTAGCCCGTTAATAAATTTGTGTTTACGATGTCTGGCTGGTCGCGGTGCCCGGCTATTTCTGTCCCTGGCTATCTGCCGGCTACCCCTTCGGCTAACCTACCCCTTCGAAACACATAAATATTACCCTGCCGGCCTTCCAGGCTCGCTATTAACCAATCTCGGAGTTCCAAGCAATCTCGAGCCGTGGCTTTCACGGATTACGATGGTCCGATCGTATTTCCAAACAATATACTGCGAGACCTTCGAAAAAAAGGAGCATTTTTCTTTCTCCTTAAAGAAGAGAAAGAACGTTCTTTCCTTAATGGAGGCTGAAAGAAATAATTTTTCCTTTATCGCCGTGAGATATGGAAAATCAAAGTTTTTTCTACGGTATACATTCGTCGAGAAATCGCCTCTGTCCTATTTCACGAATCATCGAAACGCGTACGCGAGCTTCGCGAGCGTTCGATCGGGAAGCGATCACCTTCGTTCCACTTTGATACAAAGACACGGCCACTATAAAGAATGGCTTCCATTTGACGACACGCCGTGAAAGATCGATCAAAGTTAAGCAGATGGAATTTTTCATCGATGCCTTCTGAATACGAAAACGAGATCCTAGCTGCGGGATCTTACCTCTTTTCAGTCGGCAACCCCGACAAAGCTTTGTTACATTCGCCGTATTTTCTTCGTCTGTCCGATGATTTTTCTTCGTTTTATAACGAGCCTCTTCTCTCCAGTGCCGCTTAGAAAGCGAGAAAAAACACTCCTGGCGAAGGTTTTCTTTCGATTCACCGGGTCGTCTCGTCTTCGAATCGATTCGAACGCATTCCGGGCACGTTGCTTTCCCCCTCGGCGAAACACAATTGCACATCGAAGCGATTTTCCAACGTTACTTTAAGCAGCAGGATAAATACCAGTCTGCGTACAAATTCGATTAAGAGAACGGATGCTACGGTAGGCGGTAGGAGATCTGACAAAAGCCCTTCCGAAGTCGGCGTACGTCTGCCACGATGTTACCCCCATTGTAATCCGAAGTCCTTGCGAGGGTAGCGACGAGGACGAGGGCTAGACGTCTCGCATTAACCCCGCGACAATGCGAGGAACGCGAATGGTTAGCGTAATTCGCCGGTGTCGAAATTCGTCGGTGCGCGTTCTCCAGACGTTTCGACCCTTCTTGCCAGCCTCCCTCTGCAAGAAGCTTCGTAGCACAGTCGCAACGATGCGGTTTCCCTTTCGATTTTCACCTCCCGGCGTCTCGTTTCTCTCACAGTAAACGTAATCGACGTTACCTTCCGCTCGTCGGCTAATCTTACACCGTAACGTGTCATCAGGTACTTTGGTTGCTGTCTCCGTGCTTCTTTGAATGTTTAGCCGCGTTCGTGCTGACGAAATACGGCGACGACGCTGCTGACGCGCGTCTTACCGCGGTGGAAATTCATCAACGACTCAAAGCGTTCTTGTAATTCCCCTGGAAACAGTTTAATCGCACGGTATCGGAGTACCGAGAAACCGAAGGAGCACAGATTTTCGTTGTAAAATCTCCTGGTTGCGGGATAAACCGATAAAATTAGGAGAGAGAAACGCATCTATTCTCCGGCTTGCGATATTAGGGAGTATTCTAATTCGAAATCCATCAACCGAGGCTGTCGAGCTTTCAAACTGAGTAGTTGCAGCAATTTCGTTCTGTTGAAATTAACCGCGACATGCTTCGACATAATAGCCGGCAAGTTTTCGAGGAATTTGAATTATCCCTGATGCGCGCTGCCAACTTCTCGCACAGCGTAATTAATGACTTGATTTTCATCTTCGATCCGATTTCTTCCAGCGGTTAATATTAACCGCATAAAAACGGCGGCAAACGCTAATTGCACCGAAATTAAAATGTAACTGGCTCGTAAGGTTGCTCGTTTTATTTGGTCGCAACTCGGAAGTGATCGCGTTGCAAGAGAAGAGGGCGAGAGATCGAGAGAGCAAAAGAGGGAAAGTTAATTAAAAGTCAACAGGAAAGTTGGGAAAAGTTTTTTCAGGTGTTTTTAAAAGGCGCACCGATGCGCGATGTAAAACGAAGAGGACAGGAGGTATTTTCGTCACGGGTTAGAGAGCTGTTTTCGTGGTTAAAGTTCGACGAGATCCGTGACGCGAGACGCGCCGTTCAAATTAACCGGTTAACGAGAAAATCAAGTGTTTTCCGTTGAAATTGTTCGGATGCTTGCGAAAGTTATTAAGGTTAGTTATTAATGAGAAGAGAATTGACGGGGAAAGGTTGTGCTTGCAGGATTTCGCGCGAAACCGGTGCTTTTATTTCGATTCAGAGATGCGTGAGCCGTCTCTCGAAGACAAGTAGATATTTACAGTTTGGGGAAAGCGGAAACAAAGAGAAGGGACGGTAGAAGCGGAAACAGCGGCGCTTGCCAAGGCAATAACTAGAGCGAAAGGAAAACGTTTGGTTTACATTCGCGACGCGGGGGTGTTGTAAAAGATGTGTTCCTTTCTTTTTTTTCTTTTCTCTATCCGTGCCGTTCCACCACTCACAGTTCGCTCCCAAAGTTTCGAGAAGAAGCAACTCCGAACTTGCGCGCTTTTTCCTCGGGGGGGTTGGCTGAACTTTAGCAGGGTGTGATATAGCTGGCGGCACGATCGCGAAACGCGTTCCGAGCCTTTCCTTCCCTTATTCGGGCCCGAGAATGGTCGACGGTAGCTGCTGGATTTGGCGAAAGAGCGCGTTTACTCTCGTTAAGGCGAGTGCCGTCGGCTGATTTACCCTCTTTACTCTGCTGCGACACCGAGCGAATCTCCCCCGAGAGGAAGGCCGAAAGACTGAGGGCAGGAACGAAGTAAAACGAGAATCGTTCGCCTTACAAGATCCTCTTATCCTTGGCGAAGGCACGCGAAGAGATTGAAAAGTTTTCCTCGTCAGAGAACGAGCCCTCTTTCCTCGCTCGTTACAATGAAAATTCGTCGACCCGATCGAATTGATTATCCTCCCTCGCCTCGCCTCGCCGATATTCCATTCTACTCGACGGAAAATTAGACTGCATATAGATTTAACCGTATCGAGGATCGATACAAGCGTACGCTTTTTTTTTCGTCGTTGAACAAGATTTATTTCGGCAACTTGACGTTCACGCGAAGACGCGAATGCGCCAACCGATCATTAAATACAAGGATCGTTGGAGTATGACGATAAAGAGCGGGAACACAATGGAAAGGCTTCTATGTAAAGAATGATTTAACGAATGGCATTGTTATCATACCGAGGTGAAAAATTATGGAAGCTCTCAAAGCGGACAGGAGCTGGAAGGCCGTGAGACGGAAACGAAGGCGTGAGAAAAAGCGGCCACCCGCGGCGGCTAAATCAATAGCTCCTTCGCGAGTAACGAAGAAAAAGATGTCTAAATAAGTACCTGTGGTTTCTTTTGTCCTGTTGCTTGTTCCTTCACCACCGACTCGACGAGACTCCCCTTTAACGAACCAACCCCCCACAACCCCTGAGATTCTTGAATTAATATCCCTTGCTTCGCCTTAATCATTCGGTCGATCAGTTTTACGGATACTTTAAGCGCCGATCGAACATTTTACTCGCGGTACATTGGAAGGACTATAGAAAAGGTAGCGCTAACAAAAGTTTTATTGATATGTCGTTTTAAAGGTACCACCCCCGGAATTGCTATCGCGGTATACGACGAAAGATTTCTCCCTTTGATAGCAGGGCGAATTTTAAGCCGGCAATAAAAGGGCGATTACTTTGTAACTTGTATCGCTTCGTTTCTATAGAATACTGTGACGTCGAAGGAGGGACGAAACGATGCTTATACCATTCGCGTTTCTACGGATTCAGGTTTCTACGATTTATTATCTATAGTTTTACGAACAACACGAAAATTACTCGGAATCGTCTGGTTTTCTTCCGTTCTAGGAAAGTGTTTATAGCTTCGGCAAGGTGAATCAAACGTAACTCGCACAGGCTACTCGATTGTTTTCAAATTCCGCTTTTCCACTCGGTTTCAATTATTTTCCCGGATCTAATTCGTTGCGAAACAACTTGAAATTCATAGTTTATACTTAAACTCGCGTTTCACTCCCCCTCTTGTCTGAACGAAGGAACACTCGTGTTTCGTTATAAACGAGCAACGTCCGTGGTGAATATTTGAAAATGCGGTTCGCAAAGAAAGTAAGAATAATTTGTAACGTGGATTGGACACGCGCGGCACAAAGGTGTTTCGAATGAAAAAGCGCGATATGTTGTCGGGCACCGTCGTCATCATTTGTACCTGTTGAAGGAATCGTGTACACGTTGAACGTGTTACCACTGCCGGCCATTTCTATCGATTCCGACTTCGATTTTATGTTTCTCCTACCCCGTCGCCGTTTGCTCAGAGACGAAACAGTGGTAACGACGTCGCTTTCTTACACGGTAATATTACGAGGCGATCGGAAAGAAATTTTTGACGCTTATACCGTTCATTGTCGCGCGTAAAGCAAGCAGTAAAACGAGGGAAAAAAAGAAAGGGAGAAGATCGGAGAAGCTTGAGGGTATAAAGAGAGAAAGGTCGAGGTGAAAAGCGGAAAGAGAAGAAAAGAAGGAAAGTAGGAAGGAAGGAAGGAAGGAAAGACAGGGGCGGGTGGAAAGAATAAAAGAAGAGTAGAAGGGATGATAAAAGGAAGGGAAGAGACGAGGGGTCTCGCGGGTTTCTCGTCAAAAAAGATGAAGTCACCGTGGTTTTGGGGTGGTACAGAGAAGAGGGGTGGGCGAGTTCTTTAAGGTAGGGGGCATGCGCGGCGTCCGGGGGTGCAGGAGGCCGTCAGGGGGTTAGTCGCTTGCCAACAACACGACGCGTCGCTCGCGCATCGCTCTCGTCTTACTCTACGCGTATCGTTCTATACCATTCGTATTTTCCTTCAATTTTTTTCTTTTCATTTCTTTTTATTTCTTTTAATCTACATACCCGCGGCTGCTTCGAACCGGATACCGTGGCTCCAGCGAATTATTTCTCCCTCCGGTTTCCGTACTCTTCGTCGTCGCGCGCGAAAGAGCCGATTGAAAGTTTGCGCCTAGTGTACACACGACCCAGGAAAGTTTCGATCCGATAATCTCTCCCGTCTCTTGTGCTTTCGCGCATCCTGTTTCGGACCCTTCGTTTGCGCTTCGAAAGTGTATCACAGAAAGCTTCCACGAAGCTGCACCGCGTTAAGATGAGACCCGCAGCGAAGAGATCGAGGAGTTTCGCGGCAAAAGCTTCCGTCACGCTCTGAACACGCTGGGTGCTTCGTTGACGAACCTCGAGGATCGTTCTATGGTGCGGATCGAAGTGATCGTTCGCCGGAAGTGCGAGTGGACGAAGGTGGTCGTGCGATTTTCTTGCTTCGATCGAGGATCGAGCTCGGTTGTTCCACGGCGACAGTGCTGTGATACCGAGCTGACCGGAAGCAGCCGCATCCAGAGTACTGCAACGTGTTATCGTCATTGCAGGGAACGACGCGAAAAAGTGCGCGTTACCTCGATTCGACTCCCGTAGGACTGCACCAGGTTGCCTCTTCGAGGATCCTGGAGGAGGCGCGAGATCGGGCGACGACCAACAACAAGGTACGTTCTGCGAAAGTTTGGCAGATTTTAGCAGCGAAAAACTAGAGTTGAATCGCGTTTTAATTCGGGAAACGTACGATCGATTCGATCGATCGGGGTAAATGACAGGTTGATTATTCTATCTACCGACAGGAATTAATTCGATAATGAGAGACCTTATTCAAATGAGATTTAAATCGAATCGCGATACCAGCAATCTAACGTAATGGTTATATACAGAGCTGCGTGTGCCTACGTAATGCCCTGTTCTTCGTTATATCCTTGTACCAGTAATTAGCGAGTGTAATTCGTGGAAATTTATTACGTAACCCCGTGGGATATATTGAAATTAATTATGAACTTTTCTGTTTCCGGTTGAAATTACAGTTACCGCGCGGTTTATCGATGAATTTTTGAACGATTGTTTTAAATTAGATTTCAATTTCAATTCTCTTTATCGAATAAGCGATAAATTTGGGAAAATTTCGCGTCGTGCATCGGAGAGAATCACTTTGACGACGGGATTCACTCTGCTTCGCCTTCCGTCGCGTTCCGTTTAAGAATGAGAAATTAGTCGAATGTTGTTCGCGAATTCCTCGTTGCATCGGGGAAAATATAACCGGTAAACTGCGTCGTTCCGTTGAAGAGATAATTAACGCCGCGCTGAGAGATAATTGTTGTTCATTTCGCACTCATCAACCCGGACGTCGATTATCACCGACTATCGCGTGTTTCCGTTCTCGTTTCAATGTCGCGTTTCAGCGCGTTTAGTTTGGTTTAATTGAAATCAGAACGTTCAGCGTGGGTTTACATCGGTCCGTGCTTTTCGGCAACGTACAATTTTATCCCGGCAACAGCTCGATAAATACCGTAATCTCTCGAATCGTGACGTTGAAATTACAGTGAAACATTAGGAGGGACACTCGCGGTGTAATTTCGTACGAATCGCCGGGGCAATTCTTCCTGGCTGCGTGACGCGAACTCTTGTGCTTGTATCGTGGATCGGAAAGAGAAGGAAACAAATGGAGGGTGAAAGCTCGACGCGTTCCTGAAGGGAAGAGTATCGTTTGATGTCAGTGGGAAAACGACGGCCTGCAAGAGTTTGAATATCACCATTATTCGACGGGTCAGTCAATATTTCATTTTCATCGAAAAAACGTAATTTTGGCAATTCGTCGATCGATCTCGACGATTTCGAAGAACGTAAACGTAGTCAGTCTGTTTTCTCGCACAATAGCTAAAGAGGAGATTACCCCGGCTGATCGCTCCGCGATAGCTGAACGACGATCGATCACCGGAGAATTTTCGCTTCTGTTTTTTCCAGCTCTGTTTCCAGCTGATTTTTCCAACGCGAACTACGCCGATCCGTTCATTTTCGACGAAACTAAGCGACGAACGTAAACCGAATCGTCAATAAGGTAAAATCGAATCCATTATACGCGCGACGAATTTGCGACTATCCTGTGCGAGTTGAACGCAGAGATAGCTGGAGCCTTTAATAACTGCTAATCCCGCATTATTATCGGCAACCGATGATAATCGTTCGGGATGCTGCGACGCGACTACGAGCAAATTGAATTTAATATAATACGTAGATAACTTGGCGAAAGCTGCGCGGTCTGGCTAAAGGGACAAAGGGAAGGCGAGTGGGGGATAGAGAGGGCGATGTAAACGATATCTGGTGATCGGTATTGGCGCGATCGTGGAAGAGCACAATGGGCGATAATAGGTAATTAATTACTTTGATTACGATTAGAGGAGGGCGTTGCGTAGATGGCTTCATCCGCCCCGACGCAACGCGACGGTCTGGCTATCCTCTGTAATTGATCACTTTGTTAATTGCTCTTCCATTTATCCGCGGTTTCATTCACTTTTCGACGTAAAGAAAATTAGACATCTAATTTCGAAAAGATTTCAAATCAGCAGGAGATACGTTTATTTATTCGCGAAGAAAGAAGAAAAATGTAATAAGTTCGTAAAAATTCAACGCGGTCCTCGGTTGTTTCGGTTCGGAAAAATGGTGGCGGATGTTCGATCAGTTCGACACTGATTTTTACCGCAGATTCTCTCCCTTCGCGCAGGCATTCGGGGGACAGAACGAAATACGCGATATCGTCGGGTGTTTCCCATTTTCCGCGAAAATTCGCTGGACGTACACGGAATTACGGTGTTTCTGATAGGTCACCGTGTTTTATCCGGTATCGTGGATATTCGGTTGGTCGTGTAATTGGACGCAGATGTCGCGGTGGTTTTCTGGAAGCGTAGATACGCGTGTACGTGTACACATGTACGAAGAAATATATACGAGTAAATTGGAATAATCAGCCCCGCTATACGTTTCATTCTACCCGTTCGTTACTGTTCTTCTTTTTTTTCCCCCCCCTTTTCATATCACGCGGTAATAGCGTTCGGATACACGGCTGACGGAGAAATCCCGGGTAATGGAAAAGTATGAAAATGCGTCGACTAAACCCTGTAATAATATCCTAAGAGCGGGCAAATCGAGTCAACTTACGAACTAGGTCACGGACAGATAGAAGGCTTGACATCGTATCTGGAGACTACGATTTTGATATGCAAATCCGAATCAATTAACTAATAATGATTCGTTAGAAACACCGACGAGATACAACAAATATATTTCGCGCTATAGATATGTATGGTGTAGCAATTAACAACGCGCGCTACGAAACACGATATTGTTCATTCGTATTTTGAAAACGAGAACTTTCGAAAGGCAACGCCGATGCTAGCTCGGAGAAAAAGAATCAAAGAAATTCATAGAAATTGCAAAGATCGAATTAATCCGCGAATAAATCATCGATGTAATTTGTCAAACTATTCGACGGGTATTAATTTCGCGTAAATTATCCCGTTACGCGATACTTTGGCGTTAAAGCATTTATTATAAGCGTATCGTCAACCGTGTCCCGTGCATAATCGCGTCAAAGGTAATTGGTTCAACGTACGACAACATGTTGCATTTAACGGCATAATACGTCGTTCCGTTTGTCAAATAAATTACCAGCTTTCTGTCGCTACCGATAAGTTATTCGAGCCTCGAGCCGGACGTCACGGATTTCCTAGGGAAAGATGCACGCGATTCAATAATAGATCGGACAAACAAAGAGAGAGATATCGAACTGCCGATATCCGAATGATGAAACACAAGCTGCCCGCGGATTAGTTTCCGTGATTGTAATTACATCAGCCGCGGTGGCGAGCTCCTCTGCCCGATGTTTCTTCCCGTACGCTCTTTGATAATTAGGAGAAAGTTGCGTCCGGCTAACGAACTAGGGATTTCAGATGAACGGACGGTTCTTAGACGGGACAAAAGGTAATGAAAGCTAACAGAGGCCGTCGTGTAGCGATCCTTAATGGAAGAGAATACAAGGGAGAAACGGAAACGAGCAAGGCACGAGAGGAACGAGATAAAGGAGCCGAATAGATGCGACGAAACAAAGGAGCAAACGACAAGAACGGAAAGAAGTATCAATAAAAGGAACAAAGGCAAGTGCGGTGAGCTGAGACTCGAGAAGAAGTTGCAAGCCTGAAACGGAGGGAAAAGAAAACGCAAAGGGAACATTGAAAGGGTAAAAAGTTGTCGACCAACGAACCGGGAGAATCGCGAACGTTGTACGTGGACGGTGTTTAATTCAATGAGTCACGGAATGAATCATGTATCTTTGATAAAGTCGAGCTTTCGACGGATGCAATTGACCCGTACATTTCACGACCGACCCGCCGGCCGAAGAAGCTTAATTATTCAAAGAGAAGAGCAACGACGTTACACGAACCCGTCGCCCCCGTTTCATCCGCGGTTCCCTCTGTTCACCTTCGGCCGGTTATTTCATTTTACGATCGAATCCGTTCCTATAACCCTTATCCTGTGTATTAGTCGTAATCTTGCCCGTTAAATAGAGCTTTACGCGGGATCCGCCGCATTAACACTGCGACCCGTGTCGGTTCAATTCCATCCGCAAACTTCTACTCCCGTGGCTTGTATCGCGAATCGAACTTTACTGCTTCGAACTTTCCGAGTTATTTAAACTGCCAGGGAACGGTATTTTTTCCACCGACTAGTTTCACCGAGTTCACGCGGAAATTTTATTTTTCACCAAAGGAATTTCTTGTGCATTTTCTTAGTTGATACGATCTGAACGAGGGTAACGCTACGATAAAAATGAATAGTTGAAAATTGCACTTATACGAATGAAAGCGCAATACGATGTTTTTCGTTATCACAGTTCGTGCAGTCACTAATTAAGCTCGTAATTTTAACGCACGGAACTTGACGTCTATTGACCTGATAAAAGCTCGTCCTCGACATCGTTACGATGCATAGAAACGAGCCAAACGTGATAGTCTTCTCGTTCGGGGGTGTATTGTTTTATTTCGTTGCCTGGCGAATATGAAAAATAAGCGGGGAAAAAAGGGAAGAGCAAAAGGGTTCCAGAGCATTAATTGTGCACAAGGATCCGAGAGCAGTTTAAAAAAATAAATGCGACGCGCAAGTTGTTCACTCTTGGTTCGTGTGAAAAATAAAAGCTTGACGTATGAACCCTTTTGCGCTGTAATTATTTTCCTAGCCTGTCCTCAGCCGGCTGTGATTTTATTTCTCCTGTCGCTGACGTCTTATTTCATGCACGCAACGATTGCTTATATTTATTAAATCCTGTAATTTTGTCGCGCGATAAATTGTTGAAAATTGTTTCGTACCATTGAACGGGCATAGCCATTGTGACAGTGATTTGAAATTGAATTTTTGACGGATCGATTGTGCAATTTTTCTGCGACAATAAAAGGCTACCGCTCTTAACGAGAACCTTTGTTCTCCTTCACGTTCGTCAACAGGTAACAATAGAGTTGTCGAATGGAAGTCACGCAAAATTTATTTGCAAGCTTTGATTAACCCCGGATTGAAATCAAATATTCTTCAATTTTTGAAAAAAAAAAAGAAAGAAAATAGTGGAAACCATTTCTGGTTTCCACGACACGATGCATTTTCAGGGCGTAATAAATATAGAAGAAATGATACGAGAGCTGGAGGGCGACACTTTTATCCTTTTAAACGCGACGACAAGGTGGCAACCTTAACCCGATTCGCAAGAAGCCCGTTTACCCGGTCGCTTTCTGGTAGACGCTTCAACGAATCTCAGATTTCCTCTTCATTCATTCGCCGGGTTCGAGTTCTACCCCTCGACGTAACTCGAGCCCCGCGTCGCGACGCCTACGACTTCAAGTACTCGAACCGTCGACAATTCACCCTCGGGAATCCAACGTCGAAGATACTCGAAGCGTCGAGCGGTCTTCTATTTCTTCTTGTCCGCAAGATGTTCCCTTCTGACACGATCATTGCATCAGATATCTTCTCGATCGTACAAGAATTCCAATTAAAAGCAGAATTAATGTTCGCCGACCGAAAGTTGATCGTACATATTCGGATGATTTTCAGCGAACACAAAAACAGGTCGTATCTTTGAAATGTTTGCCGAAGGCGAGGCGACCTCCTGAGAGAAGGCAGATGGCGTGACGAATATAGCGTTCGACTGGTAATTACCGGCTCGAGGGTATACCGTGGGTAATCAAACGGTCAGACGTTGCCGTTCCCAGCGGGAAAGCAACCCTTCGTGCCACCCTACACCTACACAACTAACCCTTGTCTCGAAACCGAACGAGAAGACTTATCGGATCCCGCTAAATATATCAGGCTTATGTCTTTTAGTATCCGGGAAACCTCATCGAAAGTGACTTTATTTGACGTTGATTCGTCGTACGTTCCGTTCTCGGTTCAATAGGCCACCGAGGAAGCCGCGAAATGTCACGGCAATTATACGAGCACTTCGTTTCGTACCGTTTTCCGCGATTTTCGCAAACATTATTTCCCGGGATTATCTCGAACGCGTAATTACACCCGGTGGAAATGCTAGGGAAACTCGGGCACGCCCCGTTATCCTCGAACGAGGGAATTTTCTATACGAATACCGTGCGCTGCTTTTAGGCTCGAATGGAACCCTCCTCCTTTCACCCCGAACATAATTTCGTCCTGAATACCCGGTCAGATTTTTCCCGCGTTTCTTCTCTCCCTTTTCTCGATACATTATCCGCTTTCCTGTTTTTTTGTTTTTTTTTTTTCATTTGTACACAAGAAACGAAACACTCACGATTACCAGAAATCTGATGGAACATTCGTTGCCTCGTCCCTGTAGATTTCACGAGAAACAGACGAAACTAACGTCGTTCCCTCTTTTTCATGCCATCGTTCAATCTATCCGTAGCCCGTTCGATCGATCTTTTATGCCGTTCGTTCTACCGCCGATACGAATACGTTGGGTTTCTGGCTTTAAAGCTACCATTACGGGTAACCACGTTGGAAGATCGATAGGAGAATGGTACCTGTAAGAATATTTCGTTTCTGCGACGTTACACGCCCTACAGGATCTCTAGGCCGGCGCCGGAAACTCGTATAAACTTTTCAAAGTGTACAATAGTTACGTCGGCGATAAAGCGTGGATTTTCTCTTCTAAATTCATGGAATAAATTGCTATGTAAAATGTTCGATCGAAGAGAAACGATACCAGGGGATAATTGATACTTTCCCTTTACAATTTTATGTTTTCATAAGATTTTCCGCGATTGCGATAGCTCGTTGAAAACTCGAAAAATTCGGTATCTCGTATCAGAAGCCAATAGGGAGTTCGTTTGGCCTTGTTTGGAACGGTGCATTGCAGAGAGAATCCTAATATCCGCCCCCTCGATGGTGTAAAATTTTCGCGCCAACTTCCGCCACTTTTAATCTTGCAATTCCCGACTGGAAACAAGCGATCCAGCGGTGAACCTTTGCGAACGAGCAATCCTGTCCGCGTGGTTGGCTACACGGAAATCTCGACGGCGTATAAATGTGTCTACTCTACTTATTTTGCATCGCGAATACCTTATCGCTCGGATGATTTTGTTCAAAGTTCGCTGAAAGAAGAACGGAAAGAATTTCCTTCGAATAAATAAGCGGTTTCACGGATTATTCAGCGTCGACGAGAGGATCTAGGCTGCATTACGCGCCCCGAACCGTGAAACACGCGGAATCGGGGAATTAGCGAATGTTTGACCGGTTAAACGGCGGACACGCGGCGGTAAGCCGATCGGCTTTCCGGGGCTTACGCTTCGGCGAAACGAATAAAAAATGAAAATTAGCATCTTCCACCGACATCAAACAAGGGTAGACGGTTAAATCGCGGGGGTTGAAACGTTCGATGAGTCAACGGTGCTTTGAAAAATTCGTACGCATCGCGAAGAGGGTAGGAAATGATTGCGAATTCAAAACATTAGAGGAGCATCCCTCAGACGATGTTATATTTGGCGTTACGTTCCGTAGCTGAGGGGCGCGAGAACTGCGGGTCGAATAAAATATGCAAGACGAGATTCCGTGTACTTAGGGGATGATCCGGGTACACATCTGTCGCGTTCATAAGGGATTCCCTGTCGTGCGGCACGAAGGAGGGTGGCGACAGACGACCCCCGTCGAACTGCGGTTAGTCACGCGTGTCAAATGAGCAAATCTAAACAGATTATACGCCGATTGGCCGATCGTACGATTTCCTCGCGGGGGGGGATGATATCTCGTCGCAGGACGACAGATGTGCCGGTTAATTTCGATTCTTCTCTTCTTCCTTTTTTATCGCCCGTTTTATTAGACGGAGCGTAGCATGCGTTTAATAGGGTATTACGAGGAAGGAAATTTCTCTAGGGTGAGTCGTCTTTCTCGGCATCGCGAATCGGTTTTATCGGATTATTAAAGGGCGTCGTCGAAATTTGTCGAGCGATTGGTACGCGTATCCAGGGTGGTTAACCGAAACGATGATTACCATCAGACGCGATAAAACTTTCTAATCGAACCGGCTGTCCGCGTGTTTACGAAAGCTGTGCGCGCCCGTTTAAAGCGTTACTCGCTAAATAAACGTGGCTCCAATGTTATCCGAAATGGTAAAGCTATTGTTATGCCGCCGAGTGTGTACTTAACGAGCCTTGTACGCGTTCGTATTTCCTCGGTGAATAAGTATGCACCGCGAATGCGTAGGGGAAACGAGGAAATTACTCGGCAAACCAACCCCGAACGCGAATGATAAAGTTTATTTTGCGTGCTCGAGCTATGAGCTACAGCTACGTCGCTGTCGACAATTTTAATAGACGTTCCAAGATTAACAAGGTGCACGATTATGCACGGTTCAGAAAAGAAATTGTTTATCCGACTCGTCGACGAAAACGTGGAAAATTCCGGTAAAAATTTCGCTATTTGTCGAACGATTTCTGTTTGCCAGGAGCGAGGGACGCGTTTAGAAGTTGAAAGGGACACGCGGTGAAATACGAGCGGCTGTTTTGTCGAATCTTCCTCGATTCACAGACGGAATACGTAAGGCCACGGGGAAGACGTTAGTACAGGGCGTTCCTCATATCCTATTCCCTTTTCCCTCCCTTTGATCCCTTAAGCCGGGTAACGCAATAGCTTCGGCGACGGTCGCATACCCGAGGAAAATGACCGGGCCGTCTAAGATCAAACGAGCAGCGCATAGACGAATGTTGCAGTGTCAAATGTCAGGCAAAACGGATGCATTTTTCAAGCGGGACGTGCTCGAATTTTCCGGATGATTTCCCTAGCACCGTTTCGCGCCAAACACCGTCCCGTGGGTCGGAAAAGCGACGGATAGTAGCGGGCTGATCGATGATCCCGACTAATTTCAATTAGACCCGGGTTATTGTCGTTTTCTCCGGCGAGCCGTGAAGCAATTGCCTCGATAGGCGAACACGTACATTTGGAAAGTCGAAGCGTTGTCGATTCTTTTGATTTACTGCCCGCACCGAGATTGCCTCGCGAAAGTTTGCGTTCGATTCCCCCGCTAGTTTCGCGTTGCTCGTTGATTAATAGAGGCGAAACGACCGGTCAAAGAACCGGATGAAGTTGTAGCGTTGGGAGAAACAGAGATCGTTCGATCGTTCGATGGGTATAATTTATTCGCCGAATGGAAATCGAAGTAACGACGCGACCGCAATTAAAACGGCACCGAACGATCGAACGGTATCGAACAAACGACCGTTAAACGAGCATTCGAGTTCGATACAGACACGCGTTACGAGCGATTCGATGGAGAAGGGTTGCATAGAATTCCGCGGTTTGTACGTCTTTCGCGGTACTTGGTTCGCGATGCGATTCAATGCCGTTCACTCGATCACGCTCGAGTGGCGGCAACGACCCGAAGAATCGAGGTAAAATCGGACAAAAATTGGACGAAAAATAGAATTTTAATCGGCCGTGCACAAGAAAGCTCCCATTTCGTTTTGTGCCGGGGAAAAAGGCAGATATCGTTCGTTAACGTGCTTCGATAGAGCGACTGCATAATGGCCGTAATGGAAGGATGAATGATTTAAAATATTGCGCCGTTCTAATTCCTAACGAAGCAATTCGCTCGAACGCGGCCTCTTGATAAAAGCGCACTGATTTTTCCTCTCCTCTTTTCACCGACTTTATTTTCGAAGTAAACCGCGTCAAAAAATGTAGCTGCAATACGATTTTACCATTCGTCAAGAACGAAAAAGTAAATTAAACTTGATAAAAAGAGCATAGTCGGAACGCGAAATAAATTGGAGTATCGAATTTTGCATGGAATTTCGTTCAAAGCTGGGATCTTCGAAGAGAAAGATTCCGACGGGCCAGCATTCTACACAATCAGTAAGTTTCACCGCGTTGAACCCGAACAAGGAAGGAAATTCGAATAAAAAGTGTTGGAGAAACGTGAAAAGAAAGATTAGCGGGTAAAATGGCGATTTAAATACCAGACCGTTAAACGGGGTAATGTTCTTCTTGGGTAGAGAAAATGGCGTCAGAGTTGCAATCGTTTTTTCTAATAGAGGAAACTTGAATAGAGAAAAGATCGGGGTTGTTAATCTTCGCGGTCTGCGATCAGACGTTAATCGTTAGAAAGATTAGATTTAATTGAATACCAGGTGAAATCGCTTCGAACGGTCTATCGTAATGGTACATCTATTAATCGAATAGGACGAGTCGTCGAAGGATTAACGCGAAAGGAGTAATCCGGTTCGGCTTGATTTCACCTGCACGTCGAGATCTTGCGAGACACGGCACGCAGTTGGAAATCCAGCTTCCATCCCGTGGCTTATGCCGTGACAAATGGCAAGGTTCTCCAGAGAACGCCCGACGGGAATCCGAGATTCCTACCTGTGCCCATTGATCGAGATTTCTATTCGAATTCACGATACGCGAATATCTTAGGTTCGCCTCGGTTTTCTGGCAAATCGAGTTCGAAATTCTATGCATCCCGAAAAACGATACCTTCCAGCCTTCGAGGACAATCGTCATCCACAGCTGCGTACCAGAGAAATAAGCAACGTCTCGTTTCACCCGGAGCTCGTTTCCATACAAACTCATAAATTACCGCACCCCTGTCTCGTCGTTCATTGTAAGTAGCTGAAGAAAGGTTCGATCGAATTCCATAAAATCGACGCTCGCGTTCACGCCCCGTGATATTGCGTGGCTCCTCGAATCTCTGGATCGCAGTTGAGGTTCGTTGCACCCTCGCGTGGAAATCCGAGTGAGCGTTTAATTAATTCGGTAAAGTTTATCTTCCAATTAGTTTCACGTATCGAGCCGATACCCGATGAACGTTTCGCGTCTATCCGGCGACGTTTGATAAAACGTCACTTTTGTCTAGTTATTAGACTGCGACTTCGAGTACCTAAAGTGCACAGCAAAATTCAAGGAACGCTTAAATCCCGAGGGTGAAGTTTCTGCGTCTTCCCGTGATTCGACTAACACCTACTAACCCTATGAATTTCGCTGATACCGAGCGTCGTTTCCACTCTATGTCGTTTCCCTTGCGGCCATCGTACGCTGGAGTATCGCGATATTATCTTCAAGTGATCTTTTATTTCGTCTTGAAATTCAACGCTAGAAGAGAACAGCACGATTTCGCGAGATAACTTCAATTTTGTAAAGTGCACAATGCATCGGCGAAAGAAGCCGTGGAAGCGATGTATATTTTACAGGAGATCTCATTAATTATCCGTCTGCGCGTATAGGCGAATATTTTGATTAGCAAAGGATCACGCCTGATTGGATTCTTTAATTAATGTTACCTGTTGCACCGTAAAAAAAGGATAACGCGATAATTGCGAAAAGGAACGATGAGAGTAAGGGCGCAATATGGAAGATAAGGGATAGATCCCGAGTACCGATGGTATTCTATTTTTTACGAATTTCCGAGGAATAATTAACAAGTTTCGATGGAAGCAAGTTCGAAGGATACGTTCGTGCAGCTGATTATCGTTCGGGGTAATTGAAAATTTTAACTTAGCCACGTAATTAACTCGTCGTAGAGAGACGATAAGGAAACTTTGAAATTCAGATAAAACAAGTTTTGCGTTAGGGTTGAAAGGTTTCGAGCCGTTCTTCGCGGCGTTTGCTATTATTTAACGGCCAAGTTAACACGTATGCTGGAATGCTATTAAAACGTCAGAGTCGAATCGAACGGTGAAACGTGCTTCCAGAGAAGCCGCGCTCGAATTTATAACTGGCCGGAAGCATGAAATTCGACGGAATACTTTATCGCGTTTGAGCGGAGGAGATATAACGGAAGGTAGGGAAACGAACGGTAATAAGAATTCCGATTCTTGCTCGTTTCACTTCGAGTTCAGCGAGAGGATCCGTCTTGAAATTGTGGATGCTGGCAGATCGTTTTTTCGATAGCCCGATGTAATGGGCCGACGAAAAAAGGCGGCTGAAGGAAGACAGAGAAAGAGAGAAAAAAAAAGAAAAATGTATAGAGGCAGAAGATTCCGGCTGAATCTGGAACATCCGTTGGGGTCGGTGATAGAGAAAGAAGAAGAGAAAAAAATGTAATTTGCTCGAGACATTCGGAACTTATGAGACGACCGTGTCGCGAAAATATAGCTCGACCTGCTCGTAAAAAGACGTATCTCTTCCGTTCGGTGATTTTTATTGAACGAACGACAGAAGTGTAAAGTAATTTCATAGTTCGATTAATCAAAGGCCGATGTTCGATGAGACACGCGCGAATCATTAATCACTCTAGCATTATATTTAACTTGGAATCTTGAAACGTTTCGATCCGACACGATGGCGAGGGAATTCTTTCTTTCCTACAGTGCGAATTCTCGAGAAAATAAAGAAGGCGATTAAAGCCGCGATGGAAGGAACCGTCTTCGATCTTCGAACGTTTCCATCGATCGATTTGCATGCCTCGGACCAAGTAGTCCGATCGCAGTTTGGTCCGGCACGGCGCGTGGAGCATTGCCGAGGAAACGATGATTAATAACGCTAGAGGAGAACGATCTATTGTCCGAGTTCGCGATCCTCGACGCGATGCTCCTCTATTTTCGCGTATCACCGAAGCAATAAAACACGTCGTCCCTTTCATTGCCGCATGTACATCCGCGGTATTCTCCTATCCAGACGTCCGGAGCTGGACGCATCCTGTCGCAGAATCGCTATTCCGATCGCAGGCCGACCGGCCGATTAACCGACCGCCGAGCCTCCTCCGTCAAGGCGATAAAGTCAGCCAACAGGCGTGATTTATTCCTGATGCTGAACAGACCTACAGCCCCGCCATTGAATCCCAGGATCATTGAATTATCGAGGATTTCGGGGAACAGGATGTGCTTCTGCTAGATTATGATACGTATAAAGAGGAAATAAATTGGTCGATAGCAAATTGCTGATTAAATGAGCTGAAACGAAAATAAATCAGCAATCGTTGACCGCGATAATTCCGAGCCTCGCAGAGACGTTCGATCGGCAGTTCTAACGCATCGTCAATTTCCATTCGCATTTGCCGTCGGTTTTGAAATGTAAATTTGCCACGAGTAACAAGTGCGCGGCGGGTACCGCTCTGCGGCTCATAACGAGTCGAGGAGAAATTAGATCGGCGGAATAGAACGGGTAGCCAGACGGTCAGAAAAACGACCACGATTCGTTACGTTCTTCTTTCGCGCCCTGCTGTTTCCTTTTACAAAAGAAATTAGTCGAACAATTTCACAGCGGAGCTCCGTTTCGCGGTCGTAAAAATCGAGCGATGCATTCGAGGGTCGCTTTCGGTCGTCCGAGACGTAGACGTACCAGCGGATCGCATGATCTTAAGTGCGTTTCCTTGCATCGCAGCGATCGCCATCGCGAAACTCACGCGATCTAGCACGGTTTCGCCTTCGGGCAGAGATAACTATCGGAATCGCGAGCTGCACTGTGTCACGGACTGCACACCGACGGCGGACAGTCCGCTCGAACCGTGCACGACCCGATTTTCCCGCGTCTAAACTTTAAGTAGCCAATTGTACGCGGTAATGAAATTCAGCTGAGAAATGGGACAGCGCATTGCAATGCATAGACTCTGATTGTGTTTTCAGCTAGTTTCAGATATTATACAAGTGCTTGGTAATGTATTGTTGCGCCGAGGTATAGTTATACGGGACTCTGGTTAAAATATCACGGGAAATATAAATTCGAACCGCAATATTCGAATATATGTAGTTTCAACTCGATTCGTCGATAAGAGCGGTGAATAACTAACTGCCCGTTCGTTTACTTTAGTTAAATACATTGAATGCCATGGGGGACACCGCAAATTACACGTGTCTGAATAATTAAAACAAAACGGTAGAGAATACATTTATTTAAATAATATTACTATCGTACAACTAATGTAAAATAGCAAATAGAAAGCTGAAAATTTGCAATTTGAATATTAATAGAAAATGGCAAATACAAAAGTTGAAATTAATCATTCCTATTTTTAATAATTGGAGTTTCGGTAGGTCCCACAATAAATTCTCATTTTCCTAGTGGCATTCAACGTGTTAAACATAACTAAATGCAACATTGTTGTAGGTGTCGAGTTTGTAGCATAGCAAACGTTCAACAGTCGCTTGGTAATAGACAAAGACGAGGGGAGCGGTTTAATGGTATGCGAATATAGCTCCCAATGGGGCTTCCCGCAGGTGTCACCGTTACTTGTAAAGTCGTATCTGTTAATAACAATTTTACGAGGTCATAAAGCAGAATCCGTCGTGCAGATGAATTTCATTAGGCTGACGCGTGTGTACCTGGCCTCTCGTGTAAGCACTCCAACGGGTTGTTTCAATTTATCCCCCTTGCACCTTATTAAAACGAAACCTCTTTGCATAGCCCGTTCTCGAACCGAGCGATAATAGTTAACGTTATTCCAGAAATTTACTTATTTTGCGATTCACCGATGTGCTCAAAGGCGAATCGGCTACGGCTATAGGATTTAACTTGGCGAAACTGTTCGGAACGCGGCTTCCTTTTGCAACGTTTGGATTTCGGCTATCCTGGCACATACTTCGCCTCGGATGAAAATTAAATTACTTCCTTCGCTAGAATCTCTTCGTCGAGCTCTTGCGAGAACCGCCTGCCGTTTCACAGATTTATAATCAAACTGACCGGTTAATAAACGTGAAATCGGGGGAAAGAAAAGTTTAGATTCGATGAGTTACTTTCGTCGCGGAGAAATATGGGACACTAGAAGCGTTAATTGGAACGTTACTTTCATCCCGGGAAGAAAAACCGCGACAAAATAACGAGGAAGAGGACAAAACGTGTAATCTTATCGAGCTAGTTAGCTTCGAAATTTGAAACGAGAGACAACGCTACTCGACGGGGACAACATCGATCGCAGTTCCTTTAAAGTTAACGAACAAGGATAATCTTAAACGACATTTAAGATTCTCGCTTATTTATAACAAGACGCTTGAAACTTTCTTAACGTTGTAAACTGTTGGAGTTGATTAACCAGCACCTCGACGTCTGTTGATAGAATTTTGTAAATAATTTAGATGATTCGAGCGACGATATCCTATCCGTTGTAAACATGTCAACTTTCACCTAATTGGCAGACGTTCCGGAAGGATTTCTGTAACAAGCTTTCGCGAAAGAATCCCGACGGGAATGCAAGCTCCGGACGTAATATCGCTAATGACGCACACGCGTGTTTTCCTCCATGGAAAATAAAGGTACACCGGTTGGCTGGAAATTTTTCTCGCAAATATCGGTCGACCCGTCTGACCCGGCATCGATCCCGCGCCATAGGCTCGTTTTATTCGACGGTCTTCCATGGAATTCAAATGTTCCTTTATACCCGTGAAAAAGCAGCGACGTGATTAACGATTCGCGACAGAAATATGCACGTTCCGAGGGAACAATATGACGCGTGACCAGAGATCGTTTGTGAAAACTGCTTTTTCTTCTTTCACTCGACAGATCTATGAATCGAAAGATTCGATATTGACGGATCGCCGGATGCGAGAAGAGTTTTTCCCTGGTAATTCCAAGTTTTACGGTCCCGGTTCGTTCGCGAGAACTTCTTTTTACTCGCGATAGGTAACTGGCTCGATTCGAAAAAATGTGTCGAAGGATTTTCGTCAGCGTAACGGAAGTTACGCGGCAGCTCTCATTTCCCGTACACGTCGACGTACCGCAAGACGTTTCGACGTACAACCATTAAGGTGTTTCCGGTATCGTAGAATAGGTACATCCGGGAAGTCTCATGTCGGATTATCGTTCGCACGAATTCCATTCGCGTATCGCAACAAACAAGCTCGTTCACGCGACACCTGTACGTTTCCATTTATAGGGAAAAACGAGAACGAACCTGGCTTTCACGAAATTTTTCAATACTAGTGAGACTTGTCAAGAGAGGACAGATATTCCTGTTGGAAACCGCGAATGCAAATACTAATGGTGTTACATTTCTACCGAAATGAGAAAGCCCCTGTTTAAGATATACTCGTTTCATACTAATTAAATCGTTTGAATTTAATTCATTCAATCCTTTAAGTCGATTACACAGGCTTTTTCGAGGCTCGTTTAAGTAAGGTCCTCGAGTGTCTAGGGGTGGATCCGAGTACGCTGTAATTTTACGGAAAAGATTTGCATACAGAGCAACAATTTCTGTTCCCGGGCTCGATCGCGAGTTCTGACATTAAATTTTACTTAAACTTCGAAAGTAGGCTAATGCGTTTACATAGTAGCAGCTCAATAACAGAGTAAAAATAGGGGATAGTTAGTTCGTTCTTGACAAATTTCTGAAAGGAAATATAATAAACTTGTTTACGGATTTTATAACGTTTTATAAAAATACGACGCTCGACCGATAAATTAATAAAACATGCAAAATTCAATCGTGAAATTGACAAAGCGTTATTTTCTGTCGAGGATCACAGAAAGAGTCGCAAAGTTTTCTCGATTTCAAATAGCTTGACCGATATCTGTGATCGTAGTTATTGTGTTGCGGTTCTACGCGGACTTGGAAACAAATTCCTCGGTGTACGAGTCTGTTACGGGCAAAGGGAATTCTCCGGAGACGACCGATCGTTCTCGTACACAGGAAGACGAATATTCTTTTGAATGTCGGTCGGATGTAAAGGAAGGTAATGCGACGGTACTCCGGTGGTCGCAACGCTACGTGCTTACCGAAGAATGAAACGAACGATTGCGAAGAAATTGCTTCTTTCGTGAACTTGCGATCCTTTCAATTTCCTCGTCGCGTCGCTCCGCTGCTTCACTTTCTGGGTTAATTCGTGGATCCGGACCCACGTAATAGCGCGATTATTTATCTCCTAATCTTAATTCCCGACTTTGTTACACCGACCAGAGAAATGTTTATTAATGCAGAATGTCTGACGGTTTCGAAAGAAGAGTGCTTTTCATTGAAAATAATTTTTCGTTGGTCGTGTATCTTAGACTAGCTAGGTTTCGTGCCTTGCTAAAGATTAACCTAGATTTTTAAGTCGGTCAATATCTGTAGATTAATCGGTTTTATGAGTTCGTGATTATTCCATGCTTCGCTCTACTTTCGTCGATTCATCGGTTTATCGAGAATCTGTCTTGGACTGCTCGAAGTTTCGGGGCTGGATGGAAGAATTTGAATCGTAATTAAATTTCTTCGCACCTCGGTATTGCTAATGATTCTACCTAAATTACGTCGATTTATGTTATTTTTCGTGATAGCAGTAACGTCTTCGATCAGCCAGATTTTCTTTCTGCCAAAGAACTCGGTCGTTTAATTACGAAAGCATCGACTAAAGACGAATCGGACGAAAAGTTCTCCAATTCTAAAGTCGCGAAAACTGACTAGGGAGTTCATCAAGGAGGGATTAATGGTCCTTTCTGTATGGTTTGCTCGGCTCGTTCACTCGCTATCGATAAACTCTTGATTAATCGTTGCACCAGCAACGTGCTTTAAGCCTCGAGCTAGTCCTACGGATTAAACTTCCGCTATTCCATTCCGCTTTAAAGACACGCTTCCGATGCGTTCTGTCCATTTCCCTTATTTCCCTCGCTATCGTTTCGCGAGAAAACAACAGTGCACAAAAAGAAGAAGAGGGAGAAATAATTTTTGCTACACCGAGCAAAGGAGAGCTGTAATTTCCTTAGGAAATTAGAAAAATTACACTTTTTTGTATTAGGAGGATAAATGAGAAGAAAATTTAACTAGAAAACGCGTAAGCTGCCGAGGTAATATAGTTTAATGAAAATGTGGAGTCTAACAAGTATTTTTGTTACTTTATGTAGCTTGATAATAAGATTATACTGGTTTTAACAAAAAGCACCTTTGCACGAGGCGTATTCAACGCATTCATGACAATATAAATTTTGCATATTTTCATAAATTCATAAGTTCTATTACTGGTGGCAAATTTAAATAACCCGTAAGAAACGAAGGAAAGATGGTCGTCAAGGCGTACAATGGAATTACGTCTCTGCCATTTTTCTCGTTTATCCTACCCTCTAAAGACTTACAAAGGAACAATTAAATCTATTAGTACTTCTACGTACTTCTTTCTATGAGAAAAATTTATTCTGAGCATCCCGTCTTGAATGAAATTTCCAGTTGAAAGGCGATCGTAGAGAATGATAGATTATAAGAACGATTATTTAAATTGGCGATGTGACGTATCGGAAAATAGACTGGAAAATTTCTGGATAAACGCGCGGTGTAAAAGAAGACGTGAAGAAGAAGCTTGGTAACTATAGCGCGAACATGCTGTCAATGCACGGAAACCGCACAAAAACTATACGGATCACCGTTTGGGGGGGTGGACAAGAGATTAAGGTAATTCCACCTAACCGATGACGCTCGCTCCAAAGGTTTCAACAGATTAATCGGCAGATCGATCGACGCTTGTGACTTGTGCCGCGAAAAGAGAACAAATTCGGAGGTCGTTACGATTTTCCACGAAACTACAATTTCGTTTCCACGAGGCGCAAGCGACAATTCGTGATTATCTCTTCGCACGCGTTTCGACGAATGTTAATTAAAACTTCTAAAATTCATAGACACCTGTGCTGTTACGTTGTAACGATGTATACTTTGTATCATTTCGGCAAACGTTGAAAATAAATCACCAGTCAAAATGTTAAATGTCTCTGGCGATACCGGTTTAAAACTGGAATCAAATTTACACGAATGTTATATGTATTTTTCCGTAATAAATACTCTTTGCCATGCGTCAATGTTTATCAGTGTACTTTCTATATCAATACCGAGATTTTTGTACGAGATATGATTGCATTTTATCGCGGCTATGGAAAATAAAAATCTTCCATTTGAAAATAATTTTTAAAACCTGCTATAATTTCGAACACGTCACTGGATGAATTTTTATATCCTCGTTATTGTTCCTCGAACGTTGTTTCAGATGCACCGCAATTTCTTGATCAAACTGTTTGTCACTTGAATTAACAATGAAATTTGAAACTACAATTTCAACCTAGTTCGTTTTATGAACTCGTGTGTATCGATTTCTATGGAGCTCCGGCGATGCGGACATAAATTCTGATGCGGGCGTTATGTTCGTAATCGCCTTTTTGCACTACCATTGCATCTGCCCCGGTGCATTCAAAAGCGATCTCAAAAAGATTCTGATAATCGATCGGAACCGGCATTGTTTCTCTTTTTACACCTCGATCGGTGATACGATACTTTTTGAAAAGTAACAGCAAACCCGCCGTACAAAGTGCAGTTTCCCTGGAACCGAATAACGTTTCAACTCGCCTGTAATAAAGTGTAAACGTTCTGCTGAAAGTTGAAAGCTTTTCTCGCACGCTCGTAAAGCGGAAGGAAACGTCTCCGAACACCGGTCTCTGTTCGGATGTCGCTGAAATAAGCATTAACATACGAGTTTTGATGTTTCCAGTTAGCTCGTAACGTTGGAACAGAACTCGCGGTCGTCAGTCATTCGGTCGAAAATGGCCGGGTTTGCCTGTTTACCTACGAGTAAACTTGTTTCATTTACGTGGTTCAAATTGCGGAGTATGCGCGAAGGTAGCTGGCAAATAAGCAGTCGTAGGTTAACAGAGGAACACAGTGTATTCCGGTTAAACGGACGGTCTTTTAACCGTGTAGCCATTCAGAGAATACTTGGCAAACCAGTCTCCAGAATCGTATCTCTTCAATTCCATTATGATTACCAGCTAGGTGCAACGTTTCCAAAATAATTTCAGAAATTTATTTACTAAATCTTGCTGACGAGTAGCTGATTTTTCGCTCCATTTACATTTCTTCCCTCTGTCTGTCCGAACTCGAACAATAGTATAAATATACACCTGGTTCGTTGAAATTATTCATGACGGGATAAATGGAACATTAAACCGTGGCGAAAGACTGGGCTCTTTGCGAAAGGAGGGAAAAGGGGTGCACTTGTTTAACCTGAAATCGGCTTTATATCTTTACACTGTAATCCGGACCCTCGTTCCGTCGTTCTCCGCCATTCGTTATCACACCACACTTTCCATCCTCTCGTTTCGCATATTTTGCACACGCACAATTTAAACTCCGGTCGACGCGACGGTAGCGGGTATTCCGCCAGGCGAGGATACCCTGTACATCCTACCGACGAGCTGACTACACAAACTTTCGCGACGATGTTCGTATCAGTATGTAAATAAGCTCGCCCGGGCTATCACCATGAAACCGTATGACTCGAATCATTACCATGGACCACGTACTACCTTCCTACCCGTTCTATTTCCCAGTCCACCGCCGGCTGATGGGCGCTGCGCCCATTGTGAACTGTACACAGGGAATTTTAGCTGAAAATGAATTACATCGCGACCGCCTAGTTTATCGATTGGAAACAGAATTGAACGAGGCTGCCTTTCGAGGGACGAAACGTTGTCTGGAATATTTATCGATGCACTCAGTTATCGGCGTTAATTCATTAACGCGCATTATAAATAAATGTTCGTTTAACCGACCGGTTGGAAAATCAGGCGTTCGGGAAAAATTCCGACCGGTAATCGTACCGGGAACGTGTAAATAAATTTGACGAGAATTTACTGAAATAAAAGAACAGTAGCACGATGCAGAAACTGACAAATATTTTGTTATTGAAACGGACGGCAATATTTTGTTATTATTCCTTTGGTCGCGTTGCTGTTTTATCGGACGAACCATCGAACCAGCTGGCTGAAAAATCGATGGAGAGGAACATTCTCTATTAAAAATCTGTTTAGATACTGCGGGGACTGATCAAATTTGACGTCGTTCTTGCTGTTTCAACGCTCGATTGTTCGTCAAAGAGGAAAAAAGAAAGGGAAACCAAACGTGGAAGGATGAAAAAAAAAAAATTTTTTTTTTTTGGAGTAGGAAAAAATCGAGAACCAAACGAAAACTCGATATAAACCGAAGGTTGAACGTGCCTGACATAGGTGATAAATCGACGTTGAATTCCAATGGAAGCGCGCACCTGTGAATACTGTTCAGCCAGCTTTTTTCACATGGAAATGTAACGAGTCTTTGTAGATTTGTTGACTACGCGTGCGTGCGTTAGCGGGAACGCTTGTACAATTAATTTCGCGTTAACTCGATGAACGTGTACAACGCGTTAACGTTGGCGCTCCTCGAATCTACTTCAACGAGCTGTTGCATCAGCTATTCACTGCAATGAATTTTCTGTCTCGCGTGATTTTTTTCTCTCTCCTCCGCTATAGATTGAATTTTCACGATAAAACGATACGTAATTACGCTTTTAGATTAAAACAATGCACTCGTCAATCCGATGGCAGGCAATGAATCAATGATTAATCACGTGTTATATATAGCTCAAGCTAAATCTTTACAACGCGTTATCGAATATCGAAAAAGTGTCAGGGTACACAAAGGAATCGTTTATTCCCATCGTATCGTTTCGTTCAAAGGAATACATTAACCCTTTGCGGACAGACGGAGGGTTGTTCGCGACGTTACAATTTTACTACTTTAACCCGCCTGGTTTTCTGTCAATGTATGAAAATAAATTTCAAGTCCTGCTCAGAGGGTAAAATAAAGTTTTGTTATTTAAAGAATAACGATTCTTGTGCAGCACGGTGGACCCAGAGGGACGGTAAATCGAATGATAAATTATTCGAACCGTTAATCCTCTTCAACGGTTCGGTTCTGTTTTTCAAGAAAATCAGAACGATTCGTCTTGAATTCGAGGAAATCTCGCGGGACAAGGGAGATATTTGAAACTCGATGTATCGCAGAACACGCGAAGCATGTTCGGAATCTTTTGTCCGCAAGCTTTTGTGATCCATTTTTCCGTTCTCCTTTCTCTTGTCGAAAATACTCGAGAAAGGTGGGCCACTTATAGCGAAAGGTTGGAGTTGAATGAGGAAGGTCTAAGGGTCGCAGCCCCCTACTTAAACCTATATCGATTGCAGAGGATTTGAACATTGTCGTGGACGACAGAGACAAAGTCCGTAAGAAGGTCGTGTGTCACGGAACAAGAACCGCCTTATTTTTACGCCACGCCAGTCTATTCAATCTGCCGGCGATATACGTTTCGTGATTTTTACTCTCGTCGATGTTACATCGATCACTCGATACCGCGGATTAATGGCGAACGATCGGACGAACGGATACCGTTTCAATTACGTAATTGGAAGTTGTAATTAAACGCGAGTTACGTTCCGAGCACTTTTATGAGAACCGTCAGAAAGAAGAGCATCGTTTCATTCTGTTACTTTCTTTCTGTTACAGACAACTACGATGAACGTCTGAAATAACGACGTACCAGATTAATTATCACCATGAGAACGTTGCTGATTCTAGCGAGTATTTTCCTGGAAATACATCTTCATTTCACCGGTAAGTTTCGTCGTTGATTACCTCTGAAATCCGTTGATACGAATATCTTGGACCATTTTTCCTCGACGTTCCCTGGCTACGTTGAAGATGTAATTAAAGTGTTTGATGCATGAGTAAAAAAAGTTTCATTTCTAACGTAACTCGAGCGGAACTCTTTGAACGATTGAAATGGTAAAAAAACACATCGTATCACTATCGATCAAGTAGAGAAAGAATGTGTGCTTCGAGGACGGAAGCTCTTCCGTATTCGCTTTTCACGCAGTCGTTATCGTGCTGACACAGAAAACACTTAATTCACCGTGCTAGCTGATAGCTGGCAAGTAATATCCGGTTATCGTGTTCTGACCGTGGAAAGTTTCGGCTCGTTAACGTCCGCTGAAACTTTCCTAAGGGAAGAAAAGCATTCGTCAATTTGTCAATAAATTCACACCGTGGGTCAATTAAACGATAATCTCTCTGTTTCATTTAAAAAGTTCACACTTTCGAGGAAAATTAATGGAGATTAATATTGCAGCTACGCGGGCTTCTGGAAACGATTTCAATTTCAATTGTCGCGTTCCCTTTTCATCGAGTCCTTTCCATACCTTGTTATCGCTGCGATCAATTATTTATATTCTCCTTGCTAAGAAACTTGAAACCATTCAAACTTGCCTGACGGACGATGAATTTTTCAGCACTCGTAATTCTTTCGCTCTTTGCATAGCTCTTTGCTCGCGGAACACGGCCACGATTTTTGGCATAAGCTGCGCGGAAACTTGTATCAACGGTAGAAGAACCTTTCCAAGATTTAAGGCTCGTAAAATGTTACGGTTGCGCGATACCGTTGTGCGATGCAGTGATACGTTATCGTGGACGCGTTCGAAGCTGCCCCCGTAAACTCGATTTTCGAACGCGTACGTTCTTCGACACGGTATCACCAACTATAAATAACAAACAATCCATGAATAATTGTTCTTCATTCGTCATACTAAACAAACGCGTTATCTTTCGTTAAGTAGGTCAAATTCGCTTTATTTTTAAATCCAAAATTTTCTACAATTCAGAAAGCTTTTTAATCAAAAGTGAACTTATCGTTTGAAGATTTGCGCCATAAAGAAAGAAATTTTTTCCTTTTTTTTTCGAAAAGAAAAACTTGTCCCCGACTGTAAAGTAAAGCAGCGCGAAGAGCCCGTCTTCGAGCGGACAAAAACGTAGTCATTTCCTAATGCACTGTAAAAATCGATATCGACGTTGACTTGCAGGTTTTTCCGACGATTTCTTAGCCTCGAATAAAACGCGATGGTGGCGAAGGACGTTTATCGAGCATCGGGCGCATTGTCCGTTCATACGTGGCCACAAAATACGCGGCACCTCCCACACGTTTCCTACCTTGCCGTTATCGCTGTGTACCTCGTAAAAAGACGATAATGCCAAACTGAAAAGCGCTTCTACCAAGAGGTAGCCGGTAACGCGATCGAGCACACCTTGCCTCGAATGAAATAGCACTCATACGGAGAACTACCCTAGTGTTACACTCACCTATTAATGAAACTTTGCCAGCTTGTAGAGTTCGAGGAGTTGGACACGCCTATACCCCTTTTTGGGGGCAGACAGCTAATTGTTTAAAAGATATTAACAATTACAGTTAGTTACTCCTTACATTCTGAAGTGTGACAAACTCACACATACAACTCGCAATCTAGAGATCCACGGTTCAAATCCTTGGTTCCGAAAATTTTTTTTTTTTTTATGATAATTTTTATGTAATAGTTATTCAAAAAGAGACACATTATCATTAAAAGAAAAAAAAAATGTTGGGAACCAAGGATTTGAACCGTGGATCTCTAAATTCCGAGTTGTATGTGTGAGTTTGTCATACTTCAGAATGTAAGGAGTAACTAACTGTAATTGTTAATATCTTTTAAACAATTGGTGTTCAGCTCCTCGAGCTCTACAAGCTGGCAAAGTTTCATTAATAAGTGAGTGTAACACTTGGGTAGTTCCCCTTGTCATTCGGCTGTCGTCGATAGAGTCGTGAGCTTGGAAAATAGAATTTCGCTTTTGGAAACAATCGGCGCGTTTGATAAGCTTCTTTGTTATAAACTGTACTCGTCGCCGACAGCTATTCGAGCCTCCAGACTCCGTCAGGGTAATATTCGTCGACGGTTTGAATAACCGAACAGTCGGAACGGTTATTTGTCTGTTAAATTTGTACGTTTCATTGGCGAAGACGAGTTTTCTGGTAGCAGGGAAATAAACCGAAAATTTCGTCAGAGTCACGGAAGGGAGGGAGATTCTGTCTCGTTGTATACCGCTCTCGAAGTCCCTCTGCTTTTGATGGTTTAACGAAATTGGATTCCTAGTCACCAGTCAAAGGGTTAAATGGATACGGCGTTCTATTCGTTGATTAAAAAGCGCAGGTTTTAACGGTAAAGAGAACGCGATGGAGATCGATAAAAGACACGGGCGAAGCGGAGACGCGGCCGAGTGTATCGTTTCAATTAACGCCGCGTTTCTCACGTACAGTCGGAGAAAATTATGGAAGGAAACGCAGTGGGTGGCGGTAAAAACGCGATAAATCGCGGAAGGGCCGGTGAATCTGGGTCGAACTGTCGGAGGAAAGAAAGGAAGCCGTCCGGCAAGAAAGGCGCTCGTTCGGTAGGGTTGTCGTGCGATCTACGATCGCGTGCACCCTCGCCGTTTCCGCGTCCGCATGCGACTCGTAAGCTCGCCACGTGACGCGGAATCTCACCGAGCCAGGACGATTCGCGAGTTGAGGAAAACGGGTCAGGTTTAACGAACCGTCGAACGAGCCTCGAGCAGGCTAACGAGTGCTAATTGCCGACGTTTTCGTCGTGTACACGACTCAAGTGCGCGAGTTAAATAGAGGCTCGTTATACAACGGCCAGGCAGGCTCGCGTATGCATCCACGGAAATCTTATTATGTGGCGAACAAGTTTCGCGCGTGCACCGCTATCTTACCTCGCATTTTAACGCGACGAGATAAAAATAAAAAACGAGGCTATCGACGTTTGGGAAATTATTCCGTCCATCTGGCTGGTTACGCTCCGAAATGAACGAGTGCAAATAGTGTGTCTGAATTTTGAATAAATTGCGCTAAAACGATGAAATTTACAATTGGGAGCGGTAGACCGGAACGGTGCTTTAATTATACAAACATTGGAAAAATTTCATGAACGCGTTGTAGCACGAGACGTAATCATAAATCAAGGAATTACTTATCCGCAAGTGAATTGAGATTGTAATTAAAAATATAATATTTTTTTGCTGCGTGTAATTCATTCGTGTTGAAATACTAACAAATATTCAATTGGTACACGCATGCCACGAAGAAATATGCCAATTGTATTATATCAAGTTCATTGTATCTTTGTTTAATAACGGTCCGTTTTAATTCCGCGTTAAACCGAAGAATATTTTCCCTCGCTTAATTAAAACCCGGCGCACCGGTGGCCCAGCTGCAGTTGCACCCCCTAAAAACCATCGTCTGCGTTTAATGTGCCTGTTGTTCCTCTGTTGTTCAAATACCGGTTCAGTTTTGACGTGAAGGAGTTTATCGTGTAGAATAAATAAATCTCTACAGAACGTGTTATGTAAATAAGGGTGGAGGGGTAGAACGGGAGGTAGTCGCGCAGAATGGGTAAGCACTTTCGAAGTGAATTTCTACGAAAAGCCAGTAGATTCGTAATAGCTAGGGAATTGCAAACGTCGAGAACGATGCTTCGTAATTGTCGCGACTAAGTTATTCACTTAAGCCACTTACGCCGCAGCGGGGTTACGCGTTTATTGTTGCTACGGCGTTAATCTAGAAGCAAGAGAGAATTTCATTTCACTTTCCTTTCGAGCCCACTATCCCCCGCCTCCTATTCCGCCCTCCGCGAACCGAGCCAAGTGAAAATTGTCCTTAATCTCTGTAGATCGTAGTTTCGTTTCGGCCTTAGGGTTTACTGGGCTTCGCAACCCCCGAAATCTATCGCCAGCTTTTACGGTTTCCGAGTCCTAAAAATCTATCCGAATCAATGGAAAAGTTCACAAGCAGGCTGCGAAAAGTTTCTTAAAAGAATCCGTCCTCTTCGTCGCGCGACTAATGAAATAATAAAAAAGGAAGAAGATAAATTTAATTAATCGCTTGCTGACGTCAACTCTGTGAAAATAGATACTATCATTTCGTTTCTTCCTCGTTTAATTGACAAGTTGATCGCCATCCCTCCCATCAAATAATAAATAAATTTAGCTACGTTAAAAGAAACCAAACGTCATTGCTGTTGCCGGTTATACTTATTTAAAATAGAAACAAAACTGGCTAGAAATTGCACGAATATAGCGTGTCAATGTACGGTGCTTTTACGTTAATTGCAAACGAACTAAACTAAAAATACCTTTCTGATTTCTGATGCGCAGGTAGCCAAGCGGAGCATCAGCGATCGTTAAGCAGCGGTAACGAAGTGGTGTCTTCAAAGGAATCCGAGGACAAGAACGAGGATGTCATCGAAGGGCCAGTCAGGGAAGTCCTCGCTCATAGCGGAAGTACTGCAAATCTGCCGTGTAAAATCACCGATCCAGGAGCTGGAACAGTAAATGTCATTACGTAACGAGGGTTAGGTAGCAGGCGATTGACCCAGAAAAGTACTTCCAAGATACGCGACCCGTTTTGCATGGATGTAATTCATGCAGGCTTGAAATTAGTTTCATGCCGATACGCGACAACGCCCAGAGGCGGCTACGTCACTGCGCCGCGTTCGTTTTTCAGCCGCAGATATTTTAATCGGTACACGAATTTTCAAACCCTTTCAAATGCAGGAGAAACACGGCCAGACAAATGAATACAGCGACCGAATTTTAATCGTGGAAAAAGCGACACCGAGATAATACGCGGTTTGACAGGCTCAACCCCGTTGCGAATTTTTTTTCTACCCTTGTGAAAATGATCGTATTGTTCCAAAGAGAATCTAGGTCAGTTTCATAATGCGAGTTAGAATTTCAGTTTGAAGAGCAATTAGAGATACTTTCAAAGAAATACTAAGCACGATATAAAGGCTTTCATCGATTCGATTAAAATCGTTTTTAAGATGAATATTGAACATGCTTTTTTCCGGGCTCGCTTTTACTCTTCGCTGTTTCCATTTTTGCAGACTGCCACTCTTTTTCCTATTGGTGTTCTGTTAGCCACTCTCTCTCTATATTCCCGATCGTTCAATTTTCATTTCCCGTCAGTGCATCGAGTCGAGTGATTTTCATTTAATTTCCGTTTGCCAGACGGTACACATACGATGCATCGGGGAGAAAGTGGTCGAACGAAAGCGTAATACACGTATAATTGAGCCTCGATCTTCGAAAGCTGACGAGAGACCGTTTTAACGATTCTAGAGGAGACGAATTTATTCGCGACCAATCCGCTGCTATTCCATTATAATCATTTCTTTTTCCATGAAAATATACTTCTTTATTTTCCTGCGTTTCAACAGCTCTTCTCGCGAGTTTCTTGAGGAATAAAGCCGCAGAAGCGGTAAAAGGTTGAGGAAATAAAACAGGTACAGCAGCTTGTCTTCGGAAGTAAACTGTTCACGTAGATCAAGTCGAGAAAAGCAAATGTCAAGGGGAACAAACAAAGCAAAGTTTCAATAAATTACAGTGAAAAACAGGACGGCAAGCTGTGAGCTGATTCCCTTAAAGTTTCAATCCGTTTTAGCGGTTCTTTCCCCGTTCTTGTAAATTCAATTTTATCGCAAGGTTTGCACTACAATCGAGTTACGATCGAACCGACGATTTTAAGTGGATCAGAAATTATATTTTCTTCGCGCTCTATAATTAATTAATCGACCGATACACCGGCATAATTGCTCGTCGTCGTTAAAGAACGATAAAGAATCATTGTTTTCAATTATGCACTTTTCACTTATTTGAACGTAACAGGTAGGTATCAGGTTTTATTTCAACGCCGTATATTTCGTGTTTCATGAGGAGTCTTTAAGGTTTACGATTGTCGTTTCCTTACCGTAATTGCTAATCTTTTATTTTATAAACCGCAGCTTACGGTGGGTGAATTTTTTTCGATCGCCACGGTACCGCAACGCTATTAAGTTTAATTATCGCCAAGGGTGAAAATTGTAGGAACGATGCGGTGGTGTTAGCTGGAAAGCATTATTGCCACCTCGATAACAAATAGCTCGGCCACAGTTCTCGCTAATTTTCTTTCTGCCTTCCTGAACTTTTAGACAAATTGCCTCCGTTCCACCCTCTCCACTTCCCTTCCTCCACCTGCCGCGATTCTTTCACCCCTCGTCTCTTTCTCACCCTTATATATTTCTCCCCTTGCGAATTGCCCGCGAAATTCTTTAAATCGATGAATCACGTTAAGTGTCTCGAAACTCTGAAAAAGTATTCGATCGCATCTATCGTTTACAATTAAACGATTATTTTCTTTCATTTTTGTTTCCCATTTCTATCGCATAGTTTTACGATCATAAAATGAAATTGAATTCGAATGTGAAATTGAAAAAAAAATTAAGGGTATATTTCACGAATATGAAAAAAGTATATCTGGGTAAACAATTTTGAAGGATAATGTATGTGACGGATATGGGGTAACGCGAACCTTTCGATTGATTCGCATTTTGAATCATATATTTCCTTCCAGCAACTCCAGACCGACTTTCTCCTCCTTTTACGCCGTTCCTGCCGCTTTCTTTTTCCGCTCGCATTCCTCCCCGTTCCCGGTTTTCGACGCGCACGAATATTTCAGAATATTTTACGAGGTTCCAACGTTAAACCGATACCGTAGCAGGTGCTCTGTTCAAGTTTTCTTGAGAAATGGAGGGAGAAGAAGGAAAAAAGGGGCAACGAAGAAAAGGAACGAGAGAAAATCTAGGTTGTGTACACGGAGCTTCGAGAGAAGCAGGAAAGTCTCTTTCGATACCCATGGCGACTAAAGCCAGATGTCGGAATCGGAATCGAATTCCACTCGACATCGCGGCGACGAACGATTTCTTTATAGAACAGATCAGGTCGAGCGGATTTTCGAGGAATTTTTATTCGTCAGATATATATTTATTATGGATGGAGGAATGTATGATAAGCTTTCTTGGAAGAAAATATAAATTCCTCTTAAATGGACAGATATTTCCTTCGCCAAATTGTTTCGTATTTCCATCATCTTTGATTTCATGCGTGAACTCTCGGACGGCGGACCATGGAGAGAGGCACAATTTTAATATTATTTTCATTTTATATACACTGTTCTTTTAAAAATTATTCTTCCAATATATAAAACCATTTCGTTTCACAATTATACCTACATTTAACTTTAGGTTAATCTCCTTCTTCGCTGTTCAAGGGTAAAACATCAATTCTCAAAGTGAGTTGCAGTTTTATTTTATCATATTTCTAGCGATCCGAAGCATGTAGGTTAACGACGGGATAAGAGACGCGAAGGGAAACGTTTTTAACGCATAAGGACGTATCGCCGTCCGGGGAACGTATAAGACGATGCTGATAAAGTTGAAAACCAATATTGATACAGTTGGAAATTGCGCTTCGAAAAGCATGTTATTTATGAGAATTTCCGAGTAGCTCTACTTGGCTTCTTTGAATTCTTTACTCTTCAGCCGTCCCGCTAGGGAACACCGGAAAATCGTGATCTACTTACAGGACGAGTACCGTACCGATTCTCCTGCTTTCTCTTGCTTATTGGTAAAAGTCTTTCGAGAAGCTCGAAGCACGAACGAAAGAATAATAGCAATTGTAGGATTGCCGTTCCGAATAAACGACTTCTTCTATTCTTCTCCGAAGACTTCGTTTCCCGACCTCTTCTCTAGCGAGCAAAAGCAACGGTAAACAGAATAATGATACGTAACTAGATCGAAGACGTAGTGGACGATGTAGTTTGATTCGAGAACGAACAGAGGAAAGAGAAGTAACGTGTTTCTTAAGGGTGAAACTCTGTATAGCACCCTTTCACATTCAACGTCGATTCCCTTCCATTTTCTCTCCTCTATCTGCTCGCATTATTGGCTGTCGTATTAAGAAGGCGAACCACTCTCATGGCGAAAAGTAGAAAGAAAGCCAGTCGCTGGTGGAACCTATGGCCACTTATGTAAAACACTCTGTCCACCGTCAAAAAGCAAGTATACCTTCGCTGGATAGTACCGCGACGAGGAGCATGAATAAAAGATGAATTCATCCGTGTCTTGTGTACGAGCAGAAGACATAGAAACAAGGGGTGTTGCTTTAGAGAGCGAGGGAACGAAAGAGGGCAGGAAAGGAAGGTTGAAAAGAACGAACCAGCGGCTGCTGAAGGGAGAAATCGTACGCGCTTCGGGCTACGAAATATCAATTTCGAAAAAATCTTATAACCAACAAATCTCTCTTTCTCACCTTCGCCTTCCCTTCTCGCGTCGTCGCGAAAAATACAAGTTGCCGAGCGAAATTGCGAGCAACTTGCGGCGGCGATGCGCGTCAAAATAAAAGGGGAACAGGGAAGCTTTGGATTGTCTGCGAAACACAATTTTCAAAGTCGATTCTTACTACAGACGAACCTGTGCTACACGCGTCGGTCGACAGACTTTTCCGCGAGGAATAAGAAAAATGAGAAAACGAAAGTGTTTCGCGAAGGAAAGTCGATGGTTTCGTTGGGGTTGCTCGAAATGGGTATCCACTGTTGAATTATTTCGCTGGATGGAATTGATTACGAGGGTTCGTTAAATAGGTTGACAGGCTTTATCCATACATTCGACTGGCACAACATCCCGAGGCTACGTGTAGGAAATAATTTGCTTGATCACGAGAAATCCATGAGCGGATTTCCGAAGGGAATTTCCAGGAACAGGCGCCTTAAGTGGGTTCCGGTCAAAGTAACGTTGATTAATGTTGTTCCAGAGAACTACCATTCGCGTTTGAGAGAACACGCGGAAACTCCACGCTCCGTGCTTAATTCGTTATCCAGTAAAGTTTGAGATCTTTTTCCGAACTACTCCGGTGCTGGCCTGTTTTCGCAACAAACCTTCGAAGCATAATGAAATAAAGCTCATTTATTAAATCGTCCGAACAATGCTTCGTTTTCATCGCAACCCTGCAGCGGACCTCTTTTTGCCTCCCTCTTCTTTTTCTACACAGATTTATATTAACGTCGAGAAGCATAGCCCCTTAAAATCGATACCCTAGACACCTAACTGCTTCTTCCCAGCTTTTCTCTTCCTTTTCTCCATTGATGCATAAAAGATAAAAATTTGCAAATTTTCAACGCGTTAACACGATTTTAATAAAATTTTTACAAGAAGCGTTCAAATTGGTAACAGCTGAAACTGGTAGAATTTTGAAAAGCGACGGACCGAGGTGAATTTCGGTGTCAGTTTTAGCGAGGTTCATGCAAAAGGTACTTTTATCGTTCCATAAATCTGTCGTTACCCATTCAGTGTACAGTTAAAGGCAGCGATTTACGGGAAAACCGCGAAACGAGAGGTCGGCGGAACGTCAATAGAGGTAAATCACACGTTAAGTGCTGAACCGTGTGCAGTAAAGATCATAACTGTCAGCTACCGTTACGATACCTTCGCATTTTACCTTGTCAGCGTAATCTTGACTGCGATGTCACCGGATAAGAGGAGGATAATGCAAAGAGTAGCGTGGAACGGCGACGTTCCTTCCCAAGACAGTCATCGTCTTTCTCGCAAATTAAACGGGGGATTAAAGGGAAGAACCGATTACACGTTGGACCGGGGGCACGGAGGAAGATGTATACTGGCAATTTTTCAGAAGGTAAAAAAGCACGAGGTAATAAAATAACCCGGTGAAGCTCCGGTAAATACGCGGATGTTTCCTCGGGGTAAATATTTCCTTTCGACCGACTCTTTGCGACGAATGTTTCACGGATCCCTTCTTCGACAAATATTAATTAAACCGACCTTATCAAACATCAGTATCTACTTATAAAAGGTTGATCGTTCTTCAAACGTTTCTACGACCTTCTGTTGAAACAAAGCGTAATGTTCTCGTAGAAACGCGGCTCTAAACCTTGCGTTTTGAACCATTTTCTCTTACGGTCGAAATTGCGATCATCATAACACGTGCAGCACCTGAATCGTGTGTGATTTCTCAGCGAGAGGCGAGAAAACTTTCCTCATTACGGAAATACTTTTGAAACCGTTTCTCTGATAACTGGATGAACTTTTGATGGTCTCGACGAATTATGTGCAGCGTACGTGGTACCGCGGTGCTAATTGTTTCAATGTAATCGAATGAACGATTTCATTTCACGCTAGATATTCGGATTAAAGTATTAAAAGCTCGATTCGTATATTAAATTGAAAATTTAATCATTGATGCAAGAAAAAAAAAAAATAATGCTGCTATTATATCCTTAGTATCCTCTAAAAAATGGATTGCAGTCTATTCGAAGAGAATTTGCATAATAGAGGGATATAATTCAATGGGAGGTGAATTTCAGAGAGGTTCCAGTAACAAGAATGGTTCTTTCGAACAGGCTTCTGCCCCGATGAAGCAGTTTGTTAAGATTTCGCCAAGATAGGGTACGCGACCATAACGTTATCCGTTGATCGCATGGAAGGGATATCCTGCAACGGCTCACGGTAATTCCCATTCGAGAGATTAAGAATGGAAGAGGCTACTAGATGCTCGCGGATAGTCGTTTCCAATTAAGCTTTCACCGGTATTGGTGAAACTCAGCTCGAACAGCCGGTCTACATCCAACTAAAGTACATCGCACGTACACTCTACTTGAATGTTACATAAAGACTTTCTTGCTTACCCTCGCTCTAATAGCTTCCCTCGGCAACTCGATGAAACATCGGTTAACTAATTCGCGCTCGGATTTTCACGGACCTTTGAAACAATGTCAAAGGAAATTGGATTCGTTTCGGGAATCGCGAAAAAGTAGGTACACCAGCCGGATAATTGGGTGTACGAAACGACAGGGTGCAACTGTTCGTGTAAATCTTTGTGCAAAATAGTCGGAGCAAAGTATCGGATTGGCGTGTATGCACCGGGGCTGGAGAAGATAGATCCTTTTCAGAGGGGAATCCAGGATTACAGGAAACATCCCTGGATTACGGCGCTAGCTGATTCCCGCAGTGTCATATCCTTGGAAACTGCTTTCCTACGAACGCGTTAGATGGAATCGCAGTAATTACGCGCGCGGGGGCGGGGTAAGCATTAAAACGGGTCATCGAAACGGCTCTTCAAACTGAAGGTAGATCGATCGATAGCGATCGTCCTGATTGAAACGACGATTATTCCAATCTGAAACTTCGCCGAGTCTCGTTCGAAGACTCGGAGGAGTCAGCTAGTCGAAATGTAAACACGATTGAAGAAAGATCAACGATAATTCGATATCTTCGATGCTAATTTTCGAACCCTCTTCCCGTCGAACGGGCAGAGATGAAAAATGAAGAGAGAAATTCCGAACGCGTAAATCGAAGCGAGTTAGTTAACTTTAACAAGCCGGTAATGCCGTTTGATCTGTAATTTCACGTGACGAGGAGGGGGAAGCTGAATCAGGCTTCGTATCTTTAACGAAATTAATCAAAGCCACTGCTAATGCGTTCGTGCTGGCAGAGCGGAACGCGTAACTCGCGAATGCATATCGCGGCTTTGCGAACGTGCATCATATTTTGCAGATACATATTTACAGTCGAGTTACGTCTGTTTCCCAGGGAAACTCGTTATCGGTTCCCGCATTATGAAGAGTAGCTGGTTTCTATGTTCGTAAAACGTATCCCATGCTTTCACAAGTTTAATACGAACAGCTCGTAACTCGCGACGTTTGTCCAATTCGTTTAATAAACTATTTTCGTCCACCCTGTTCGTGTATTTCGACAACGTTCACGATTAATCTGTAAATTGTACGAGTTCTTTATCAGGAAGCGAAGATCGTTCGCGTACAAATTTTATACGCGGTAATGGATCTCTCGTAATTAGAGAGGCGCGTTGGAATCGTGACAAATTACACGGGAAGAGGAGCAGAGAATACTTTTGGAAAGGCAGAGGAACGGGTACCGGCAGCGTGGCGACGGGTGTCGGACAAATTGAGTAAAGTTTCGTGGTCAGTACGGTCAGGAATGAAAATTACCCTGAAATTAGGGTACACTAATGGCCTTCGTAATTGATATTGGATGCGAACGTGGCTTACTCCCCTTCCTCCTTCCCTGATATGATACACGCTGTTTCCTATACATTGTTACCGTAAATGCCGTAAATGCTTTTAACGCCTCCTGTCCCGCCGCAACGCGTTTTCCTCTTTGAATTATCGCGAGCTTTGTCTTTAATTCGGGGGTCGATCGCCTTTCGAATTTGATTCTTTGAGAATGCCTCGAACGAATGTAAAATATACGTATCACTTTGACACCTGTTTTTTATCCCTATCTTTTTGTCTGACGTTGCAGATTACATGGGTGAAGCACAAAGGTAGACGGTTACTAACCGTTGGCACGAGCGTCCACTCGATCGACAATCGACTTCTCGTGATGCATTCGAGTACCGATTGGTCACTTCAGATACGAGCAGTTACTCTTCAGGATGCTGGTATATACGAGTGTCAGGTATATCCGGCGTTCCATCTACCTTTTATCGTCGCGACGGAGCATCAGCCGAATTTTTTGTATCATAACTTTCATTCGTTTCACCGTAAAATCGTGTTCACGATTACCAAGGATATATCTCGATTGGATAAATTTTCATTCGTACGAAGCAACTGGTAGGTGACTCGGCTCGAAATTTCAGATTACATCGCATCCGGTGCAGCGTAACTTCGTGCACTTGAAAATCACGGAAGCGTACTCGATCATACCCGGTGCGCCTGATTTACACGTGAAGCAAGGCTCGAGCCTTCGGTTGGAGTGTCAACTGATGGCAGCCGCGGAATCGCCCCTTTACGTCTTCTGGTATCGCCAGGGTCACATGATCAATTACGACGAGGAGCCGGGGGTGAAAGTCGAGCTCACCAAGGGTGGATCGATTTTAATGGTCAACAAAACGAAGCCGTCGCACGGTGGAAATTATACCTGCGCGCCGAGTAACGCCAAGCCGGCGTACGTGATGGTACACGTGATCGAAGGTGGGTGAAAATCAATCGGTTCCCTCAAAATTATTTCCCTTCAGCTATCCTCGAAGGTTTAGAAACGATTGATTCCGCGACGTGAAACGAAAGAGAATCGGGGCTAACACCCGACTCGCGACAGAATATCGACGTTTAGCGACGTACGATGGAAATTCAAAAGGGGGTAAGATTTGACGTTGCTGAAGGAGCATCTCTGCTCGGCACACGCGAGACTTTCGACACGATCGTTACGTACGTGATCGGACTGCGAAAGTGGAACGTTGCGCAGAGAACCAATGTCCGAACGGTGCTCGTTTAAAGCGTGGTAGCCACCCCCTGGGGATATTTTACCGTTTCTCTATGAAACTTTTCCTTCTCTCTCTCTCTCGATGTCCCGAACTGGCTCGGTTAACGTAGTTTCTTTACCTCGTTTCTTCTCTTAACTGGGGTTTCTCTTTCGCAGATATCAAATAAGAGTTTCTAATCTCGTTTCAGAGGAGGAGAAACCGGCGGCGATGCACGGAGGCGACAGAAGGAACCTTAGCCCAGCAATTTTGGCGAGTAACTTTCTAGTGTCCCTCTTGGCGACCGCCAGCTGGAGGATACCGAGTTTCACCAGCCTTTACCCGACGTGAATCACCGTCGAACTTACGGGAATGACCGGTGTTAGCCGTGCCCGCACCGCCGCGCCGCAACCCGGTTCATCTTCTTCCGCAAGCACGAGTTTCGCCGATGGTCGTCCGGATCACCGGCGCTCGTCTTTCCAGCTGTAATTCCGATCGACCCAACGAGGACGTGTCCTTGCTCCTCGACGTCGACGGGGAAGCGTCGTCGAGGCGTGCTCGTCGGTGTGTGCAAACGTGAAAATTACCAATCGACCGCATCGTTTATCGAACGATCGTTTCGCGCGAGGACCGGACCGTTTTGCCGAGTGTCTGTCGTGACAGAGAAACCGGGGACTGTGGTGCGCTCTTCTCGATCGCAACCCCCCAGGACTTTAACCACCCAAGAATCCTTTTGTGTTCCCTCTCCTCTCTGTCTCGCATCCCTTTAATATCGCAATTTCTTTGCCTCTAGCAACGCGGCCGGAATAAAGATTATCATTCGTTCTGGAATTGATCTAACGCCTGGCGGTAAAACACGTTTCGCTTTTAACCACGCATCGCGGACGTGTTCCTCTTCCTTTTTTCTCCTTTTCGACGACAGAAAATCCCCCTCTGCATTCGAGCACGGCCTTTTACTCGTTAGTATACATATATTTTCCGGTGTGAACGATCACGGGTGAAAACTATTTTTCTTCGTACGTGAATCGTACGTATAATCAGTGTACACGTATACATTATGTTCGTTACATACGCGGTAAGCGTATATGTATGTATACACAGGTAGGGTGTAAGTTATAAACGTGGACTCGAGATGAACGAGCACCGCGCGTATTCTTGACGCGGAAACAGGTGTTCCTTCGTCCACATACCGAATCTCCGATGTTTCACGTCGACGGTCTCTTCCGTTTTATTTTCTTCTATCGTCGGAGATTCGTTCGCGGTGTCCCGATCGCGTTAGTTGTCGGAATAAATGGAATCAATGTAAATACTGCATTCTAAGTATACATTCAATAAAACATTAATCGTAAAGCTACCGACCGATGATTATTCCTAAAGATTTCTTTTCAAACCAACACCGGAAAGGGGATGAAAAATCGCTAAGCGATAAGATTGCGATTCGTCGATGAGCTAGGAGGATCGGACGTAAAACAGCGTGCGATCGTCGCGAAATAAACGGGGCGAGAAAGAAAAGTTTGCCGTTTCAGAAAAGTCGGAAGTAAAGTTTAGGAATAGGTTGGACCGATAAACGCGCGCGTTCACCTCGCGCGTTATCCGTCTCTGCTGGAAGTCTTGGAACTTTGCGCGAGAGCTTTAACACGCCAACGGGGCGAACCTTGTTACAAGGGGTAAGCGTTATCTTGCCGTGGAATCCTGTTAAAACGGATTAATTTAACCGCAAATTCGGCTGGAGAAATATCGGGATCCTCGAGGGGGCTGGATAACTTCGGCCCCGAGCGTTATTGTAGCCGCGAAACGAGCTTCCAAGAGAAGCCCCGGGCACGATTAATCGATAAGACTATCGAACGCGAAAGCAGCAAGCTTGTTCGCAGCTCGCTCGATTCCCTACGTCGTTATTAACGATCTAACCGAGGATGGATATCAAACGAGCGACGATTCGTAGAGGATCGTACGACCGTGAAAACGGCACCCAACGAGCAATTAGTAGAATGAGCAGAGGTGGTAACCTATGCGGCAAAGGTTCGTGCCTGGCCACGGCACGGCACCGCGTATCTTCCTACCCTTCCGTCTCCTTTTCAACTTCAACCCCCTTCGACTGTCCTCTAACCTCGTTCCCGGCTTTCTTGCTTTATTTTCCATCCGGCCGGCCAGAACTTTAGCGATAAAAGCACCGAAACTCTTTTAACGGGTGCTAAATTGAAACGTTACTGCAGTAAAGCGCTTTGGCTCCGTGATTCTTTTCAGCAAGACTGCAGCTTTCCAATACAGGAATATTTTCCGACTTTAGATTTCACGAAGAAAAAATTTGTGTCTGTCAGGTTGGTTGGAAATTCTTGGAAAATAGAGGAGAAGAAAATTACCCAGAGGACAGGTCGGTCTGTCGATGAAATCGTTTTACCAGGCGAAACACTAGCTACGCGCGTAACGACTACACGCCGAGGCGACAAATAACGAGAGAAAATGTCGATACACCGACGCCGCAGTGGTCCCACATTTCGGTAATCTGTTCGGCCGTGACAAATGAGTCGCGTCGCGTTCGGACGTTTCGCGGGGGCGAAACTTCGTTTCGACCCGAAATGTTCCCGGATGGATTTTCAATTTCGTTCGCCGCCGGTTATCGTGCTCCGCAATAGCTGCGCGTATATCTGGCAATCCCTGGTAATCTATCAGCCGCGGTGCAATTTCCTTGATCTTTTAATCGCGCCCTAATGCAATTTCCCCGATTCACCCCCGCGTCCTCACCCCTCGGTGCAGTGAATCGAATCAAGTAGTTGGCTGCGTCTGCCTTGAATACGAACTAAATTCTCACTCCCAGATGAAACTGTTCTATATTCATTTATAAACGATCCTTCATTTTTCTCTTTAATCAAAGAACAGTTACAACACTTGCATACTGCAGTCGAAGGGGAGGAAGGGAAATAAGGAAGCTCGACTTTAGTCAAGTTTCTATAGAGATAGCGGACGAAAGGGACCGGAAGAGAGACGTACTGACACAGAAAATGAGAGAAGGCTCGAAAGACGGCTGAGGGCAGAGGTGTTCGGGAAAGTTCGCAATTTCTTCAAAGAAGAATGAGCGTTCCCATCTAGGCGAGTATGCACACGTAATAGGGTAACTCCGAGGGAAGAGCGCTGTTCCATTCTTCCAGCATCCGTAGGTGGAATTGCGAATAGACGCAACGTTTTCTTTGCAATATTCTTTTTTTTTACGTTTTCAGAATTCGCTGAATTTTCCCTGCATTTCCCTTAATTTAATTCATCCCCAAAGAGGACGAGCGCGGCTCGCAATTACGAGGTGAGCGTAAAACAACGGTGTTGATTTCATTTCCCGTGGAACGTTTATCGACGAAGCGTCAACAGTTACGATTGAATTAGATCGTAAAAGCTGGCGGTAACATTGCTCAAGATTTCGCCATAAATCTGGCCGATAAACGGTCTCGTGCATATTCGCGGTGCACGTTCCGGTGGACATTAAACTCTGGATACATGTAACCAGTGAACGAAACGAAATTTCGTGTTGCCAACAAACGGGCCACGTCTTGTACAACGACACGCGTGTCCAGCTCGTAGTCGCGATAAAATTGTCAAGCTGATTGCGTGACGAAAACGAGGAGAAAGAACGAGGGGAAAGGTACGAAAATTGTTGTTTAAACGGTAATCGAGAGCAGCCCGAAGTACGACACTTCTGACACTTTATCCGTGAAAATGAAAATATCCGACGTTCGCGGATTTTAATTTCATGTTTTACCGTGCTTCGATGCACCGGTTACGTTGCGTCTGTTTTAAATCCGGGAAAAACATCGCGAAAAAGAGAGCACACAAAGAAATAACGTAAATGCGCGACCGTGGTTTCCGCATTCGAGTAATTACATTATTATTTACGTAATGTTGCATGTCAAGCGACGAAAGAACTTGATATTGTTGAACAAATACGTAACTCCCGTACACTGTGGCGAAAATTAATAACCATTACAATTAAGCTGAAACAACTTTATTACGAGGCTCGTTTGTGTGCACGTTAAACGACGACAAAATGAATCGCCTGATTGTAATTATTCGCGTGCACCGAGGAAGGAACAGAGTTTCGTTAAACGGTGATAAGATAAACGTTGAAGAAGAAAATATTTTCAACGTAAAAATGTAATTTTATCCGTACGCTTTTCACCGTACGCTGTAATCGAATGCATTCTAATAGACGTCAATGCGTCCGGGAATAATGCACAGCGTTCTAGATCGTCGAGTTATTGAAAAACGCTTCAATCTGTAAAATAAGAGGGTTTACAAACGATTTCATTTCCGTCCTCAATAGGTAAGAGAATTGAAACCTTTAGCGTTTCATTTCCATTCACTGGCGAAATTGGAAAATTATCGAGAGCCGATTCACGCACTATATGGAGCATCTCCCTGCGATTCGATCTTCAATCCTCGAAGCGACGTCGTTTATTTTACGGGAAACAATAGGCTCTCGCCTGTCGTTTGCTAAACAATTCACCTTCTTATTCCGTTTAATCGTACCAGTGTCTAATAATATCGTATTGTCTCGGAGGGAAATAAAAACGCGGTATTAAACTTGAACGCGATTACGTTCGACTCTTTTCTTTTTACAACTCATAAAACGGCATCGCGTACTTGAAACTGATGGAGCAGCTTTCTTTTATGCAGTGTGGGTACTTGGTCTAACTAGCGCCGTGTATATATCGCACGGAGACCTAAGTACCAGAGCCTCGTGGGAAAGTTCGTGAAAGTGGTTGGATGGGATCGATGTTGCACGCTGTTTTACACGACAGGGATACGGAACCGATGCTGTTCCCGCGGATTGGTCCGCAAACACAACGGCATTCGTTACTTCAACCGGGACAACCTACCCCATTACGATCCTCACGGTTTCGTTTTAAAGAGACAAATTTTCCTCGTGTACACACGTTCACCCTTTCAGTTACCAGGGACGTTCGAAACACCATCGAATGTAAACTTCAGTTGAGGCAAAGGTACTTTATGAATTCGGTTGTTAGCGTTTCGTACGACAAATCACCCCTTTTCTGCTACTATCAGTTATGTAATACCGCGTATACGTGGTCAAGTTGACCGCCGTTTCCCTCTATGAAACATTTACGTCCAGAGAATGCGAGCTCTAGGGATTAATCCGTGTACCTCGTCAGCCTTATCATCCGGCTTTCTTGTTCTCTCGACAATTATAATTACAGAGAATAAACGCGAGACACGAAAGCATCAGCTTGAAATGGTAGCAATTTATTAAGTTGTTAACTTTTTGGGAAGGATAGAAGCGTGCAACGTTTGATAGGCACGAAAGTACTTGAACAAGACTCACGGCATCGTTTCCGGCCTTCTATCGCATTGGCCAAATGAAGCGCGATATATCTTGCCACGGTCGAAACAGTTGCTACGAAATTGAGAAACGTCGAGCTGTCGAGCGAGGGAAAGGATGGCCTGTTAAATTGCGTCGATTTTTGAGTTACCGGAGACTCGATCGCGGGCTGACCAATTAAATTTTCAACGAACGCAATTCGTCATCGTCTTCGGACGCGGTCCAACTTTTTTCGTTCGATCCGGCCGCATTCGGTATTCGAAACATTGATATTAAAGGGCGTAGACCTTCATCCGGAGCGGTATTCCGGATGGAATATCCGATGTTGCCCGAGTCGCGCTTCGACACCGAGCTTTCGCTGGGCTTTCGCTGAGCTTTCGCTTCTCGCTCGTCCAGTTAGTTTTACGACTTCTTGTTCCGCCCAGTGTAATGCAGTTTATCGTTCTCACGGGGATTTCGAACTCCTAAACGCTTCGTCGACCGAGTCGTTTGCCACGAACGTTCCTTTAAAAATTCGTCGATAAACGATTGCTTTTACATTCTTGTGGAAATGTAGAAAGAATGAAACTGTTTCTTTCATATACATTATGCATTCTCTCTTTCCAGAGAGTCCATTAGTTTCGATTGAGTCGCGAGATTAATGAAACGTAACTTGCCTCGGTGTTTTGCAAATTGACTCGGTTAAAGTCATCTCCGCGAACAGGAAGATTACTCTGATAGAAAGGAAACGGAATGGAAGAGCGTGCGACAGGTAGGAGGGAGAAGAAAATGTAGTCAGAAGCAAAACGGAACGATGGTGAGCAAAGCAACATAAATAGCGGCATTCCAGGTGGAATTGGAGCCCGGCACAATTCCGTAGACATATTTGTCCCGGGCGAGCAGCACACAACGTGGCACCGCTTTATGGTGAAAGATGCCTCGTATTACCTGTCTGGCAAGTCGGTTTACCTCGGATATACTACGACCGTGGAGAAATACAAGGAAGTTTCGATTGCGGACCGTCTTAAGACGTCGGCGGAATCGTTAAGTAAAGGGGGCGAGGAGCACGCGTTCCGACAGTTTCTTTCGTTTACTTTCACGGTTTGCCCAGGGAGCGATAGAAACGCTGCTCCGGTATATCATCCCCTCCGAGGCAGGCAGAAGGTGTTTAGCTTTACGAAACGCGTCGCGAGACCTCGGGCAATCCTCGAATCCTCCGCTGAATTTCAGCATCGACGGGTCCTATGAATAGCGCGACAGCTACGAGCCTTGAATCACGATAACTGATAATACGTATTCACGAGGGTATCGGTAGGTGGGAGACAATCGCGTTATTTGCGGTAGGTTTCGCGTAATCGAGCAAACAACTAGGCCAACGTGTATTCGAATGCTTTGGATTCCCTGCGAGATATAAGTTTATTAAGTTCGCCCGATAAATCGTTATTAGCCTGAAAACGTAACTATCGAAACCGCAACTGACGGATACAACAGTTTCGACACCCGTTCGGTATTCACCGGGCGAGAATTCCGATAAAGCCGCATCATCCATGGAAGCCAGTGTAAACGCGTGATTTATAAGACGAGTTGTTTCAACCCTTATAACTCTGATTTATCGACAGGAGCATCGTGCTAGTAGTTTTCCTCTGTTCGATTCGTTCGAGCTTTTCGTTGCTGTTTCACGGAATATTCTGGGGTAGAGAGAGAGAGAGAGATTTCCGCGCTTTCTATACTGGACCGGACATCTTTTCGGTAGGCGTCGCCTCCTTGTAGAGGGCTCCATTTAGCCGAGTAGGAGGAGAGTTACTTTGACGAAAGTGCCGCGAGCTAAGTTAACTGCACGCTTACATACTCGTCGTTGGAAGGCCACGGGTGCTCTTTGCGTTTCGACGCTCTAGAATAGAGGGAACCGGAGGCGAACAAAGCAGAAAGGCTAACTGAAAACTGGGTTAACCCGGAGGGAGGTTAATTCGCTGCGATTACGGCGACGAGATTGTTGGCGACGTTAAGAAACGAAGGCTACAGATCCAGACGATAGCGCTACTTGGCATTTTGTATTAATTTCTATTAAAAAACTGAAACCTCGTTTGCAAAGTGACGCGAACTTTTCTCGAACGATTGCTTCACGGTGCGCGTTCAGCAAAAACAGAAAGAAAGAAATGGAGGTGAAAATTGTTGCCACTTTTCAGATCAGATACGAGGATCAAATGTGAAGGAAAAAAGTTGAAAATTGGCCGAAGGGTAAAGCAAAGGGCGAGTAAGAGAAAAGCAGGAAAAATTGGCCTGGAAAACGGTTCGCGTGAATTTCCGAGGGACGATAAAGGCTGGCTTTTAGCAGGGACTCTTTTATTTAATTATGAAGCAACAGGGGAGAAGGAAAAATGAATTCGTTTTCGCGGGCATCTCGATGTCGACAAAGTACCGAGCATATTAATCGTTTCACGAACTCTATAATTCGAAACTGTACCACAGGGAGAGGAGACTTCAAAGGCTAAGATCTTCCCTGTGTACATCTCAGCTTTTGAAAATGCCGACTATGAAAGCTTTTCAAGCTAAAGCTCTGAAAGCTCCATCGAAAGGCTGGAATAAAAGCAAGTTTGCTGATCTAAATCTTCCGCGGACGATCTTAAATAATAGGACTTTATTAAAAATTTGTTTTCATCAATCGGATAAACTTTTCGTTTACCTCGATCCCCTTCCCCGCTTTTTCCATTCCCCTCGCGCCTTATTTTCGATTCGTATTCCATTTGGCTGGCTACGGAAACTAACTCTGAAATTGCATGCCCATAACCGTGACCAAAGAACAGTAACACGGTATGACCCACGGTTTAATATTCATGGTATTTCCGAATAAAGTGGGCTTCCTTAGCAGTAATATAAATGATAATTACGCGCCATTGTTCGCGGAGTTAGGTCGGTCGCATTAACAGTCGTCAACTACCGACCAGAAGTTACCGAGCAACTTCGATTTCGAGCAACTACTACCTGTCACCCTCAGAGGTGCATAATTTCTCGAGGAAAATTTAAAGCTATGTTCAAGGCATGAAAAAGTGTACCTGGTAAACGTCTGCTGGCAGCAAAGTTTCACTCGCAGATATCTTTTTTGTTGTTTCGGGAGGAAGTTGTCACACGGTAATTGGAACGTTCCAGCGGTATCAGCGTGTACGTTTTATTTCCTTCTTCCGATGAGTAAACTCAATCGAACTCAACGATTAAGTATTTTCCCTGGTAAACTTTTCTCCTCGATGAAAGATCGTACTTTTTACGCTCGACCAGAATTACATTTCCGTTTCAGTTATTGTCCAATTATATTGTTCCACGGCTCTTCGAGTGTGTCGTTTGTAAAATCGATAAAGTTTTCGACGTTTCAGCCAAACAGGTGAGTGTTCGAAGCTGAAGGCAATTTGTTTGGCTCGTGAGGAGTGTAGTTGGTCTGGATCACGAGATGCCATAGAGGAAGCTTAAGATGGTAGTAGGTCAGTTATTAGAGGTGTTTAAGAGCCTAAGACACGAAGCGGGAGCCACGAAATTCCAGAAGATCCTTCAGGATTACGCAGGTGATTGTACACTGGCGACGTCACGTGACCATTGTTCCAGCGATAATATACGTGCAGGCGTAATCCTCAAATTACGTTCTCGCAATGCGACGCTTCCGTCCATCCGTTTGCATCCATCCGGATGGCGGCCGTGTACACAAGATAATAGTTTCCTAGCTAATAGTTCAGTAACGATGCGACAATCTCCATTATCAAACGTCTTTACTACTTAACCAAGTAGCTTCGTTAAAGTTTCTGTAAATAAAAAATGATGTTTACCTTCTGATTATGAATTAGAAACGACGCGTACTCTCTTCTCGGGAGTAGAGACTCACCGATAATCCAGGAAGGATTTAACGTAATTCGATAAGATTCAGGGTTGATATGGCTTCTGTATTTCACACAGACTCGCAATTCCGATCAATTTAATCTAGGTGAACTGGCGGAACGATTCAGCCGTCGGACGGTAATGAAACACCTACGACTATGCTCGTCGTCTTCGGCGCAATGAACGAGGAAAGTGAAGCTGTTGGAACGCGATGGATTTTAGTTTCAGCAGAATGGAAAATTCAGTTCCAAGTAATTTTCTAAGACGTATCGGCTCCCTCGGCGCGTACAATCTGCTCGTCGTTTTCCATTCGAATTTTCAGCTCTCTGGATTTCCATTTACCTCGATTGCTGTCAGAAGAGAGACTGCACGACCTAAAAATGGGTTAACGATTACCTGTACCAGCTGGATTCACGTCAGACGACAAACGGGAGCGAGGCTGAACCGAACGGATTCGCCTTTCGTTCCTCGACACGGATAACGTGTCGTGGAAACGTTTCGCGACAGTTCGAGGAATCTCGTTGTATTTACAGACAGAGGGAACCGATTGGTCGAACGGCTGCGTTTATCGATGCAGTTCGTGGGTTCAACGACAGGGACACGGTGATTTCCCTTTGAACCTTGCGAGACTGTTTTCCCATGCGAGAAATCGATTTAGGGTTATTCGATTTACTTTACAACCGGGCTGCGAGAGAGAAAAAGAGAACATCAAATCGTGCGCTAACTCTTCTGCGGTATAAAATCAGAACGACAAGACAATTATTATTTTTAAATCTTTATCGTGACACTTCGTTTGATTTATTTCCCACCGGGATTGTTGTCGCATCGTTCTGCTATCATTAATAATAATTGTCGCAGAAGTCGAGTTTTTAAATCGGTTAATCAGTCTTGATTAAACCGAGTATCGTAATCGTTCAAGCGAGAGAGTGAACATTGAGGTTGCTGCTTTTGAGATAATACAAGGGACGTTGTGATTTCTGTCGTTTCATATGGTCTTGAAGAGGCCCTTAAACTAAATCGCGAGAGGATTGTGCAAACACTCGAGTCACAGTTGGCAGAATATTCAGTAGGATAACACGCACAAGTAGCTGAAGGGCATTAGAGGAGAAGCTAGACGCAACTAACTTTGAAACTACGGGACAAACGTTTCAAACTTAGCAGAGTCTTCGATTACGTCGTTTGATGTTCTCGTAATTGTATTTGCGAGCTGCCGAGAGACATTAAATAGTATTTCATTATATTTCGCAGTCTCTTTTTAATTTTATATAAATGGCCGCTAGGAAAATGGTAACATTGCTACCATCTGGCGGTGAATGAAGAAAGTAATAAAACAAGTACAGTAATTTAAAATTAAGGTAAATGTCTACAATTAGGGCCCCAACGAGAAATCAATTAGAAAGAGGTAAATTCTATGTATTTTTACCCCTCGAATTCAAAACTGTTGATAAAATTTGGGGGTCGCTTGTATTTTATAAGATAAGTACATAGGTTAGGTTAGTGACGCGCTTTAAAAGTATTGTCTACCACACAAAGTCATTAACTTTTGAAAATAATGATTTTATGTTAATATTTACCACAATATCTTACAATTAGTAAATACAAGCGACCATACAAGACGAAAATACATAGAATTTACTTCTTTTCAATTGATTTCTCGTTGGCGCCCTAGTTGTAGACATTTATCAAAATTAACGGGGATACAGAATATTTATAGCTTTACTATAATATAATATTTTTTCTTACCGCTGTTGAAACAGCATCGTCTCTAATATACAGACGTCAATTGAATCGTTCAAAGTACTGGAAACAACTGTGCCTGCGTCGAGCACGTGGATTTGTAAACATTCACGAGTTTGTTTCGTTGGACGGATTATAGAGGCATCTAGGACCGGTTACCGACGGCTTATCCCCAGACGGCAGCACAACAGATGGCACATCAGTTGCTTCCCATACCGCGTCGAGGAAGGAACGTTCGAAGTTTCGGTCGAAATTTTGTGTTTTTAACTTCAGTTTTTCGTGATATTGATTGCTATAAACATTTATATCGCTTCATTAGACTGTTATCTTATAAACAATCGCGTATCCGGCTCGTTCTAACGCAATTAAACTTAATAAATCGAAACCTAATTTGAAACATACCGTGTCGCGAGTGTGCTCGTCCTATCCAACATGGCGGAAGGTGTGCTGAAAACGTGGAATTCTTCGTTATTCGCTCGTGATACACGTTCCATCGATTTAACAAAATGGTGTGACATCGTTTGCTGGAGAACCATTTCCCGTTATCGCCTGCAGGAACCTGGATATTCCACAGTAAGTAACTTTTCATTCTAAAAACTTTATCTTCGACCGATGTTCCAAACAGCGAACGGCACCGGTAATAAAATAGAAATATACCCGTTTATTTCCGACGTTTATTTCCACACGATATGAGTACGGTGATAAAGGATCGAGAAATATGTATTCTCGAAGAAAGGAAACGAATGGTTACGGTTACGAAACGGTTATCGAACATTCCAGGATAGTCTCTCTCGTAAATAAATTGTTTTCGTCGTTGCGTAGTTGCGTCGTAAAATACGAACGAGTAGTTGCAGCCATTTCGGTAGTAAAGAAGTGAAGTAAGGGAAGCGAGTAATAGAGGATAGGTTTGTTTTGCTAGGATAACGATGCCCGGAGGATTTCACGACTACTTGCTAAGTTGTTATCGGTGGATCTCGTAATACCCGGGTAGAGAGTAACGAGAGAAGGATGCGCTTTTCTACCATTAGCATCTGAGAAAAGCGCGCGATAATCAGCATATTCATGAATAACAGACTCGGGGCCGGGTTAGTCAGTCGGACAGGAAATATTTCAAAGTAAAATGAGTCGAGGCAGGGCGCTGCTACCGGGAAGCCTCCATAAATATCAGATCCTCAGATTTCATTAAAGTTCGGCTGGTAACACGTTTTCGAGCGGCGTGCTGCTGGTTTTTTCAGACGAACCGACTTTTACGCCCGTGGAGAGTACTCTTTCTCCTTAATCCGGCAATCCTTAGGCGCGCGGTTGGAGGGAAAGTTGAAAAGAGCCAGCGGTGTCACGCTTTTGGCGACGGTGTCGGCTGCAAGTGCTGCCTCGCGGATTCAATTTCAGATTAAAGAAGCCGTAGCCGAGCGTATCCAGGCATTCATCGACGATTCGCAGTCGCGCTGATTACTTTACACGCGTGTCGCGATCGTAGCTTCTCCGCTGACGCGAAATACGCTCGCGCGACGCGGATAATTATTCCCGGATTATTGCGTTTAACGCTTTCGTTACCGTGTCATCCGTGTACCCGATGACGCGTTAATTTACACGGGAACTGCTGGTAATTACTAGTCCAGCTTTGCGAGAATAATCTGCGTCCACAGGAACAAGTATGCCAACGTTTCGTTATGCTAATGTCAGAGGAGACTTTGATGCTGACTCGTCTCTACAATTTTCTGATCGTTTAAATAGAGAAAAGAAAAATTAATAAAATGGTACTTGAATTTCCTTTATGTTTCGTTTGTCAGATAATAGCTTACCGAGCGCCAAAGGATACACAGAAATAAAGTAATAATAAAACAATTGCCACGCGAAAGTTTTTGGATTATACATGACAATCAAAGTGGTAAACGAGTGACGCTATACCGCTAGCGAAAACAACGCCTCAGGCTGTACCGGATTCATTCGATTTTATTTTCAACGCAAATTTTTGCCCTCCGATATATCCACTCCTGTTTTATCTATAAAATTCATCCCCTTCCACCCCGGGCAACTGCTTCTTTTATAAAACGCATCCCGTTAAATTAAAACCATTTTATCCAGGGATAGATGATTGACTGTAATCCACATTTCCTACGTTCGGCGAAAGGGACACGTTTCAACCGGGGAATATTCCGAGCAAGCAAATCCCGTTGTCCGTAACGAGGATTATTTATTTTTCGCGACGCGTGCGTTCTAAAATTTCGAGCGCAACGTCACGGAAATAATAACGAGTTCGTTTTGAACACGACTCGATTGGAATGGCAACGTTTCGATCACCGAAATCACCGGGACCGGACGTCTCGATTATATACGCATCGATCATGCGTTTCATTACCTCGCCTGTCGTTGTTGTTATCACTGTCACGTGATCGTATGTCCATTCACGAACGTCTGTTTGTCCCTTTCGTGTAACGATCGCTCGTTGATCGACGTTATCGATGTTTACCCTACGCGAATCGGTAATTTTCTCGTCAAGATACCGCCCCGTCGGATTTAGGTATCGAGTTTAATTAAAACGGCGAAGAATTTTTAGCGTTAAAGGAAAAATCATCGATATCACGCGTGTTGTACAAGAAGAAGTTGATACGGAAGTTTATACTGACTTTCGAGGGGAATCTGGTGACAAGAGGTCGTTGTCAAAAATTTACAGGGGGATTTCTCGCGAGGCCAGCAAATCCTGTACGTCTCCAAGATTTTGATGAATGGATTTTCGGGCTGACTAACACGTTTTTACGCCGGGCAAGCCCACAAAAATCCTCGAAGCTCCGATCAATTTCACGGTCATGGAGGATGCCGTGCACTATTACCCGTTTTATAAGGGTATCCCTCTTATCCTCGCGTTCCAGTGAGCTACTTGGAAAAGAATTATTGGAAATCCGCTGATATCCAACGCGAAAATTCAAACGAATGCAATTAATATTCTAAAAGGCGTTATCGAAGTCTTACTCCATTTCACCTGAAATTTCTTGCAAAAGAATGAAAATTATTCGAAGAATACGCGATGAAAGGTTTCGAGTATCGTGTCAGAATATTAATCGATTCGATTCATCCAGCGATAACTTGTTTCTCTGCTCGCGACAGTGGAGTAAGATGCCGCTCAGTAGTATAGGTCGGCGAATAGTAAGACGCGGCTGAAGAACAGTATGGCTCTGTTACTCGTAACAAGTTAAGCTACTCGTAAATATTCTCTGCAACAAGGAGTATTTTGGAATAGCGAGGATGCCGATGGCGTTCGTGCCGCTTTATAGCAGGAAATTCGAGAGGAATGTGGAGCAATCGCGTGCCGAGTAGCTCGTAAGTAGGTATTCGGTATCTTGGATACAGGAAATAGCAAAGCGATGAAAAGTAGTAAAGTAGTCGACAACCTTCAAAGAACAATAGGCTCGATAAACAAAGCCTCGTAAACTTTCATTATTGTATTACACGAGTAAAGGAATATCATAACATTTGGTATACATCAATTTTCTGAAATTATGCAAGGTGTTGTCAATAAAGTCGACAGTTTGATAGAAAGAGTTGCTAGAAGTACAACAGCGATTAATACAACAGAGTGCAATGATTGTTGATCGAAAAGAGGGGTGTGAAAATTAATTAGAGAAAGTAATTCGCAGCAGTTGATAATAAGATTGAGAATTTTCCAATGTGATTAAATTCAGTTTTGTCGATATTGACTGGCAATTATGAATTCTAATATTAAACGTAATTGATCGGGTAGGAAGAGAAACCCTTTGATATTCGATTTATTCGCGGCGATCAGCTTGAATTTATCGGTTCGTTCTTGCCGAGCAATTCATAACTTTAAGCCGGTCACTTTGTCTAAGCTGTTGAAGTTTGATCGAAAGCGTCCAGCCATTTATCAGAGATCAATGTATGATCGATATCGATATCGATATCGAACCTGGTTTCTCTGCTGCGATGCAAACATTTGCATTGCTGGATATTTCAACACGACAACAGTTAATGGTGCAGTCGTTGGAGCCGCGAGCTCTAACCCTTTGACGTACCTGTAAATTTCACTGCACTTCGTAGCCCCGGCTCTCTTCGCTGAATTGTCGCTACGTAAACGTTTCTCCAGGCTCGAATCCATGAATATGCAACCGACTCGAAACAACGAAGCTGTTCATTCTTGAATGCGAGACCAGTTTACCCAACAACGCGTCTGCTACAGGTGTCTTCGTATACCTATCCCACTCGATCTCCGTTTCTGGTTGCGTGCCGGATCCACGGCCACCGCAAATGATCCGGTAGTCATTCGCGTATAGAAAATTATTATAGATAATGCAGAAAATGCTGAGAATCCCCCGGTGCAATAGTCGTTCTACCTTGTAACGTCTACCGAAAGCTTGGCGTGTAAGTAGAGCAGGGTTGTAAACTGTGGTTAAGGATTTCTGCGTCGTTTCGCTTTAATCTATTACAAGCTTGTTTATACTCAAAATTTTCCGAGTAATCCGTGTATTATAATCGCAATTTATCGCGCACGGATACATTCATTTGGTATTACGCGTTAAGTCGCTTCGTGTCGTTATAATTCAATCTGTAACTGGCAAATAATTTATCCGAAAATCATTGATGAACGTGTTTTATTAGATTTCGATGTTACGCTATTTAATAGAGGAGATTAAAGTTCGTTGCATCGCCTCTTTAACGACGGCGCCTGTTCTTAATTATTTTTCCGATACTCGTGGAAAATGAACGTCCGCGGCTTTTCTAATTAACATTGAGAAATGTATGACGTTATTCCGCGTTTCCTGTAACATCGCCGGATATTGTACGATAATAAAGACCGATCCATCTCGTAGATAGAAAACGTAAAAGCAGGGACTGTTTCTGATGTTTATTAAAACACACGAACGTATCGGTCTCAGGGCGAAGGACAAAGGATCCTTTGAAAATTTCATTTGACGATAAAATTTAATAATGCAAATGATACTCGGTTGACTTGTAACTTCATTTTTCATGTACGCGTCACTTAACCCCTAATCTACGTAACCCACTGGGCATAAATTTCAATTACACTCCGACCTTGTGTTTTTTTAGACGAAGCGTGTAATTAGGAAACTGCCAGTGGCCTAATTTCCTTCGCAGCTCGACTCTCTTTAAAAGCACAGATTTTCACGATATCATTTTTAGAAGAATCGACGAACAAATTGTTAAATAGACCATCGTCATTTATTTAAAAAAAAAAAATTCCGTAGCGAAAAGGATATCGTTTCAAAGAAGACGAAGCAACAAAGAGACGAATTACCTTTCGCCATTACGCTGACTTCGATAAGCTCGTTAAACGTCTTCCTGCTTTGTCCCCGCGAAATATAATCCGTATTCTTTTGTCCGGAAGAATAAAACGCGCGACAAGATGCGGAGTATCGTCGCGATGGGAAACTAGAGAAATTTAAAACAATTCACGAGGACTTTGGTTAATCTTGAAACGTCGAAACGAGCAGTATTATCGCGGCACAGTTATTCATATCGCAAATGAAATGATTTTAACGATACAATGCGGCACTGGCCTCGGGCGAGATATTTGAAAGATTAATCGCAGAGCATTTTCATTATTGCCGGACCGATAATATTGAAACTTTAATACCACTCCTATCGAAGCGAAAGCTCGTGTCAGATCGAACGACGAATCCCCCCAGGTCAGGTGCCTGTTTCTGTCGTGCAGTCCCCGGATATCCGCCCCTGCCACCTGTAAGCTTCGCCATGCTAAATTTAATCGCGATACTAGAAAAGTAACGATCGTATTATTACTCTCTCTAATCGCTGCTCACCTTCATTAAACTCGCCGCGTTAATTAACGCGTCCCTGATAGTTGTATAAGAAGCAAATTTTCCTGCCAAAAATGTGCAACCGGATGTCTGGTTCGGCTCACAGCCAGCCAGGACCAACAAACCATCCCCTTCCGTGAAATAAAATTCTCCTCCCTCAGAACTTGTTATCCTCGCCGTATTCTTCGTTTTACCTCGTTATTTCGGAACGTATGTAGCGCACGACACGCGTTGATCGACTCGGCTGGCAGCAACATTTTCGTACCGTTTCCACCGGTGGAAAGAAGCGGAAAAAATATATTGTTTCTCATTATACTCGAAGTCGCAGAGATTCCCGCGAGTTTGGTGGTCCGTGGCCAACGGAAAATTGAAAACTATAAATTTCCTCCCCTCCTCTCGAGCATTGATTCCACTATTCCGCGAAGAGTATGCTTCGAAACGCGCCGCTGATGAACAATGCGAGCGGTAACAAGGTTGAAGAGCGTCATTATCATCGAGCACGAGCGAATCGTCAACAGCGTCGATAACAGTGGTAATTAAAAGAGATAGCGAGTTTCAATTAAAAACGGTATTCAGGCCAGACCGAAACTTAATAACATTATCAAACTGACTGATCCGACGAATTTCAAAGTTCCGTGTCATAAAGGAGTAGAATGGGACGGTGGGTTGAAAAATGAGGCCGAAAAGGAAGCGGAAGGTAAAGAAGAAGAAACGGTCGTTCGGCGAGGAGGAACGGAACGAAGGGAACGGTACGGTACGAAACGGAACGGAAGGGAATAAGGAAAAAGGATAAAGGATAAAGTAGAAAGCGAGCAGAAGAGGAGGGTCGGGTATTAAGGGTTGGTGGCGAGAGCAGCGTATGCGCATGGGGATGAACGGAGAGGGCAGGCCGTCGGTGTCCCCCTCCAACGGTGGTTCCCCCGATCTCTCTCGAACGCGCGAGCTTCGGGATTCGAGGTAGTGTGGAAACTCGAGCAGACAGCCAGTCGTTCGCCGTTCGTTCAACAACGTGGCTCGATAAGTGTTGTCTCGGCGATCCAGATAAACCGCGAGCACCAGGACGAAGGACGATGAGGAGCAGCAAGGCGACGGCGATGCCGGCCCTGCTCGTTCGATCTTCGATAAAGTGGTCGAACGTGGTCGGTCAGGAAGTCCGATAGAATACTCGATTCGGCTCCGGTACGAATGTTATTCGTCGCCGTGGAATCCACAGGTATCCTAGCGGCGTCCTCCTTCAATCGTGTTCCGTCGACCAGCTCTTCTACACCCGTTCGTTCGTCCAGTGAATTCTACCCATAGAACTGTCGATTTATTCCGTAACGCGTGTGAATTGTTTCGAGTGCGTTCGTTTGCTTTCACGATTCATCGACAGCGAGGATCGATAGGAGGAATCGAGAAAGTCACGGCGATGGATTAAGGGAGGCGTAAATTGCGCCTGGCTGGTAATACCAGAGAAGGACTAGACGCGAATCGGGAAAAGAATGTCCGCTGTAATTGCTTTCGATTGTGCGCGATCGAATGGAAAGCACGCTGGGCTTTCACGAATTCTACCCGACCAAAGAATTCCCGGCGTTCGACGTTAGAATAGTTGAATTTCTTGCTGGGACGAATTCAGCATCGATTGGCCGGATCGAGGATCGACCGGTCTAGTTTCAAACGTCGCCAGCTCCTGCCCAATTAAAACGATCATCCTGGCGTGGTTTAAAACAATCGACGCGATCGTTTAACGTAGTAAAGCAGGAAGGATAAAGTCTGTTCGGGAAAGTCGGATGAAAGGAACTTTGCGGGAAACGTAATAAATCGAGACGGCACAATGTCAGCGCTTTCGAAGCCATCCACTGGTATGATGCGAGGTTTTTGATCTGGTTGCTGAAAAATATTGAATCGATGTTCCGTTGGTGGGTGAATGGCGGGGCTTAGGACGACTTCCGTGTATCCTATGGTCGGGTTGCGCTGCTCCGGATCATCCCTCTGATACACACGCGGAACAGACAGAGAGAAAGCGGTCGGGGAGGGTTCGAGGATAGGCACTCGATAGACTCCGGCACTCGACACGTCTTGCGCAGAATATGAGGAAGACACGAGGAGAACTTGACGACGAACGCGTGACACTATGAGGAAATTCTCTTGTGAATCGAGTTACAGTTGGATCCCTTCTTGTTAAACTCGACGATACGCGGTCGTTATATAGTCTTGTGCGAGGACTAGAGGAGTGTTTGTGTAACCGGTCGGATCGAAGTAACACCAACGCGACGAATAATCATGGATAAAGTTTATTCTACAGGCAAAGGTGTCACGAGCTTGCTCGATGGTGAGTAACGATCGAACGATTCATTCAAAGCATTCCGCTTTGCCGCGATTTTGCATGGAACGTTCTCTTGACCGAGAAATGCTCCGGCGTGTCAAGGGTCTAGCCATATGCGATTTGAATTGCTAAGTGGACCTTATCCACCATTAATTAAAAAGTGATTTGACAGAAAAGCGAGGGGAGGAAATTTACTTCGGCCTAATAAAGGCTGGTCGAATTAAAGGGGATATAAACAGGGGATGATATCGAAGGTGATATTCTTTTCACTCGATTCGATGTATCAGCAGGGAAATTTTATGAATAATTATCATTATCGAATAATATGTTACAGATTTTCGGATTACCGATGGTACCGTTTCGTTAGTAAGCTTTCAAAAATCTATGAGAACAAGCGAAATTTATTTAACGAGAGGCTTTAGCGTACTTGCCGCTATCATAATTTTCAGCCCGTCAACGCCGTTCGGTTTCGATTAGAGAGATAAAGTCGGATAGCGTGTGTAAAGTAGCAGATATTCGTAATCTCGCGAGTCAGGAACGTTTTGAATTAACGCTTGTTCCGGAATCTCGGCAAGAACAGGATAAGCCGCAAGAGTAATGACCGTCGAATCTCGTGCTGTCGACCTTATTACGGCTCGTTCTACTGTCGGACGTAAATGCGTGCGCTTACTACTTAAAGCGATAAAGGTATCGTTGTATCCTAATAACCGCTGCGAAATATTTCAAGAACAGCAATACCCGAGAGATGAAAGCTTAAATTGCGTTATTACCTTCGAATTAAATTGCAAACATTTAAAGGGAACTTTGACCAGCAAAGGGTAGTTTTCATTACAAAAATTTAACAAGCGAGATTTTACTTAAATAGCAAAATTTCTTATCTTGTAAAGGGAAATTTTCTTTCGCTAAATTTGAGATGGTATCCGTTACCTGTTGCACCTCTTGTCATTGCACCTTCTCCACCGATACTCCAAAGAATAAATCCAAGGGAAGCTTTTTAAAGAATCCACCTTCTCCAGATAAATGCTTTCCAACTGCACCACCCATTCTGTTTCTCGCCTAAATAATTGCGACACTTTAAATTCATTGAAAAACAGAAGGAACGTCTTCGTTCGAGCGGAATTCCTTGCCAATTGCGCACAATTAATTAAAAGCATTACGAGCCTAATTAATCTAAGTCGTGCTTGCCACGACACAGGGCCATCTTTTTCCCCTCCTTGATGCATCGTACTTTGCTTTTCCCCGTGTTGCAAGTAAGCTGGAAGAACGATCAATCTTAGTGGCTGCGATTCCATTTCTTGCTCGCCAGAAACCACCGCCGCACAGAATGAATTGCATATTGTGTTTCCATCGGGAGACGCGAAAACCCTGTCTGCTTTCTGTCACCGGTTGCATTATCCGTCTACGATTCTATGTGCGTTGGCAATTTCGCGAAAGGCACGTCCAAAAGGGTGTCCCAGACGCCTAGATCTTTGCTGCAGACGCGAAGAATGGATCCCGATGCATTCACCGCTCGTGCCAAGGAACGACTGAATTCTTTGGAATCCATCGGTGTTAAACATTCGACGTTTTCTCCTTGAAACGAGGAAGAAATTCCAGCGGCACGTAATCCTGCATATTCGCGCAAATCTGTCCTCTCGAATTACTTATCTCGATCAATTTTTCGGGTGGAAGCAATTTGATTTTCCTGTTTAAACACTTGTAAAAATCCCGATCAAATGGCACCATGTAAATTTTCGTTCCGCATGAAAGTTTAACGCAGCATGCGTGTAAAATAAATTGGATGCTTCGCAGAGGCGGACGTGATCGATGGAAAATTTACACTGCATTAACCGAGGTATTCATGTCGAAAAAAAAATCGTAGGCCAGGTTCGTGTCCTTCTGATTAGCATACAGGCGAAGGACACCGTAAAGAAAGACGGAAAAAGACGAAACGGAAGGAGAGTAGGGAGAGTAGGTGAAATGCCAGAGCTTTCATCGGGAACGAAATTTCAACACTGCACTCTTCACTCGGAATTATATCGTTACTTTGCATATTTACATATTCAGCAACGACACCCGAAGGAAATGCATATCATTTCGTTGCGATTAATCGCGTTTCTCGTTTGAAAATTGCTACTCTCTAAGCCTGTACGTTTTTATCAAACAATGTAGAACCATTTTTCGTAAATCGTGAATTTCTACCGCGTAGCTTGTTGATTGGAAAGTCGCGTGATAGGGGGATAGAAAAGCGACGTTTTGAAATATCTCGTCGAAGGCCGATATAAAATTTCGCATGGCAGAGTTTGGTTTAACCGATGTTCATTCTTTCGCTGACATTTAGCACCGACGCTTTTTCCGCAATAAAAATTGTCATTGAAAAAGTAGAAGCGGATGGTAAACGATACGTATCGTATTAACGGCGGAGGAGCTATTTAAGCGCAAAGGAAACAGAAAAAGAGAAGGGGTAGAATCGCGAAACAAGCTGTTTCATTTCCTGCATCAGGCTTTTATGCTTCTGTTCTGTCGTTGTTCGCAGATATTGCAGTAGTTATATTTCATCCCTGAAAGTTCGCCGATTATTTTGTATCAACTTTTAGTTTCTTCTCCTTGAAACAATTCGACGAAATTGAACGCTGACGCGACAGTTTGAAAGACGCGAGACTGACGGATAGGCTGGCGATCCGATTGAATCGGTTCGAAGAGAGTATGTAGAACAAGAAAATGGAGGGTCCCAGGAGATAAGTAGATGATTTCTGTCTTTAAGAGGGTCCCAAAGTCCCTCGGTATACTCGGTTCAAGCGTTTCGAGATTTTCTTCCCTCTTTCTCACCGCGTGTACGCCGGAAGGGCCGGGAGAAACACTATAATGTCTGTTCATCTGTCAATTCACCCCTGCTGCGTGCTTGGCTGGCTGACTGCCTCCCTTCGATCCTTTTTATTTCGCGCGAGGAAAAGCGCTTGCTACTTTAGCGATAAGTAAAGGAAAAACAGCCGGTTCGAGAAGCGGGCGTGAGTTTTCTTTTAATTCCGAGATTGCGCGACGACATTCGTTTCGAACGGATGAACGCGGTCCGTGATTCATGGATATTCCGTTCTCGCTTTAAGAAGCTCGAACGATAGGCTTCCTCCAGCCGAGTCGTATAATTCAATCCGAACAATAGAAACGCGGCAATACAATCTTCTCTTTGTTGCCGCGCGATAACGGGCCGCTTACAGGGTAAGCGTGTGCGCGCGGCTTCAGCAGTTTCCGCGATTATAGACTTTTGGTTTCGTTAAGCTCGCCTTCCAACTTTCAACGACCGGAAATCCTGGAAAAACTCGTTCCGACCGCTTCGTCGCGCGAACGAAGCTCCTTTAATATTCAATCTGTATATTTAATTTCAAGAATCTCAACTATTTAGGTTGCGTTTTAATGAAACTTTTTTTAAAGATCCCGTCGCGTCGTAAAATTAAGATACAAGCCGATGGCTCGTTGGCAAGCGGATCGAATCACGCGACACGCGAACGTTTCCATTCCAACAGAGGGTAGCGATAACACTGACTAACGCCTTTTTTCCCTCCTTTTCGTTGCAGAGATTCACGACGAGGGATTTCAATGATACGCGTCTGAGACTGGGGTGGTCGCGGTGATCGGCGAGAGGGAAAACGGTCGGTCGGTCGCGTGGAGGATCTTATCGGTTGTCGCGCGCGATACGGCGCGTCGCGCGGAAGGAACAGCCGGAACGAAAGGCTCGGACCCGCGGGCTTAGATAACGGCCACGAGGATGCCAGACAAAGTCGAGGGAACGGGAGCACAGCCAAGACGTTTCAAGATCTCGTGATCGGTATCAGAACAGCGGGGACCACGAAATGGCCAGCAAGACGAACGAGTCTTTCGTTAGGTCCATCCTGAGGAACCTGTCGTTGGACCAGACTCAACGTCCAACCGATATGTTCACGGTGAACGGGACGAAAGACGCCGGGATCGTGCGCGACGAGGAGATCGCGTTGAACGATGTCCTCTCGAAAAGCGACAAAGACGATTCGAGCAGCGGCATCGAGTTAGGTTGGTACAATGACTCGACGACGATCGCTTCGACGCTATCCGGTTTCCTATTCGGTGTCCCGTCGTCGTCGTCGTCCTCGTCGCCGTTTTCCTCGTCGGCCAGTTCGGAAAATTACACCGGCATATCGGACCTGTTCGTCTTCGAAGACCTGAACGATTACATCAATCGGCTGAATTACAGCGCTTTCGCTAATTTGACGGCCTATTACGACGGTGGGGCTAATTCGAGCGTGAACGGGACCGTGAATTGCACGTCGTCGATAGTCGCGGGCGGCGGAGTAGCGCGAGTCAACGATTGCTCGGCCGCCGACGTGGACGAGAAGACAAACGCGAACAGCTGGTGGGCACTGATCCTGGTGATCGTGCCCTGCTTGACGCTCTTCGGCAACGTCCTCGTCATCCTCGCTGTGGTTCGAGAGAGGGCTTTGCAGACCGTCACAAACTACTTCATCGTCAGCTTAGCTGTCGCCGATCTGCTGGTCGCTGTGCTCGTCATGCCGTTTGCCGTCTACGTTTTGGTGAGTGACATTTTCATTTTTGTTTTTTATGCATGAGTAACAGATTTTTTGGAATTGTACATTTTATAAAAGAGATATTGCGCTTCTTAAACGGGTGCGAAGGATGTCTGTTTTTATTTTCTGCATGCAAGCAACGAGCTCGTCGCTCGGACTTTGAGAGGCGAAGTTCGCGACAGTTTTTGCAATTTTCGGAGGTTTCGCGATGTTAACCACGGAACCGCGAACCTCTGTTAAACGATACGTTTCGTCGTTAATTACGAGCTCTTTGTCTCGACGGAACGTATAGCCGAGTCGGTTATTATCTCGGCGCGGTTAATGAAATCTGGTTCGAGGTTAAAACTTCTTTGGTATTCGCAAACGAACTTTTGCTGGTAATTAAAGGCTAGTATTACTTCCAGACTAGCGCAGTTCGAGCTCTGCTTTTGTTACGGTTCATTCGGCGCTCGAGTACGTCATATTTATGATCTCGCGAATTCGGGTTCAACTTTCGTTAGATTCTTTATAGTTCAACCAGTAGAGATAATCATTCCCTTTCTGTCGAAAAATAACTAAACAATCCCTAATTTAGCGCTCGAGGAACTATCAGTTGTTCGGAGAACTAGTTATCGAACAAACGACTGTTTTGTACGGATCCGGGCGTTTCCGTAGTTCGGATACGTAAGCGAATCAAACGAAAATAGGATTAGTTAATTAAAGCAATTTGAGTAATTCTTGGGGTGACGGGGCCGAATCTCGCCGATAACGGATGACCTACTTCCGCACCGAATACTCTTGCTGGCTTAATGCACGGATGTCAAACCGATACGTGTAACGGAAGTATTCTTTGACGCGTGTTACGTTTATTTAACAATCGTTCTATTTGCGTTCGAAGGCAAACTTCAAACTGGCTGCAATATTTCCTAGCGGATTTATTTTATTTCCTCGCAGGTATATATTTCACACGTCGGATTCTCAGGGCATCTGGTAATCGTAATTTTTCACCTGAAAAATTTCAACTTTACGTTTCCGTTGAAATATTTTTTCTCGGCTTCGAACGGTAGGTAAAAATTTTAATAACGACGGTATCGATGATAAAATAAAACACTTTTGGAGCATGTCTGTCGAAGAGTTAGTCTTGCGGGATAAAAGAGGATAATAATTCTATGATTGCGACACGATGAAGGTGGATCGTGAGAGAACAGCAGGAGGAAATTTCGGATTGAAGGATCGTAAAAATGTCGTAAACGTTGAGTTTCGGGTTGCCGAGTTATTCGTATTCCACGCGTCTAGCACATTTTTCTCGAAACTTTTATTTAGCCCGCTCGAAACGACGCGACGGCTTGACGAAAATTTCGCCGACCGTTCGATTTATTCGCACGACCGATTTATCCTCGGAACGGCTCGCATATCTAACGCGACTCTTGGCGTTGACAACTTGCCCGAACTCCCTGCTTCGTTATTAGTAATCGAATCGATGCGAGAGTCGGCGCGTTCCTCGATTATGCAGCCGCATTCGTCCACGAGTTATTACATGGATTACCTTAATCATTGATTCACTTGGTATTAACGAGCCATTCGGGTAATTCAAGACGTTCCGAAGGGCCGATACTCGTGACACGAAAATCTTCTCGATCTTTGTTTCGCTTTCTTTCGTAATCCACGATCGTCACGCGACGTTCCGTTCGCTTTTCTCTCTGTACATCGCGTGAAAGGGATGTTCAACGTCACGAGCTTACGTCGCCGTGGTCATTATTTCCGCGCACGTGTTGTTTCCCTTCGTCTCTGTTCTAATACTAATTATCCTTTCGTTTGAACAACGGCCGGGTGTAATTTATAAGCAGGGAATACCGTTTATTTCATGCGACTGATACGGAGGGTAATAACCGTTAAAGATACCTACACACCGCTTAGAACGTGCACGAAGGTCTCTAAAATTGGTTACGTTATATTAAAAGCTAATTACCCGGGTGAAAATTATTTCCACGAGTTCCTAAAGCGCGCGCATGCTATTCGTAAATAAATGCTTTCGTTAGAAGGGAAATTTTCCAGCGATTCGATAAAACGTGTTGGCTTCGTTATTTAAGCAAGTATGCATGCAGCTCGCTCGAACGGATTTCGATTTTTCTACACAAAAATTTCCGATCGTTTATCGATGCCGGCAGCGTACCTTTAATTACAACAGGGATAATTCCCTCTTGGTTCCCGCGTTTTTACCGTTTCTTTCGCGGTTCTTTCCAGCCGATACAATGGCTACCGTCAGCCTTCAGCCGGCCTCTATCGAGATAATAAAACCGAGACGTCCTAGGCTGGATATTAACGCGATGCAACGTACTAAAATCCCTCGTCGACCGCTTAAACGATCGTTCGCGAGTTTCGCATTAAACGGTTTAGCGACGCGCGTGTGTGCCTGTAATGCGTCGGAACGATAATGTCGCGATGCGAGTGTCACAGCACGGTCGAAGCACTTTACCCGCTTGCCAACCCGCTTTCTCCGCTTTCACCGCTTCTTCCCTTCCACGAGAATTTAACGTTCTCGAAATTCTTCATTCAGAAAATAGCTCAATTTCGAACGGGTTAACCGGCGCGCCACAATCTTCCTTTTAAAGCTTAATAATATTTAGTTAAGCTTTCTTTTTACGGAAAGTTCGTGGAAAGTACACCCATGGGTGCAGCTCGTCAAGGTTTTCTACTGGCGGGCTAACGCTGATTGGTAATTCGTTTTTATCGGCCCTCTGCTAGTTCTAAGCTTCTATCGTTACATGCTTCGTGAGTTTGTTAAAACATTTAAAATCCTTATTTCAATGTTATACGGGCTATTTTTGGACTCTTTAATGGTCACCTGTTCAGAAAAGATTTAAATTTCTCGTGAAACGTTCTCTTCTCTCTGGGAGGATCTTTTGAACAGAAACGAACGAAATTAATTAAGTAAAGAATGTCGAGAATGAAATATTCTCGCTATTCTCTTCGTTGTCGACTATTTTCCGTATTGTCACCGTTCAATCGATGTCCTTTCCTGTTAGTTGTAGTTTATGCTCCAGTAATTTCTCGTCCAATTTTCTCGATTATTACGTGTTCCTTCTATCTTGATTTCTTTGTCAAAGAGCGACGGACGTTTCATTAACGCGATGCAAAAAACGATCTAGATGTCTCTGCATTTATTTTACTTTGTTAGACGGTATCGACACGCCTTGATCGGTGCATTCTTCAAGCTGCACCCTCCAAGTCTTCCTTACTTCCGCTAGTATATCTACCCCAGGGCCGTTGTCACCGTAAATCTTCCCTCGAATTTATGCACGCCGCTGTTCGTTTGTCATTAGCGATACATTCGTGACAATGCGGCCAGTCGCGGAAACGACACGTCCGTTTGAAGCGCGACCCTGATTTCAATTGAAATCTAAATCAAGCAATTCGATTTACGAGGGGTATTTCGGTATTTTATCGTGTGATAAAATAGAAAAAGAGTTTCGTGATCGCGTTCGTTGGTTCGTGAACGAGGCAGACACTTCGGGAAATCGGTTCCCCAGCAATTCCCTCTTTCTATGCCTGTAATTTCCTTTCTTCGACCACCTCTTCGTCTTTCTTCGACCCTTGGCCATCGTTCACCTTAACTACGGGACCGATGGAAACGTCGCGTGCCCCATCGAACACGTCCAAAACAAAATTCGCCAGGGTATTATTGGAATTTTCGTATAGCTGCGCCCGCGATCCGAGGTAGCGGAGAGAAAATTGCAAAAGGATTGCTGTTGTGCCAGAGGCTAGGAGAAGGGGTGCAAAGGCCGTAGGAGGGTTCCGTTGAGAGGGTGCTGGCGTGACCGCGGGCAATTTCAACCCGTTTTCCTCCGGTTGCCTTCGTAATCCCTCGAATCGAAGGTAGCCTCACCACTCAGCCGTTTTACCGAGTGGAATAACACGGTAGATCGCCAGCCGGGACAAGGTCTATGTTAATAACACAGATCACTTCATCGCATGCATGCTTATTACTTGGCCAGCTAGATTCGATTCGTGTTGTGCACATAGGTTAAAGCGTCGCTCGTGCCGATAGCATGAATATTAATGCCGGCCACCGAAGGAACCGGCTTTACTTTCCTTCTGGGAATAGAACATAGTCGCACGTGAAAACCACGAAACACCCTGACCTTGTCAGCCTGCATAAGCACGAGAATTATCTGTTCTTCATAGGCTTTCGCGAGCTTCCCCTCGAAGTATTTCAACGTTTGAATTTTAAAATATTCCAACTCTGCCTTAATTATTACTCTACACCTGGCTGGTAAATGTTCGAGGAACACGCAGTCTTCCGTTTCGAATCAAAGCTGAATCTAAATTCAGAAAAAGGAAGGGGTAGTTTATTCAATTTCGATACTCGACCGGAGACCCAGACGTTAGAACGACCTCGGAAGAGACGTTAGAATCCTCGGATTCTTTGCGTTTTCTCGACGAGACCCGAGCGAATTTAAAGTCGAACGCGTCGGCGATAAATCACGGGGTCGTATATAAACGGCCGGTTGAACTAAACCCTCTACGTCGAGCGCAAAGTGCGCGCGTCGCGACGCGAGGCGTCGAGCCTTTCACAGATACCAGCTCGCCACTCCTTTCACAGCGGCATTTTCGAGCCGCAAATCTTTGTTACCCCTTTGCCTTCGCGATATTCTACCTTACCGCCATAATTTCGAACCACTCCTGGCCCATTCATAATTTCCACCTACCTTTATTCCAACCCTTCGTTCCGGTTTTCACTGCTAGCGCCGTTCGTGCGAAAATAAGAAACGCGGTCCGAGTAACAATGATATATACGAGTATTTGGTTATAACGTGTTCCATCTTCTGTTAGATACACACACACAGTTTGTTCGAGCATCAAGCGGTCGATCCCTCGGGCAGTGGGAAACAAAAGGAGGTTAAATACTGATTTACAAGGCTGACGCGGGAAGGATGCGAAATCCGAAGTGGAGAATTGAGAATTATGGAATACGGGGTTAATTTGTCCTTTTTGTAATTGAAGACGCTTTGACCGTGGCTCTTCAGCTTGAAACCCTCGAGTTCTTATATCGGAGAAGTGGAAATAAACTTTCATTAGCCGTGGCTCGTTCACGTGATTGTCCGAGATTTCAAGTTTAAGTCCTTCGAACTCTAGTAAGCGACAAAAGTTCGCGTTCGAAAGGATACAAACGTATTTCGAGTAACTGATCATTTTTTAATAGGAGGAATAAAAATGCAGGGAATACTTATCTTGGAAGATTGCTAAAGTATTGCTTACAAATGTAATAGGAGCGGATGGAATTATCATCAAAATAGCCCGCTGCGCCCCGGGCAAAGTGAATTCGCGTATAAATATTCCAGTGCTTCTCTTACATTTGCATTCTTATGGATCTCTCCAGATTCAAATGAGTTTATCGTCCACGTCGCGACGTACACATTAGCTTTTCTGCTTTTTCTTGATCGCCAAGCTCTCTCTGGTTAGTCGTAAATTTTCCGTCGAACGGAACGTCGAAGCGATAAGGTAGGATTTCGATGGGAATTCGCGTACCGGATGAAACATGGACAAGTTTTTCGACGGAAAGCGTGGTAGGTGATTAGCGAAAAAGTTTGCGAGAGGGGGTTCGTAAATTTAGCATATTGGAATTCACTTTTCACTCTAGGAAACCGCTGAAAGCTATATATAAAGTTAACGGATCCAGCTCGGCTAGCTTTTCGATGGGTCATTTTTCATCTGCACTTTAGGTGCCAGACGATAGCTTCTCCGATCGTTCTTTTGAACGACGCGACGGAAGGAAGAAGTGGTACGAAGGAAATCCAGCGGAGTCGGGCGCATCCGTCAAGGGTGCGAATACCCCGCGAATATTCGTACAATCGGGAAAAGAAACGCGTTTTAATTTCCGAGCCACCTTTGAACGATCGCTTTATTATTCGTGGGGAAGTATATCGCAGAGAGATACAATTATCCCGTAAATCTTTATTGAAAATTCTGTCACGATTGATACGTTTCCACGAACGTTTAAATTAACTCGTCAAACGTATTGAGAGGTTGAGCCATTATTCAAAGATATCTGATACAATCGAAAGTTCTTCGTTACACGGAGTGGGAGGATGATAAATTTCCGTCCGGCCAATCGGAATTTCAACGAACATTCGCAAGTATCTGTCTTCCTGATTGACCACATTTCCAGAGGCTTTCAAAGCGAACGGGACTGTTCGAGAATGTTAAATAAACGATGTCGTATTTTTCTTGAATCAAAGTATAGAGCATGAATCCACCATTATTTCACGTCACCATAATTCGCCCCGATTGTGCCATGAAAATCGTACCCGTTTTAACGTGACCCAGAAAGTTTTGATCGAGCCGAAAGTGTCATAAATTATCGGTGCAGTGTGTGTGCGCATGGCTTTTTAATTAATCGCTTTATTATCTTCCTGCCAGTCGTCGATTAATGTCGCGAAACTGGTCCGGTGTTATCGACGGATAAATATTGTTAAAATTTTCTCCGATTATTCCTGTCAGGGGTGAAAAAACACGGGACAACGTGAACGTTTGAATCGTACAAAATAATTTCATGTATTATCGTTCCTTGCGCGAAACAAAGTATAAATCACGGTATAAATCAGGAATTCCTATAAATCACGAGACACGATCTACACGCACGGAGTTATAACGTTACACGCGAAGAAACGTAATCTCGAAAAGCGTTAATTTACCGGGGAAAGAATCGGCGCAAAAAAATTTGTGGGAGAGAAAGAAACATAAAACGAGCAGCATGCAGAGTGTGCTCATTTTTCAGTAGATTGCAGGGTAATTAATGCGGCAAGGAAGGAATTCTGACAAAGGGACAAGCGTAAAACCAAGAAATGAAAATTTCCCACACGTTACGACTGAACGTTAACGTTCGCGATAAAACCATCGATGATAAAATATATATCGTCGGAAAACCGGATCCATTAGTTGTTCCGTAGGTAAAGGTGTCATCGCAAATTTAGATAGATTATCGCTATATATTTGTCGACGTCACTGCATTGAATTTTTTAACAATATTCGAGCAAAGTGCCATTCTATGCTGGAACGTGTTCATAACGCATGCAAAATGGCCGCGTTTTCTTCGCGATTGACAGTTTCGTTAGTCGACCTGGTCAAAGTGCAACAAATAGAAAGGAAATAGAACTTTGAAACGGATCGAGGCTTTTCTATCTCAAGTATTTCTGCTGCACAATTACGGCACGTCCATTCGTCAATCTCCCCATGAACGATCTTACCCTCAATCGACGAGGCGCCTCCGCGGAGCGAGTAATTTCCCAGAAAATTTCCTCGTCGCTTTAGGATCGCATTTGCTCCCCTCGACGAATGGAAGAGGCGTGCCTTATGCAAAAACGAACCTCTACACGATGCAACCTTATTTCTGCGATTACTCCCGACGCGAAGAGCCCTTTAGAAAACCTACTTTCTTGATTAATTCTTTTCTACTTCTTTCTATTTCGTCGTTTCAAGGAAAAAATTGTCCGATCACCGGTGATTTCGAGATTTTCAAAAGCACTTGGGGAGATAGATTAAAAAAACGAGCGATTATGATGTCGCTAGAATCGTCGGTGGTAATTTAAACCTCGACTCAACTTTCAACCGCATTAGCACTAATAAACAGCTCACGGCTGTGCGCAAATTTCATCCATTTTCTAGCCGGGATCTCAATTTGCACGTCGCGTTGCGCCGAGCGGAGCGGAGCCGTTGAACGAGAAAATTCTTGTATTCGCGATGTTTACGAAAGCGAAGCGGAAATCATTTTCCGCGAATCGTCTTTACGATCGATCGTAAATTATTTAGATCGATGTTAGGAAGGTCCTTTGCTGTCGGAGATAATACATTTTCCACGAAATCGATCTCCATTGTCCACGCTTCCCATTCTACAGTTGCCAATGTTCCTCGAACTGGAGCACGATCCGAGCGGTTGCTTCCTTGGCTGATAACTGGAGAAATGCTATCCATCCGGCGAACGGATTGCTTCGTACACGAAAACTGTGTTTTGTAAACGGAAATCACGTTTAAAAAACAATGTAGCAGTGATATGGTCACCGGGGTGGAAAGATTAATTACTCGGAATACCCTCTGGAATTTTTTTAATTAGTTCTCGAACGGAAAAAGGAGGAAGGTTTCGAAATAATTCGTCAGATTGTCGGGATGAAGTTTAAACGGTGCGAAGTGGAGAACGTTAAAATCGCTGGTCAGAGGAGGAGAGGGTGAACGTGAAATGGCCGAGTAGGTAATAGGGTGGCAGTAGCAATCAAAGCTGCTGCCGGGAATCTATTACCAACGTTATAGGTCTCTTGGCAAATGCGAGATTGTTTGCTCGTGATTACGAGCACACCTGTGAGCTCTTGTAATTTCGATCCTCTGACTTAGCAATCGTTTACGGTTAAGCAGTTCAGACAGTGTGCCAATGTAATCTTTGTACTTAGGTATAACGACATCGATAAATCCGTCGGAATTTAAAGGGAAACTATCGTTGCGTAACTACAACGGGTCCGGTAGGGAATATTGATCGAATGGAAGTCGAAGGGTTAAGAGGAATAAATTTGTAAACTGTAGACGAAAAGTTGATCGAATTGCGATATAAAAAGAATCTCGTAGCTCGTACTGTTCGAGATTGCAGATGGTTCTACGAAATCGGAACGCGATTCGTTGATGGAAGATATCCAAGTTAGGTAAGAGAAATCTTTTACGACTTCTTTATTTCCGTCAGGGAAACCGTATTTTTATTGTTTTCGAAAGCTTCGTATCGCGTCTACTATTTTTTACCGTTGGCTACTATGGAAATGAACCTCTTTCCCAAACTTTTCCACCAACTTGACGCGAATAACTCTCAGATTTATCGCCGGTTACCGAGTTGTACGCTCGTTTCGCGCGTTATATTTCAGAGGGCTAACACTGCCAAATTTTGCGCTATTTACCACGCAGTTGTACTGTCCTTTAAAAAACAAAAACAGCGAAATATATATTTTTTTCCCCTCTATTCATTGACGTCAGTTTCGTCGACGATGCGAACAATGAATTTGTTTGCTTTAACCATCGAGGCTGGTGTTATTTATCTTTTGACGTTTCGGAAAAAACATGCCACCCAATAACAACGAAAGTTTCACGAATCGATGTTGAATCCTTCTTGTTTTCACGGGCAGGGATATCGTTTTCTCTTTTCTTCGTCGCGAACGCGTATGCATGCACGGTAACAAGATCGATACGAGTATGATCAAAGGAAACGAACGCTTTCGAGTTTCGGTTACACCTGTACGAACGCCTCTTTTTTCTATTCTGCCGTTTCTTTCGCCGTCAGAAAAGGTACGTCACACGTGTTAATCGTCTGAGAAAAACTTTTCCATCTCACCTTCGACCGCTGCTTTACCGTGCAGATTCGTTTCTTTGGAAAGTTGGACTTGACGTGGCTTCTCAGTTCTTTTAACTTGAAATCGCTTCTGCCCGAAGGAGTTTCGTTGACACGACACGTCTTTTGCCTCGGCTTCTTTGCCGCCGCGATTTCTTCCATTTTCCTGTTTACGCGAGAACTCGCGGAACGCGTACTCGCGAGTGAAATTTGAAAATACACTACCCGTTTCAACTTGTTTCTCTCAATGGCCGGAGAGTAGAGTTTTCCTCTGGCGACAAGTTTTTCCGATCCACCGGGGTGTATACGTGTCCTCGAGACTTTGTATCGCCGGTTAAACGCGTGTCACCGGGATATTTTCTTTGGAAAATGTGAAAAGTAGGAAAAACTGTGGGTACCCTCTGATGGCCTCGAGTGTTCGACGTTATCGATTCCCGTGAAATACACTTTTATCGTTCGCGTTGTTGTTCGTTGTTCGAATGAAAGGAACGATAACGATGCACACCGGCAATCGAACACAGTACGGTCGCCGAACTGGGTCAGACCGGACTGTGAACGGTCGCATTGTCAAAGTGTATCTTTTCCACCTTACCTATCCGCCGTTGTTACCGTAACTTTTAATTACGATCGCCATCGGTGATAACGACGGAATTTACCGACGCCTCGCTCCCATGAAACGTTGTCGACCATGTTAATCTGCATTCTCATCGTAGCCTCGTATTTCTCGGCCCGGTTACGAGCCAGAGACGCGCGAATAGCTGCTTCGCCGCTCGATTTATGAAATCGTATAATCGGAAGGGAAAGCCGATTACTCGATACCGCACTCGTAGACGCTTTCTATTACGTATACTTAGAAAGGAGAAAGCAAAGGGCACGCGATATTGGAAATGAAATCTGGCCGGGATATTTTTCTCCACCGTCGCTGTATTCGGTATATGAATTCGCGAAATCAGGGACGTTTATCGAGAAAGGTATCCGAATTTTTTAGTAACGAACCGGTAGAAAGAGAGGCAGACATTAGGGCGCCCTGTTGGAACGCGTTCGAAAAACATATATTTCCTCCACTACCCTCTGTTTGTCTTTTTATCGCTTGTATTTACGTTGGATATGGCTCGGCTAAAAACATCCTAGCATCCTTTCGACTGATTTTCAAACATTAAAAATGTTATGCTTTCAATTGGCAACTGTACACAGATTCCTGGTGCAAATATTAATTTTAAAGCTAATGTTTCAAGAACGAGCGTACCTTCTTTTCTATTGTTTTTTAAGCACGATTTCTTTGAAATCCTTCGAACGAAGCATTCGTTGCCGTAAAACCTGGCGTCCTACTTTAGAACTATTTCTCATATTGTTTTCCCTGGTATCCCTCATATTTTTCTTTCTCGATCGGCTTTCTAAATGCTCGACAGTGTACTCGAACACGTATCTCGAGCAACTTATCGCGTACACGAGTTTGGAATTTGCAGAGATTCAATCGCGGCCTTCCCGAAACACCTAGTCGAAGCTAAATCTTTTTCTACCCCTGTACATCGTGCTCGTGGCAACTAATACTTTCCGATAAACCGCTGGAAATGGTCAGAAGTAAGGAAGCGGGATATCGGTTGTACTTTGTTAAGTCTTGGAAGGCGTAACAAATGGAAACTGGTTATCGCACGCGTGCGACCGCTATTTTTCATAACAAATCGAAGCTTCGGATCCAGGCGATAGCGTTAAATGTCAGCGGTGATACACAATACCTTATCGAAGAGTGAAAATTGCTCTCTTTATCTCTCTTGACACCTGATTCGTAAAAGAAACAAATTTTAATCGCGTCAGGCGGCTACGTTTTCAAACGGTTTATCGTGGATTTGATAAAACCTGAGCTGTCTGAATGGAAGCATATTTCAAGCAACGACTGGTAGAATCGATACTGAGCTGTGTAATCTTGGCGAGAATAAGCTGGCAGAATGAAAGAATGAAATATGAAGGATAGCATTCGCGTATCACGAATGACACGGTATTCTTGCGCTCCGCCGCAATGTTTTACATAAATCAATAGGAATCTTAACCGTTTCACGCGTATTTGCTACGAAATTCGTAGCCGACGTATCCCGACTACGGCGAACCGAATATTTTCCACGGTAGAATCAGCAGTTAAAGCGACGATGAACGGTGGAAAACTGTTTAAGCATTGATTTCATCAGCGAACGTTTTCGAATTCTCTGCTACAAACCGAATAGTTTCTTCCATTCTTTGGTGAGAAAATATTTGCTATGGAAATATACGATTCTCGTATGGTTCAAAGTACCAGGGTAAAATGTGTATTCATCCTCGTTTCGGGATCCCTTTCATTGTACTCGGTTGGCACGATGGAAAATTTAAATTTCTCTTGCAACGTTTGAAAACCTGGAAATGGATTCAATTTCAAATTCCAAACTCGCTAACGCAATTATATTCGTTAACAGAATTTCTCTTTCTCTCTCTTTCTTTTTTTTTTGAAGTGCGTGTTGGTTCGTTTAGATCGATGAAACATAGGGTCCGACCGAAATCCATTTCTCACGTTTTGCCTTCAATGGATCGACGGAGGAAAAGACGATTAAGTTTCCCATTCGACGCGAAATCCGGTAATCATTCGAAAGACATTAGAGTCATTAGCGAGCGGAGGGCATCTCGAGAAAGAGCCCAGGGAGGAGGCGAAGGCGTGCAAAGTGGCAAAGTGTCGGCAAAGCGGTCGAGGGAAAATCGAGAGACGATAGATGAAAGGTGGAGGTCAGAAGTGGGTGTTTGAAGGGTGTTCCAAAAGCACGTATGTCGCTCACGTTTCAAAACGTTTTAGAGGGAATCGCTTGTATTTCATAAATCCCGGGTAGCCGGGTAGTGCTTGGTTCGCGGGCTTAGCCACACGAGGGTTCTAGCCGGGGAAGTTGAAGATCTCGAGGGATCGTGAAATTCGAGTGACTTTCATCCGGTGGCTCGTTACGCGTTATGAAAGGCCAGCTCCATAACTGTTTTAGCGAGAGAAAAAAATTTTTTTCTCCCCGGCATCTGGCAGAAGGATGGGGTGAAAATCGTTTGGAGGAAGCATGAAAGCTGAAAATAGACGCCATGAAAGAATTAATAACACCTGAAAGGATTGCTTGGAATTGTTTATAAGCCGGTGTTGCTCGTGGGAATACTCGGCTGAGTCGAACAACTTTTTAATAAAGGAACAAACTACGGAACAGCTTAATTTATTTATGACTTTTATGATTCGTTGCATAATCTTACATGGTAATAGATTCCTCCAACATTTTTCTCGACGAATAGATGAATAATTAAAAAGAAGAAACAACAAGGTTTATAATTGACACGTGTCAGTTTTCTTCTTGAAACAAAAACCGGAGATAATCGATACGCGTTCGCAATAGGGTGCAACACGTCGTGGCGAAAGGCGTCGCGTTTCGAAAGCAAATTGGAGATTGTTGTAATTAGACGCGATAGAGGTAATTGGAAAATTACCAAGGCAGTTAAGAACAGTTCCTACTATACCTACTATTTCTTTCTCTAATTTCTCATCCTCTTTTTAACGAATTTATCTATTCAACGGGAGCGAATATATCGTTCACCTGTTGATGGACGTTCCGCTCAGGGGATCAAAGGATTTCGTGAGGTTGCCGGGAGGGATGTTCGGGACTTTCGCCAGGTATCTACTTTAGCAACGAGTAGCTGGCCTTTCCAAAGGATGTCTTTCTTATTCAGAAATTTCAGAAACCTGCGGAATTTCGTTAGCCCTCGAGAGTGCAGGTGCTTTGCACCAAAGGTAGAGACGTTAGAGACGAGGAAGAACGGGAAAAGCTGAGAGTCGGATGAAATACATGGACGAAAGCTTAAGTAACTAACGATGGTTTCGTGTCTAACGGAATCATCGACATTTTATCCGTGTGATTTTTCTTGTTCGAAATCGTTCGTGGTAGCAGGAAATCACGAGGAAAGTCGAAGGGGATGTTTTCCGGTTTCGAATGGAATCTGCGCGTGGCGTGCTGGCGATCTCGATGAAATGGGGAAAAAAAAATCGAAAGAATGGAAAGCGAAATCAGGCGATTTGTATGCCGTTGTTTTTCTTTCTTTTCTACGGATATCGCGCGACCTCGAAGGCACGGTGTCACCAGACTGTGGAAGGTTTCATTCGATCGCCAGGCTTGACGGTGGGGAAAATTAATCAAGCACGGTTCGCCGGTAAGGTTAGCGAAAGCTGACAGCCCGACGGTGCTTTCCGGTTAAAACGGTCGGGAAAAAGGGAGAAGGGAGAAGAGGGATCTCGCAAAGTTTCCGACAGAAACAAACATGATGAGCGAGTTTGTCGGCGATCGCACGACTCCTTCGTGATCCACTCCTATTAAAAGCCTTCCTCCTCTTAACTTCCCGTTTGATTTTCCAACGAGAAACTTATCGCGTGGATGTACTATTCCGCGTAATCAGCGTTAATTAATAGCCAAGCGAAATCTGTTTCCCCGTGCTGGAAACTATCGATTCCGTCTCTAGAATCGAGTGTCATGCACAACGCGAACGTGTTTCGTACAGTATCAGGTTCGTGCTAACGATAGCTACGATCAACGAAACTCGATGTCGCGCGATTAACAACTGTTCGAAAGTATGTTATACAAAAGTTTGGCGAATACCGAAATCATTTGAACTAGTTTAAGAAGGAAACACGAACGGGATTTCCGATAAAATTCTGTATAAAATAAAAGTAAAAATTTCCATTCAGATCGGATCGATAGGTTCCTCGGTGTACGATCGCATTCCTTTAAAGTTATACAACCTCGTTTGCAAACTATTTGGCGTACGACGAAACTATTCGCTCGAAATGCAATCAATGTGAAGTTTGAATTTCACGGATTTCCGTGATAAATAGGCAACTTAATAACACGGAATGGGATATCACCAGAATGCGATGGAACACAACGTCACGTGATAGAGATGATATCGGACAAAGTGAAACTAAACCGTGTCCACGGAAGAAAGTTCAGGAATTTCCGTTGAAATTCAATTAACGCGTGCACAGTGAAATTTAACGTTGCTTTCACGTGGTAACTTTCCCCGTTCGATGCTCGGATTCTGTTTACTCGTCTGACGGTTTCGCTAAAGATTACTCTTAAAATCCTGGATTTTCCTCGCTTTTCCTCGCCCGTGAAACTCGCGTAAAACCTTAAGATAAATTCTACGGAATTATCGCGACAAGTAACCGGACACTGTCGAGAAGGAAAGAGAATGCATTTCGAGAGAGAGGGTAGAATTCCATAGAGAAGATTTTATCACATCGAAGAATTAATTACCTTTCCAAATGAAACCGTAACGGCAGGTAATTATCGAATGTTGAACGTATTAATCAAACGAATGGTATTTAACGGGAATTTCAATATTACTGGGAACCGTGATGGCTGAATATTTCGATGTTGACAGAAATATAAAAGTGGAACGCGTGTAAAATGCTAGAATTGGGGCAAAAATTTCTTACGTAACAGCGTTGAGCAATTCGTGTTCTATTTTTCGATACCGTAGTATCTGTTAAGGTCACTGACTGACTACTAACCCTTCCGGTAATTCGATCGGATTAATTACTCATAATGCTATGCCTCCCGGTGTCTCTTGGGGCGTCACTTCAGGAATGTCCCCCTTGATGAGCTTATTTAACATCCCTTCAGGGTTCTACTGAATCTTCTAGCAGCCTACAAAAATGACTAAACGGCCTTAATTTATTATTTTTATTACCAATAATGCGATAGAGTATTAACACAGGATCTTAAAATTTTTAATTGAAAACCATTTAAATTAATTCCTGCGAAATAAAAATCACTCGGCATAATTTTTCTAACAGTTTCGCTTTATTCAAAGCCTCCTGCATAGTTGAAAAGCTTTCAGAAAGCGAAAAATCTTTAGTAATAACAAAGCTGTTTGTTCAAGTGGATCTAGAATCTCGTTCTTTTCCCCGGATCATTCCTGCAACGTGATCATTGACTTCATTAAGAGCTGTGCGCTTCTCTGTTCTTTGATTCATTTACCGGGAATTCATAAATCCGTATTATTCGAGCCGGTTGCAAGCGGCGCGACGCGACGTTGCTGCTCAAAGTAGAATAAGTCGATGTATAATCAGACAGCGCGGCGCTTCGAAGCGGAGTCATTACTTGCACACCGACCATCTTTGATTTAATGCTAAAAGTCTCTCCATGGTTATTCATTTCTCAAGTAATGGCTACTGGAAAGTTAATGCTCGAGTATACTCGTTACATACTAATGCCATTGCTTCCATGGAATTAATTAAACTCTTCTACTTGCGATTTATTCATTGAAAAGCGAAGAATTCAGTTAAATTAAATAATGCCATTTCGAACTTTTAAATGAGTTGCATCGACCAGCGGAGAAACAACGGCAAGTACAAAGGATATTTCAGTCGAAGTCAAAGATGTGCCAGATACTAACGAGAACACGTTTCGTACTTTGTTTACTCGATAGTTTGCAAGTAACCCTGTCTCGTTTGTATTTTCAACGTCTTCCGGGTAAATCGGTGGAATTGGAAGGCACAGTTTTACGTTTTCTATCGGTTTATTCGCGGAAGTAAAATAATGAGCAAACGCGGATCGTTTGAATATCGCAAGAAATTTGCATTAGCTCTCGAAACGATTGCTTCGAGAGGGATGAACATGGTAGGATTAGGGAGAGGATTTACGGTGCTGTTTTCACAAGATCCGGGTACACGCAGCCACGGAACAAAGGGTTCGGTAATTACGGTCATGTTTTTAAGCACCCTCTCGCTTTCTCGAAGCGAGACTCCCTTGACCGTCTTTCCTTTTTAGCCAGCTCGTACTTTCCATTCTCCAGCCTTCTTTACGGCATCCCTTTTTTCAATGTAATGTCGCTCGCTAGGTCGGGGGCGGGCTCGCGTAATTTGCAATCTGCTATCCCTCGCGCTTTCACTCCATAAAACAAATTTTCACGACTTCAACCCCTTCGTCGGAAGGAATGAAAACTGCCGAAGGGAGCCAGGGAACCGTGCCGCGTTTAACAAGCATTCGGAGAACAAAGGCGACGTGTTTCCTTATTCGTCTCATCGTCAGCTTATTTAAGTGGATGTTATCTTATAGAGTTAATTTGAAAATTCGATAATTAATTGACGTTCATCGAAAGTCACGAGGAAAGGATTGGTAGACACAGGATACAGCGTCGATTATGCTTGCCAGGGCGTAATTATGTCAAATCGCGGCTGCTATTACCCGATAGGCTTTTGTTATTGGACTACGCCGGTAATAAGAGATCGTTTGGCCGAGAAACGAGTAGCACCTGGCCATAATTCGACGCCATGCTGCTCTATCGAGTGTCGTTTATCGATCGCGAGTGCAAACGATTGAACGTCCCGAACGTTTCCTGATCGGATCGATGGAAAATCGGAATTGTACCGTGGCTCGTTGTTTCATTGCCTGTGAAGGCACTGGTAAAAGCACGGAAAGGGTCCTTCATGCGCAGAAACGTCTCGAAAAATGGCGCTGTCGAAGCTCGAAGGAGATTGGAAAACGGAGAGAAACGTTTCGAAGGAAACTCGATGGCTGTGTTCGTTCGTCAGAAATGGAAAAGGGTGCAGTAACTGCGCGCTCTCGGGCTAACTGTATCGAATAAACCGTGGCAAGCTAACAATTTTCATTGCATTCGAACGGGAAAAGAACGTTTACAGTAACCTATCGTTTTGAGAAACTTTGCAAGCTTTTCTTTCCACCTCGTGGTTACGTGTTTAATCTCTAAGTACCTTTTAAAATCTTTCCAGTGTTTATCGGATAAATAGAGCCACTTGAATATTATACACAGAGCGTAGAAAATACTCGGAATTTTATTTCTTTAGATTTTATTCCGCGTGGATACCTATACGCGGACACTTTATGGGTTAAGACGTAAACAGCGAGAATATCGCTCGGTCACGAATCGAGAAATACAACGACACGGTTGTTTCTACGTTCGCGTAACCAACAGACGACCACATCGTGTTTCAGATCACTTATTCCTCTTATCGCTTTCATAAAGCTCGCCAAAGCGTACGCTTTTTACAGGAGTTTGAATTACAAAGTCAGATTATGAGCGACCTGATTCACCAACACGTGTGAAACACTCTTTTTTTAATCTTTAAAACGCCGGAAAATTTGTCATTCTCTTTTGTGTGAGTTATGTTATCATTTTATCCAGTAAGCTATCTTTTCGCTGTGAAATGATTTTGATAGCGCTTCATGTTTCGGTGTCCCGTAGGTTTAGAAATGATCTGGATTAGCGTCGCGGAACAGGTGTGCGCGTATAATCGATCGCACGGCGAATAATCAATGCGTCGCTTCGTTTCTCGGTGTCGAATGTTCATCAAACTTTGACGTTTCTCTCGTGATTAATGACACCGACTAGTCATCCAACGCGGCGAGGTATGGACTAATAATTAACGCGATACTCGTCGAGCAACAGTCCGGCAATTTCGAAAGTTTACAAGCCGCGAACGGGCGTTCCTAATTTACGATTCGTTTAAATAATTAACACCCTCGATAGATTAATTATCACGCGTCAATGAAGGAAGTAAACGTTAGTATACAAATAACAATCGATTCGTGTAGAACCTGGCAATCGTATTTCTAGTCGAGCTTGCCGTTTTCAATGTCGACGTTGGATTTCAAAGGACGCGATTTTACGGCGGGCTGTAAACTCTGGCAATTATCGCTCCAGCTTACTACCGAAAATGCTATAAACATGATGTTAAAACGCAGCAACGTTTGCTTAACGACTTTTATAATTGCAGATACGCCGAAAAAGTTAGGGGTTGTTCACCCTTCGACGTTATTCGAAGCTGAATTTTACATCCAACACGAACGGTATGATAAACTACCTCTGTTTAAAGTCAACGCGTGTAGGATCGCGTATAAATTTCCTGCTGTGACATTTGTCTGGCGAAATTCTCGCGATTGCGTATAAAAATTAAACCCCTGGCTATATCTGCGAATGATCATTAAAGCGTAAGCGAGCTTTTTCGGTAAACACGTGCAGCCGCGGGATATACGAGTAGATATTTAAAGATCGTTCATAAAAATATTCACTGAAAATCGCACGAGTCTTGTATGCAATTGACGGAAAGGTCAGCGGTGCATTTGTTCGAAATGGAAAATTGTTATATTTCGTCCGTAAATGATTAAAAAGACTGCTTTTTAATAAACTCTAAGGGACATTAAAGAGAAAACGACTAAAAGGGACAACAAAAAGTTTACTCGGTTCTATCGTTTACGACAGGGTTCAAATGATTCACAGTTTATAATTCCAGGTTATGCTTCGTTTATTACCTTTGATGAAATGTTCTTTATAGAATTGTTTGAGCTGCCGTGAATATTAAATCCTTTAAAACAATTAAGTTGCACGAGGAAAAGGGTCGCGTTACATTCCAACTAAATGAACAGTTAATTTCTTCGATTTTAATTACATCCATGAGAATCTTTTACATTCTGCGCGGTACCAAAGGCGCGGAAAGTTCGATGAAAGATAAGTACTCTTATTTCTGTTCGATAGAAAAGGGGAGAAGGAAAGGCTGCTTCAGGCTGAGCACAGCCTACTCTCGTAAACGCTTTACGGTGTAAAGCGTTGCACTTGTTGCGCTTAAACTCAACCACCTGAGTTTCATTTCATTTCTAATTCACCGATCGCTTCATATTTCATCGTTGACGTTAACTACCTTAACGTATCCGTAGGCTGTAATCACAGAATTGATAAAATTTCAAAATGTTCGACGATATAAAAGCAAATACAGTCGAGAAGGGGTGGAACGATCACCAGTGAAGCTCTGCGTGTGGAAATTGGGCTGGTATTGAAAGGGCAATCAGTCGCGATCGATTTCTCGGTAGATTGAGCAAACAGGGAAACCGATGCCACGGATTCCTCAATTTACACACTACGACGCGACATCGACGCCTGTACACGTCTTAGGAAGCCGATACAAACAGATTCTCGTTAAATATAGAATCGAATTTTCATCAGGGTAATCGGTACACGTTCCGTATTCGTGTCAGGTTCGTGTCAAACTGACACGACACGTAACTTGTTGACTAGCTCTCATTATTATGCGCAACACGTGCAGGTCCAAAACAACCCTTACGCCGGAACGTAGATAACAAAGGGATCGTACGGTTGAACATTTCGGGTAGAACGTAGGAAGGAAAATACGTGCATCTGCTTAACGGTGGTACGATTTTAAAAGCGCTCGAAGGATTAACATTTCGCGTCTGGATGAGTTCAATCCTTCGTTCCCGTCGGAGGGAAAAAGTTTTCCCAGCTGTCGACGCGTGTTTGAACGTTTTCATCGGGACAGCTTCGAGCGAATACGCGAGATATTACTATATGCCGTTTTGCAATTGACGAGAAATCGTGGTACGCATGAAATTTCGGGGAAATCTGAATATAGTGGAATTAATTAAGCCGGTTAACGAGTGCAGCTAGGGGTAATAATTTTCTACGGAGGGGGATAAAATTGGACGCGATTGGCATGAACAATGCAAGCTGCAATTATAGGTATCGCGAGCAATCGCAACTAGTTACAGAGTTTCCAATTTACAATAGTTCCAACTTGGATTAACGTCATCGATAACTGTTGTTCAGCCGAAACTAATCCAGATTCGACGGTTAATCCGGCAAGTTTGACAGCTACGTTCGCGTATTCCGGTATTTTCAGAGGTTAAATATTTGACGAGTCGTGTATCTCAGCAGGCATCTTTCCGATCATAATATTTATGTGGGAAAACTAACAGGAGCTTACTATATAGTGGGTGCTTCGTTTGAGATGCTTTTTACGTCCGTCTCGCTGGTGATTCGCCCATAGAAGAGGAGGGAAGGGTAGGTTCAATCTTCGATCGTCCGCTTCGCTCGAATCTTTTTCGTTTCCCTCTTTGGCCCGTCGAAAAGAATTTCGAAGTAATTTACCTCGAGGAGTAGTATACGGGGAGTCGCTTTAGTTTCCGATCAAGCTCGCAATAGCCTTGCCCAGAGATAAGCTATTTCTTCGGCAGCACTTTTCTGCGTTTCGTTCGATATAAATTTATCTGGTAAAAATACTGTTTACCGTCTGGAAATTGAGGAACGAACCTTAAAATGCTTCCCTCCCAGGAAAATAAACGACCTCCCTTTTTGCATCAACTTTTCCACCACGGCTACCTTTTTTCCTTTCTCCTCCTTTATTCATCGCCGCTTTCTTCTCTTCGATTCACCCTGTTTTTCCACGTCTTTGCATCACCTTTCTTGCTATCCTGCATTTTTACCCTGCTCGTCAAGTTAATACGCTTTAGTTCTTAACAATGCGATACCATAGCCGTTCTTTATTTTCACTTCATTTCGCAGGATCCACGTCGCAACCATTCATCCCTAAAGTTCAAAGGTTTTATCCATCGGATATTTAAACTTTCCCTGCTTTAAGCCCCGTGCGCTCGCTTTCCCGTTTGCTTTTTTTTCAACGTTTTCGACCGCTCTTTTACTTCAATCCGCTCCACCGCAAATATACACGCAAGCCGATCGTCAATGTTTGCGCAAAGTATTAAGCCGGACCAGTCATCGAAACTGTTCAAACTTCTCAAACGGTGCGAAACAAACGGAACCGGAGAGGGAAACTCGGATGAAAACAATGATCAAAGTTTCGATCGACAGGGTAAAAATACTTTGCCGTTAAATGAAACACGCCGAGGAAAGGGGATGCCAATTGTCGCGCGATGCGCTGCAGAGGGATGAAATATAGGGCAGTAAGGGAGAAGGCAGCGAATGGAAGAGGGTTGCTTCGTGATTTGTAACGTTAAGAGTGACTAACGGTGTTGCGGATCTTAATAAATCGCCTTTCATCGAATGCATTTAGAGGCGGAAAAGTTATCGAGCTTCGATTCGCGCGCCGGAAAAACGACTCCCGTTGATGGCTCGAGGCGGAAAAAAGCGCGTAGGAAAATTGGTAAAAAACAGGCGAGCTTGAAGCACAGCTGGAAATTGAGATCGGCCGGCTTTGCATACGAGATCGGCGGTCTTCGTTTACACCTCGCCTCGCATTATTTCCCAGGATGTCGATAGTTGTTTTCCCTTTTCCGAACAATTTCCACGCACCAGAAACTCGGCGAATATTCGGTAAACGAATTTCGCAGACCTCGAACACGCGGCCGCGCGAAAGGAGTTTTTCGTTCAGCAAGTTTCCTCTATCGGAATTAATAACAGCTCTCGAAGCGGGATTATTATGTTCCTTTTTCAGAGAAAGTTACATTTAACCAGAAACAGAGTTCTCTTTCGTTCGTTAATCACGCGAAGGTTCGAATAAAAATTCACGCTCGATTTTGATACGATTGACAAAGAGAAGTCATCGGAGGCTTTGGTCCCTTTGTAATCGCGAGTCAAGGTGTTTCCTGACGGTAGACCTTTCCAAAGGGAACATCGTTTCACTGGCGGGCAGTCGTTCAATGATTAATGATCGAAAGTAGCGGTTTGTCCGATCAGTCGCGCAAACGAGGACGGTGGACGCGCTATCGGCGATCAATTTATTCGATATCCAGCATTGTGTCCTTCCCTCATCGATATTCCAATCGAAGTATAATCAGGTGGGAGGGAATGCTTTGAAGTTGGCGAGGAGTGTTTGCCGTTGGTGTCGGGAGAAAGTGAGATAATGGAATCGATCGCCAAGGCGAAACGGCGGACAATTTTCCTCGCAATTAGGATAAATCGCGATGCATTGTTAACCACGTATCATTGTATCTATTTGCATGGTTAATTTGTTATCATCCGCTGATTCGATGATGAATTTGATACGCGCGAGCAATTATACATTACTAAAATGAAATTCCATTGTTTTGCGAAAGCGATGATCGCGAGATTAGACGATAAAGCGGAATAATTATAGTTAGCAAAGTCAGAACGAAAGGAGAATTCTCTTTTTTTTTCTCGTCACAGTTTGCAACTTTTCAAGTGCTAGGAAAGGACGGAAACTTTTCCCGAACGACAAGTTTCGAGCGATATCCAAACAAGAAGAGAGGAATCGGTACCCGGCGGCGTTTGAAGAGGCAAAAGCCGCGCGATTTCACGTGCTCGCTTTATTTACTCTGCCATCCCGGGAAGAGTTAGGAGATCTCGTATCTAGCAGCGTTTGCATCGATCGATCTTCTCTGATTTCGTAGTCGAGTCGTTGTCTGAACTCTGACTGATATTAACGAAGTACCTGTTGACCTCAAGATTAATATCCTCGCAGATCCCGCGGCGAGATACTCTCGATACTATTGGCGAACAGAGAAAAAGAAGCACACGTTAGTTGAATTCCCGTTATCGCGCGTATTCAACCCTTTCCGAAGTGTCGTTTACAAAAAGATTTATACGCGTCAAATGGTGCGCCAGGTGTACCATTTTCGATTTCAAAACGTTCATTTCCAGCCCGAAGCTGGCAATGTTACTCGCTCGAGGAAGAAAGGGACTCGAGCATGGGGTGAAAAGTTGCGCGTTCTCCCTTGCCGAGTGGCCCTTTATAATTCCAATTACGCTGACGCTGGGGGAACGGAAGGCGATAAAGATCGAGGCTTGAACGCGGGACCGTTACAAAGCGTGTAAAATTTTCACGCATTCGGAACAGCCGAACGTTGTTCCACTCGAACGGTCGAAAAATAAATTAGAAAGGGCGAGCGATAAACGGAATTATTCGTGCAATTTTCTGCGGGCAACGTTAAGAGGTGCAGTTGCTTGCGGTAAATTCAACCACGTCACTGGAACACACTGGAGAAAATTTTAAATAGAAATTTTAATTATTCTTGGTTTTATTTAATTTTTAAATAGTAATTTTAAATAGAGAATTACTATCCTGGAATTGACCGAAACGTCTTATAACAGCTCTGTAGTTTGACGTACGCGATGAACTTTCAACGAATTTTATTATTTAGCGGTCGCTGAACATAAGAAAGCGAGGAGAACTTTATTGGATAACCCATTTGCGGTCTGCTACACCTCTCTGCCTGCGTTGATTAAGTTCCACTCAAATTTGGCTAAGAGGTTCGATGAATGTTTCATCCTGCAACCGCTTTTCCCTAATTCCCTAGTGAAATATTGACACGGTTTGCGGGATACATGCGGTCAGAAGGATCTCGTGAAACCTTATACCTTAGCCTGGAAAACTGACAAAAGTCGGCCGTTAACGTTAGAAGCTTGGAAGCTAGGCCCGTTTAAAAAATCATGCAGGATTTATACGCGTGGTCCTCGAAGGAACCGGTGTTCCATTTTTAACAGGATTCCGGTTTCGCGTTCCTAATCCTGGCTCGCTCGATTAAACATTAAACGTTTACTCTATATGATATTTAGACGTTATGATAGGTAAACTTTAACCCGAACGTAATAAACCGGGGCTTAATTAAGCTCCGTTAATGAAACGTTCCACGGACGTCGAGCGGAGGGATTGCATTAAACTCGCAACGCGATTTAAGGAAATGAAAACTCAATTTCTATGGAGACAAGCGTACGGAAGGGGATGCGTTTAAACAGAACGCGATTTTCAGCAGGAAACATCGCTACGTCTTCGCGGCGGATGTTAGCTGAAGTTCGCTTTGTATGGGTGCGCCGAGCTGGGGAAGAAATCAAACGGACTTTATCCCGAAGGCTCGAAATCCGATTACACAGACCTCGTCGATCTCTCCGACTGTACGCGTTCCTTCTGTATCCTCCGTCAGATACGTGGCTCCGGCTTCATTTTCCCAAGAAAATCGTATTCTTGGGATGTACCTCGCACGTGAAATCGATACGACGTTTGTGGCAGCCGTGGAATCGACGTCGTCGCGTCGCATCGGTACGTACACGTGTCTTAAAAAAGAAATTTCCCTGGGTGTGTCTTTTATGTACCGATAACAAAGTCGTTTGAAGCTTTTATTCTTCGAAACAATGTGTATTTTTTGAAACCGGTACATTGAATAATACCAAGGGCTCGTGTTTAATTAGAGATAATTAGATATGTACGATTAGGTATACGTGGAATTCAGAATATTTCTCAAACAATGACCACTGCTCGGTATTCAATTTTATTCGAGTATCGGTTCGACGTCAACTGGTAGCAGACTGGGTTTGCTTGAAATTTCTGGCGATGTTTCAAGTGGGACGCGAGTATTGTTTTACGTATGCAAACTAGTTGTACAGTTCGCATAAAGGTATGCGTTCAGTTGTGTACAGAGAAGTCTCTAAATGAGCGTTTGGGGAGCTATATTCAGATATACGTCGTTGAAACATTTCCTAACAAAAAGATAAAATACACCTGTCCTCCGACGCGAGGTATTTGAAAATCATTTATTCGCGCAATATCAATTTTCAAGTTAAAAGCAGCCGGTTTCGGGAAAGAAATTTGCATTTGCTTGCTGGAAACGTAAAGCAGATTGGTAAATTTTCCGAAATAGAATTTAGCAAGCTCTTCGAATGTATCGAAGCAATCACAGTGTTGGTGCTATTGAAATTTCAGCAAAAGACACTTTGTACCTCTTTGATTTGTTGGAAACGTTTACAAAATATCGCCTTTTATACAATATCAATTAGAGCAGCTGTAAAATACGTCAGGGGAAAAGTGTTTCGATTACAAATTAAAAAAACGTTATTTTAACAAAAGCCGGGGAACGAGAACAATAAAATCCAGGAATAATTTCGACGATCAAGGATCGCATTATCGTATACACAAGCAAATCTAATTAATTCCATGCGTCGATACTCCAGCACGAAATGTTTTCGCCCCAATTCGACGAATTAAATAATTTCATTGAAATTACGAAGGGAATTGCATTTCTGGATGCGAACCGATAGATTCGACTAGATATCTATATAGGTGTGAGCACTCGAGCTCGAGATCGAGTTATAAGATTTACGATGTATCAGTTGTTATCCAGGACAATAGGATAAGGTACTGGAAGAAGCGAACGTACTTCTAAGCTGCAGAAATAAAGTCTTAGAATCCTAGGCAGGGATAACGTGCAGCACTTGAACCCGTTCTCGTTATTAATTCGATCGTTATCCGTAATTATTAGGTACTTTAGCATGAAAATTAAAGAGTACCTCTGACGATGCGCGAGGCACATTGAATATTTTCCGTACAAAACAGGCTGAGTAAGCTGGAGGCGGAGCGGGATAAAGGCTCTTAATTGCCTTCTAATCACTGCCTCCGGGTAACAGGTACGGTCATTAATCTTAGGGGGGTTGCTGGTACCGCCCCCGCGGCACCGCTTCTCTTCCTCTTTGCGCGTCGATTCTGACAAGATGGACCGCGTTGGCCAGGTCCTAGGAATCGGAAAGTTAATCTTCGTCGAGGAACAGGTGAACGGAGGGGGTATCGTGCCAGGATCGCGTACAAGGCTATTCAATTTTCCCGCGGTAATTACTCGAACCATGGCCGAGCTGTCTGAACTAGGCGCGCTTTAATTATATCGCAGCTTTTTAAAGATTTAAATTAACCGTACCGAGAGGACACAGCGACGGTTCTATAAACTTCGTGCTCAATGGAAAACAGGTTGCCGACAGATGATCCCGGAGGGCTGATTAATGATCGCCCTGCTGCTTTCATTGTCTTCCCTTTCGAGATAAATGGCTGAACGCGGATATTTCACTGAAACTGGATTCAACCGTTCTTACGTCTTCAACTAGTAGATATATACCTTCGGATCTGATAACAGTTGGTTCGAATCTTTTTAAATTATTTACGAATAAAAGGGGTGCTAACGTACAATCCTTATTACGTGTCATTGTGTAAAACGATAACGAGAACGTCGAGGCGAAGCTCGGGGCTCGCAAACGACGCGGGATAAGAGCGCAGCTTGTTAAATAGGAAATTTAGTCGGCATTTACTTTCATCGACAATTACATTTCGAGTTATCCTGCAGATTGGGCGGCGTAATTGCACCCTCGAGATGTAATTAAACCGATAGCCATTTTCGTGGGTCACCAGTGGAGCTACGGTTAATTTCGTTCCAACGTTCTATCGGCAGACTTTAAACTACCCTTCCTGTCGAATCCGCGTTGAAGATCAAACCCGAATTACCCGAAGATCGTGGTTTAAACGATCACACCGGACGACGGTGGAATGAAATTAAAACGGTGCCCGGTGAATAACAGCGCGCCTTTGTGTCGCGTCGATTTCGTGGAAAACTAATTGCGGGATCGCGTCGAGTATCCTTTATAAAAATGCCACTTTCCCGCGATATTCTTGCATAAAATTTGTTGCGAACGACGAGAACGTCCAGGCGAGAGAGAAGTATTATATTCCTTTCAACGCCCCGAGCCATCGGATCATTGGTAATTTGATCGCGTCGCGAAGCTAGGAGCTTTTAAGTGACCCACTTGAAACGGATAAAGTGTATGCTTCGCTTTGCGACGTCGGGAAACGGGGAGAAACTATGGCGGTTGATGGCCGCGGCGGGAACGACGACGATAGGATGGAAAATCTAGAAAGCTTCGCACGATCCCGGTGGTCCTTGGCGCGATGCGAAGGAACGCGGAACAAAAAGGCCGTGGCAGAGAATCGACGGGAGATAAGAGGATAGCGGAATAAGGTTTCCAACGAAGGAGGACTAAGATGACAAGTAAAGATCAAGAGCCGAGGTGAAATATGAGAAGGGACGAAGTAGACTGAGAAAGGAGAGACGAAAGCAAAGTATCCGCGAACCGAAGAGAAAAAAGATGAAATAAAGAGAAGAAAGAATTCTACTTCTAGCCGATGAAAAAGTAGGTCGAAAAAAGCATTTCGTGGGCGGGTTAGCAATTAAGACGAGTGATTAAAATGGAACGCTGGAAGCGAGAACCATTTTGAAAATGTAAACGACGAGATTGATTTCGGTGAAACATCGTTTGGTAAATGTCGCGTTGACGCACGAACGTGATCGAAATTGATACAGCGATCAGGACCTTCGCTTGTTTATCAAAAATTCGTCTACCCAGCGGCACGATCTATTTCCATTTAATTCCATCCCCGAATTTTTCTTCTTTTCCTTTCACGTCGAAAAACGTGCAACTAAATGGAACTGAAATCTAACAAGATGTAGCAAGTTGGAATTGATCCGATGTTATGCAAGTTATGTTTCGATACAGATTGCTCAGCATGCTACTGTATCATCGAAAACCGTGCTTAACCTGCTCCTTGAGCCATGTTCACCGATCTTGCATGCCATCGGTGCTCTTCGGACCACACCGATACACATCTCGTCAGTGTTCGTACTAACTTATCTCGAATACCTGCCCGTAGAAGGACGCGCGTGTATCTCTGTGCAGACTGCTGCTTTGCTGATTTCACTGGAAGGAATTTCAGCGAGACGGGCGTAAAAGGTAGCCTGCAGCAAGTAGTAAAGGATCGTCATTGGTCAGACACGGGCGGATGCCCTGTGAACGTCTTGCCTTTTAGCAACTTGTAGCTTCTTGGGTTCTACATTTTAACCTTCACCGCCATGCGTAATTTATTATATAATAATTTACAGTAGAAATAATTATTATAATGTATTTTTAAGGGGATTAATTCTTTTTTTTTTAATTTTTCGATTATTAATCGTGTAATGATATTTTTTGTAACGAAGATGTTAGGACACCCAGTATACGCGTCGATCGAACGTCTATACATAGACATTGCCGTGTCTACGTTTACGTGCAGCCAATCGAACTATCGGAAATACGTTCAGTTGGAGTAGCGTCGATCGTTGCGGCACAATAAACACGAGTCATTAAGTAATTTCCAGTCAAAGCAGCGTTATCCGTGCATCGTAAAAAGCCGGCACGTTTGCGATAAGGAAACGACACAAAGCTCCATATACGCAAGGTGATTCGATTAGAGTCTTAGAACGGAGAAGTTACACAAATAGCGTGAAATTAAGCGAGCGTGTTAACCGAAGAGCGGAGCGACGAAAAGTGAATGACACCGGTTGATCCTCCGATTAATTTCAATATCGAATCCCTATCCATCGATAGTTACCGTTCGATGTTCGATCTCTAAGGGACATTACGCGCTGTTTCGTTTGTTTTAACCCCGGCAAATTCGGAATGAGAAAAGTTATTCGACTGAAAGTAACTTACGGGGGTGGAAAAATTAGTTAGCGTACCGGCGCGAAGTTAATTAACGCGAGTCGACCAATCTAGAAATTAGGGAAAACAAATTTCGGCTGGAAAAGGTGACGTACGATCTCCGAAAGTGAGATGTTCCGAGCTTTGAAGCGATGGCGATCGAAAGCCATCGTGCTAACTCAATGGCAGGGAGCTGCATCAAAGAGGTTCGTTGCGCATAGACGTGTTTACGTGCATACAGTCGCGCGTACGCGCTGATCCACTTCGTGCTCGGCCAAGCGGATTCGAATCGATACGTGTCTCGTACGAGAGATAGGCTTATTGCCATCGTTCGCTTTTATCTCTCTTCGTTTTCTCTGTTACACGAATTCCACAGAACGCTCTGCATTCTGTCGTCGCGTCGACTCGTTGTTCGCATTTTTCCTCATTACGCTTGTAAATCGTTTAGCTTTGTACACCGCGGGCTCGAGCGTTTAATACCGGTACTGAAGCTGGATTTTTCAAGTTTACCCTCGGTCATTTCGTAATCTCGTTTCCCTGTTTGCCGTTGCGTTTTGTTTCGAAACGCAATCACGCGACGGGGAAATGCTTTCGCGACGATACGCGTACCGAAATGAATTATTCTTCCTAATTCGGTACCGTTTATATTCTGCTCGCGGTTCTTAAAGTGTCCAGCACCGTCCACGTATTCTCTTGCATCTCATCAGCTCGGTCTGTTTCCGCTTGCTACGTTTTAAAATAAATTCCTGCGGAAATAAGCTGCTTCACTGGAATTGTCCTAACAGTTTCTATGGACACGTTTTTCGTGGCAAGTGGAGCAGCAAGTTTGAAGAAATACCGAGCACGCATACGAGACCGTGTTTGGCGTAAACGGATGCTGATTGCCAGTTTTCAGTTGCACCTCGAGCTCCGTACGTTTCACGTTTAATCGGTTTTAATTAGAGTATTAAGGAAAGAGAGAGAAAACGGAACCGTCTCTAGTTAGACCCCTATTCATGGCAAACCGTGACTAAATTTTCTCGTCGATTCAATTTATCATTCGTTTTTGACGATTTCAGAAACAAAACAAATCGAAATATCATTTTTAATGGTAAAATAATCGCTACCATCGATTCATTGAATGGAATTCGTGATTCAATTGTACGCTTGTATCGGATCAAAACTTGATGAATGGTAGAAATTCTGTCGCTTTATTAATTCCAGTGCGTTTTATTTTATCTCTGTTTCATTTTCCATTTACGCAAGACGAATGTCGATAGTATAAATCGCAATTTTTATTCTTCCTTTCTTTTGTTTTACGTTCCTTGGCACCGGGGTAAAATATTATTCAACTGTCGCACACCTTTTTAGCGAAATACACGGGGATGCGTCCATTATTCCGCTGAAAGAATCGCGGAACGTGTTTCAATCGTGTAACGAAATAGTGTAGTGATTGGCCATTTATCATCTTTTTTGATTTTTATTACTCCCTGCAGGACAGAATGGAATCGAACGGTATGGTCGCGAATCAGATTGTTTCAACACAGAGACGAAAGCTTCGCGTTTTGATTCCACAACGGGGATCTTTTTTTTTCTTCTCTTTATTCGCGCCGTGTTTATTTCATTTATCGGATCGAGGGAAACACGACGGGTACGCGTTTTCTAAAGTCGGTTCTGCTGCGATTATTAAAATTTATCAAAGGTAGAAATATTTATGCATAAATACCGGATCGTGCTCGATTCGTGATGCTTAAAGTTTCCGCAAAGTTTTTCCTCTCTCCAGTTGTCGACCGAAGAATAGGATTTTCAGAATCTACGGCCAGGTAAAAATACCTTTTGCGGCGTTTGGAGACTTTTCAACGACGCGAAAGAAGTCCATTAAAGTACGCGGTGATTTCTGTTGAACTTCTAGAGCATAGTATTCAACGAAGCATAGTTGAGCCAGTTCGAGAGATAGTTATTAAAGTAGATGTCATCGTTTCTCCTTTTATTTGCTTATCCTTGCTTTTGTTCGCGTGCACGTCTAATGCGATTAATTTAAATTCGTCGTTGGATATCTCGCTCGGTCCAGGCTTTATCGTTGATCACCTTTGAAGTGGATGCATTAACTTACGGGATATCGTTGGTGAAAATCACGAAAGAGGGAAATATTTCTTCTCGTACGTACGCGAGTTTCATCTTGATTTGCCCCGCGACTCGATTGACTTTCAATATACTTTATCGAAGAAAATTTCATAAAAGTCACCGACTAGTCTCCGAGCCGACGCGGATCATCAGGGGTCGAAAGTTTGATAAGGATTTTCCCACGAACCTCGAGGGAGAGGGGCAAGTTGGAAGGGCATCGAATAATCATAAAAGCTGAGACGATTTTTCGCATCGATAGGATATCGCGGGAAATTTATCCGCGTCGATTAAAGGGGTGGGACGAGCAGCAACTCGAACGATTCTAGACACTTTTTCCTGCCGTTGATTTAGCGCAAATTTATCCAACAAATCCTTCGTAACAATCCCTGAATCCGTGAGATACGGTTTTCTCAAAAAGACATGAAATTAAAGGGACAAGAGACAGAGGAGCGTTGTAATAAAACGTCACTTCTCGGCACGGATGCAATGTATTTTCCGTACAATCAAGATCCGTTGCTGCCACGGTTGAAGAAGAACGCAATAACTCTTTGTTGTCTCAAACATTTCTAAGAAATATTAGCAAACGAAAAAGAGTATCGGGGAATGAGTTTTTACGATCGGCATTTATATTACCGCAAAGGGGCGGGAGGGAGAAGGGGAGGAAACGAGAAGAAGATGGGAGAAGTTTTCCTTCCTGTCACCGAACTCATCAATTATGTGACCTTACGAGTTTCCCGCCCTTTTTTCCTCTCCCTTATTTTCTCTTACTCGTGGAACTTCTTTAGATATCAGTCGCAGAGATATTTTGCAATCTCTTTTATAATATCTATGCTAATTTCTAATCATTGAATTTTTCAAATTTACGAAAAGTATATACATTTTCAGCACGGTAGACTATAAATTGTTTCGTATTGGATTTCGTTTCGAACTACGATAAGACGATGGAATCGGATAGAAGTATCGGTGAAAGAGGGTTGGGAAATGGTTACATGGTCCGACACGATTCATCCGAAAGTTGGAAAAATTGGCCGATAACGTGTCGTCGTCGTTACGAGCTCGTAATATTATGCTTCGTCTCTCTCACGGTGCAGCCTGGCTCGCTTTCCCAACGTCTCTTTCCGTGTCGTTTCGTTGCTGTTCCTGCATAAAACAAGAATCGGTTCGATAACGAAGCCGTCGTTTAAGTTCACGACCTTGCCTCCCAGTTAAACTTGCAAGCAACCTGCAATTACGCTTAATTACTAAATTAGCTCATAACGATAACTACCAGGCAATCGAGGTAATTGCAGTCTTACGTCGTACATTTATGTCTGATCTTTAACTAGTTGTAACCTAATTTTTATTATATCGCCCGTGTGGAAAACAGTGTAGAGTAATGTTTTCCTGTAAATTACACCGGAATAGCTGCTAGTACTGCGAATAATTCTAACGTAGGGAAAGGGAAGATGCAGCAGAACTCTGATGGAAGATTTTTATTGCGACGAGCTACGTCGAGCTTGAATCGTTCTAAAAAATTACCGACACGCTGCACCGTGACGGATTATTTTCCTGATCCTGGCTAAGTGCTTTCACGTCATTCGCTGTCGCTTCGATGACTGATCGTAACTCGCGCCGACGTACAACGGGAAAGCTGCACGTGTATTTTCTCGTCTCGCGTTTGATTTTCTTTCACGATGTTTCGCTTTTCGAGAGGCAACGAGATACCGTAACCATCAGGGTGTCAGTAACATTTTCAGCATTTGTAGCATTTCCAGGATTGATGATGCGACGCGAAAGGAGGTGATTCAAAATAAATTTCTTAAAAACATTTTTGTTTTAAGAAAGAAATAATGAAACGATGAAAATATCGCGACAAATTAAGGAGATTTAGCCCGTTCGAGCGTGCTCGGACTTCGCGTTATCGTATTAAGTCATTCTGCCGGATATTTGAATGAGGTATCCGGGCAAACGATATGGATTTCGGTTCTGTTAGAACCAATGGAAACTATAAATCGTTGCGGATCGTCTCGAATTGGGTTAAGTAGATTTTCCCGGTGAATATGGACAGGCGCAATAAGTTTCCCAGATAAATCGAGCCCCGCTTTTGCATGCGTTCCGCGTGAATATTACACTCTACGATCAAAACGCGTATCAATTTTTCCATTCAATACGGAATCCAGTTCTTAACGAAGCCCCGGTGGAATATTGGTCTGCAAATCGGCTTTCTGAATCGTTCGAACGCGAAGTAGACGGTATACTGTTTTTCAGACTCGATGGCGGTCATTTGGATCCGTTCCAAAAAAATATTCGTTACCATTTCAGGTAAACGGTAATCTCGCGAACGCTTCTACCCTTTCATTGCAGCTTATTAGCTTCTTAGCGAAATTTGTTATTAAACCGAGGAATAAATGTTTTGATAAAAATGAAAATATTCTAATAAAAAAATGATTTCTAACTCGTCGATGACACTCGCATATTCAGGAAGCGTGAACGCGAAATCAATGATTAGCAATACTCGATTTTAATCTGCAGTAATTAAAGCAACAGCGGAGAGTATCGAGAGGGCGGAAACGGGAGTCGGAATGGAATCGAGCTGTGGCTACCTGTGGAGCGGTAAACCGAGGTAACTTGGGCTATCCAATTCGAGCAGGTACAGAAAGTCGATTTAAAAAACGAGAAACCGTAACGCGAGCCACGGCAGGGGTTGAAAATTGTTCCGCTATCGAGGGGCGGAGAAAAGAAGGGTTGAAATTCAGGAAAATCGTAACAAACGAGACGGAGACTTTTGAACGTAGACAAAAAGCGATTTGGCTAAAGTCCAGAAGGCCGTAAAAACAGGAATTACGATAAAGTCGAACGCGATAGAGCTTGTTACGTGAAATTCGGTAATTTCCAGATGATGGGGTATTAAGGCAGAGTTTAAGTGACTGAGATAACGGCGCGACCACGTTTCCGTGTAACGAACAACGATCGCGAGGGTCGGTGGGGGTGGAACGGAATTACGTAACAGGAATAAATGTATGAAAGGGTCGGGCTGAATAAAACGGGGAACACAGTTCCGATGCAACGGAGAGAAGAAGAAGAAATAAAAAGAATACATTTTCTCGTGACTGAGGTGTCCCTCGAGAATCACCGCGAAGAAGCATGACGTAGATCGACGATAAATTCAATTTGCAAAGGGACTCGAAGGCGACGACATCGAGAGAAATGAGATGGAACGAGTTCCTTCGCCGTTGTTCATGATATTGTAATTTAAAACAAGATTAATCAACGTTGATTAATGCTTCTGTTAATCGAACGAATCGAATTGCAACGATAATCACTTTATGGAAGATGCTTGCACTGAATATCGAACACATGCCCTATCTCTGGTATGAATTAGAATCCCCTGGCAAATCGTCGATGGGTTTTAATTTCAACTTGAGCCTTGATTACACACTCTGCTCGCGCGCGTTTTATCGTACGTGTTTGCCCGCAAATGCTCGTTCTTAGAAGCTTTCAATCGTAGAACGAGGAGATTTCACCTCGCCGCGTGTTCATCAATTTTAATACGGTCGTAAGTTTCGGGAGAAGATTGTTAGGTCGATCGATTCGGGGGAAAGTAGTTTAGGATCGTCGGTTCGGAAGCAGGAATCTAGAAATACGAGGTTAACAGGATCGAACGAGGTCCCAAAGACCCTATTATCGTGGTAAAAATAATACACGACCTTACGTACGGTACCGAGCAAAGGGAATAAGAGCCGTCGATAAAGGAAGACGTTAGAAGGTGAAACGGAAGGATGAAAGTAAGGAAGGAAGAAGAGGGACAAGTTGCAATTACATTCTCAAGCTTCTAGGTAGCTAGAAGCAGAGCCGAGCTAATCGATCGCTCCGTCCATTTCTCTTCCCTTTCCGTCGCAATCTCAACCCTTTCTTCTTTTACCCTTTTTCCTTTTACCTATACCGGTCAATAGCATTTATCCGTTTAAACTTTTTCCATCCTTTAGAAATGTACGTTCGATTCTTTCAATTTCATCGAATTTTGAAAACTCGAATTTCTGTCCGATATTACACGTTTCGACTTTCGAGTATTTCGTCCTTCGAGATATGTCCTCGTCGTCACGCTTCGCAGCCCCTTTCGCAGTTAGCATGTAAGCCACATTAAACTGATTACGATTTACGAGTGGCCGTCTACGACCCTGTTGCGCCCGCGTTCAGCCGACGAAATTTATTGTCCCAGCGAAACCAGCCTCGAAGCTTTTCGCTGGCGGATCATTCGCTCGCGTGATATCCCGAGACGTTATCGGGGTAGGAACGCGCAGACGGATCGTATCGCGGCTCTATATTTTTCGAAATCAAAGCTAAATCTCGTTTCGTGTCGCGGAGAATATCGTAAGCGTCGTTGATACGTTACAAGTAACCAGCGAGTTTATTTCGACGCTGTTGAAACACGTGGTAATGCGATTTATCACGCGATTGCCGCGCCTTTGTTGCGGCATGGTATTCGTGTCCGAGGGGATCGGTAGGAAAACGCTCTTTAATTGGAACGTCGAGGACGGTTGCACGGCCGAGTTGGTGGCAATTGAAATTAGTATCTTTGTTCTTTAGATCGTGATTGACGAACCGGCGAGTACAGAGAGCCTGTTGCGCCGCGTTCGAGGGTTTTCCAACCCCTTTACTAGTTGGTAACAGGCGGGCAGAGGGACGTATTCGAAGCTCGACTGGTAAGTTCAAGCGAGCGGAACTCGTATGACGTTCGAACGATTCAATTTTCACGGCGATGGAATCGAAGGAGTACTCGTCGAGATACGAAGCGTTCGTTAATGCCGCGTGAAATGCAACAATGTCGCGTGAAATGGGAAAGGCAATGTGACGTAGAAACGCGGTCGCTGAACAGTAATTATTTATTCGAGATGGAACGTTTCACGATGCGTCGATCGGATTATCTGACAAGTTTCGTTTAACTCGTTCTGCAAGGTTATCGATAAACGTGGCGTCGCTTTGCGACAACGACGATGTGTAACGAGTGTCGCAAATCATCGGTAAACGTGGTTCGTAATGTTACCTTCCTCTCGTGCCAGGATAGAGAATAATCGAGAAGTTTTCGGTCACGCCGCTCCTCCAGGGAAATTAACGATAAGCTGCGAAACTTTCTACCGTTCCAGGCTAAGTTCTGCGGTTTCGCGAGTACACCTTTGCCTCTCGTCTTCTCGCCTCCTTTAATTATTAATTACCGCCGCGCGCGAAAACGTCTGGAATAATTAAAGAAAGTCACTCTGCTCGGCACTTGGTTAATCGCTTTGATAAACCTTCAACTTCCTCGATTACGTTCCGGTTGTTATTCTTCCTTGGAAGTAGCTGTGTTTCCTCGATAAGATACACATTTGCGGAATTTCAAATGTTTACCTTACGCTAAAGCGTCGAAGAAACGATCCGCTATTGAAAGAAATTAAATGGTAACGTTGAAAAGTACCAGATGTAACCGCAAATGGTAGAAACACGAAAAACAAGTAAGCACTCCGCTATACGTGACACTGAATTAAGGCCGTGAAGCGACTCGTTATTAATTAACGACGCAAACAATGGCAAGTAACTGCGCAAGGGGTTGGTAATCAAGAGACACATAGGGCGAGGTGTGAAACGAGCAAAGAGAAAAGTGCTTTCTCGCAGCATGTTCAGAAATGACAAGCTTACCTGGCAACGTACTGGAACCGCCTCGTGATAACGAGACCTTTACTAAAAGCGTGGCGGGTGGTCGGTTTTTCTGTCAGCGAAATTTAAATATTGCTAATTGAACGTCGTTTCTACCTGTAGCCAGGCTATACGTTTATTAATCCTTTGACCGTGGAAAAGGTTCACGCGTGGTCTGAAAAGTTAACGCCTTATTTAGAAACATGAACACCACCGAAAAGTAATTTTCCCTGCGCATTGTCGACAAAACTTTCCGCGCGAATGCAAATTTTGCGGCTGCGTTTAAACGTGACATTATTTAGTAGAAAACACAAACACGGCTGTTTTAACTGTGCCATAAAGGGACTTTTCACAACGTTGCAACAATATTAGGAATATCCCGTGCTTTATCGCCATTGTTCCCATCGCTGGGATTTTTGATAGAACCGCGGATGCATTGAAACGGGTTGAAAGCAATTTCCCCGGGAAACATTATATTCGATTCGAGGGAAAAACGTTAAAAAGACACGAATGAATTGTCGCGATGTGTACGTTAATTGCTCGGGGCAATTTTCCAGGAAAACCGCGCACAGGACAATTGAATGCCATTGAAGATTGGTGCGCAACGATCTCGAAATCATTCGGCGAACAACGGATAGCGAATGAAACCGTGATTCAAAATTCTATCCGATGTTGCATGGGAAAGTGCACCGGCTAATTGGTAGCGTGCACGAGTCGTTAAGTACCACAGACTGCATTATCGTTAGGAAGCCGAGCCCATCGGGCCACGTTCGCTGACACCCAGTCACAATTGCGGTAAATTTAACCGAGCGAGGCGAGACAGCCAGGTAACAACGTGTCCAGGTACGACCGCAGTCGAAACTCGGTGCAATTTGCAAGAACCGCTGTGCATCCGCTCGTATGCGTTAAACTGTGTGATAAATGGCCAGCGGATCGCGCGATATTTCGATCGGTTTAAAACAGAGAACCGATCTTTCTAACGACGTCTTCGTCGTTTCGACGACTATCGGCTTCCGACAGCTAGCTACGCTAATGGGCCGGTTCACTCGCGATTAATTAATTGCGTGGCTGGAACGTGGACGTGCGAGTACACGAGACCGGTGAATCGATAAGCGACGTCAGTTTAATGGAACTTATTAACTCTTTAACGGAGGCGATCGGAAGAGATTCGTATGTTTCAACCGCTAATTAGTGAAATCTAACGAATAAAGGAGTGTCCTTTCTAATAATGAAAAGAGGATAAGGTAATCGAAGGAAAACTAAATTCTCCAAATGAGATTTAATAATTCCTGTTGTTGAAGTACTGAAACTCTCTCTGTAACAGTGGTTCATCACTGATTAACGCGTACGGTTTCTCTCAAAGCGCACGTAGATAACGTTACACGTCGAAATGGCCGGTGCAAAGAGAACGTGCTCAAAGGGTTACGTGGCTCTGTGTTTTACAGGAAGGAGGTTACGAATTTTGTCACAGCTCCATCAATTTCTGGAATTGGAATACCGTCACGCCCCTACCCTAACCGGGTTCGAAAATTTTTAGCCACTCAAACGTTGCACAGCCGGTTCTAGCCCAAAAAATAAGATGATAATTTCTTCAGCATAATTGGTAGCGTTTTATCAGCGCGGCTGGTTCCGTGTTTTTTTTTTCGACAATAATTCTATTACGCGGAATTCGCATAGGGCCGAGGCATTGATGCGTCGTACTGTAACGTGAAGTTGACACATTCTCGATCAATCAAGCGTCATACGCAGCTGCTTTTAGATCGGTCGTGTGTGTATGCCGTTAATTCTGCGCCGTCGCCGAACCACCCACCCCCTCGCACCTTCATCCCTCTACGTAGGTGTTAAGTGGTGGCCGATCAAAAATAGCCCCGGTACGTTGGCACGGTACGTTCGCGGCTCGACTTTCGACGAGCCTTGTAATTGAAAAGGTCCACGTGAAAAAGAGCTCCTTCCTTCTGCTTCTAATAAAATATCCGCCGGAAGGTCGATCGTGCTAGACGAAATTAATACCCTTCGAATTTATACTCGCAGATGAAACTTTTTCCATTGAAATTCTGAAACGTTGGAAACGTCGGGAAACCTGCACAGCTTATATCCGTTTCATTTCACTCGTGCATGTATCGCGGAAAGCTGGTCGTATTTTCTCCGAAAAGAATATATATTATTTCTTAGCTGCACACTTTGTTCCCACCTGCAGCTCGTATTTCTCCGAAATATCTCTACCGTTAACTGTTTGTACCTTTCGCGTAATTTTAATTACCCGTCCGTCAAGCGTACCGTTTTCCGGCTCCAGTTCGTTTTCAAAAAGTGCAAGGCGAGAAGGAAGAATGCGGGAGACAAAGGTGTGAGAGAGAGTCGGCCTCGCAGACGCAGAGATTTCTTTTATGACATAAGTTCGCCTATGAATAAAATATCAAGCGACTTTTCCGCCGTCGACTATCTTCTCGAGTGACTTACCTCGAAAGACGCGGACTATCGGGCTGACTTGCCGCGACAGCTACCGCTTCAACTTCCCAAAGAACCGCCGGCGCAGTCAATGCCACGGTATTCTGCTCGATTTTAAAGTATATTTCTCTATTTGCATAATTGAACGCCGCTCGATTTGAAACTTCCAGCGATTCGCTGCCGATACGACTGAATAAAAACGATCAGCTTAAAACAGGAGTTTGAAAACCTCCTATCGTTCGTTCTGTCAACGCCGAGATGAATTTTATATTCTTCAACCTAGAAACTAACGCGATTTCTAATTAAAAATCTCCATCTTCTTCATAAATAATTTTGTAAATTTATAATAATTTCCACTAGGAGAATTTGTTAGGTTTCTAAGATGATGCTTGAAGATTCGATACGGTTTTAAAAAAGATTAAAAAATATCTTGAATACGTAAGACGCGAGGTATTAGCACCTTCGTTTTCGACGTTCCCGTGCGCTCATCCGTTCACCCTTTAAACGGGAGCTCACGTCTTGTACGCTTTACACTCGAGAAGTTTCAAGCAAGTTATGAAACTTGCTGTCGTCTCTTCAGCAAAGAAAAAGAAGGAAATTTTTCACGTGAACAGCTGTTCACTGGGTTACCGCATAGACGTTCTTTTTTCCAACGGAAGATTTAACGTCGTTCAGAGGATCGCTTATAGGTCTGTTACCTTCAAGTACCCTTTTTGTCTCGGCAGTGCTATCGAGTTAATTAGAGCAGCCGATATTCTTAAAGACTCGAACGGTGCTACAGAAACGTACCGCGTGGTAGCTCGTTCGATAAACGTTGAATAATATTCGTTTAAAAAGTTCCGATACTCGAAGATTACGTCAAAGCGAGCGAAACGTTATTAGAACACGGGTACAAGGAGAATTTATTAAAGTTATGCAAATGAAAGTATTAAAAATGTCGGGGGAACGATCAAACATTGGTTAAAGTACGATGTATCGTGTTTTTATAATGAAATCAGAAGCATTGAAGCTATAAACTTCTGTGAAATGCACCCTCTACGATAACAGTATCGCCATACGGTACGAAGCTTTCAAAATATTTTTGCGATACTTCCGAACCCGTCCAAGTTTTTCACGATGCAATATCGTAGCCTTTATGTTTGCTGAATCGCGACACACATTTACGGGACATTTGAACGATATTAAACATCTGCGAAACGCGAAATATGCGACAGCTGGTCGAAAAATGCATCAATTTAACTGCCGTTCCGATTAATCTAATTACTGGAACACCAGTAGCCTGGCGAATGAATTATAATTAAACAGCACCCACTTCCCGGACGCTGACAAGGCGTCGTTTAAAAATGTTCAGCCGACAAAAGGGTTAACGTGTAACGAATTTCGTTAAACGTCCTGAATTTCCGCGTCTCAGAAGGTGAAACCGGGGATGAAATAAAAATGGAATCTGGCCGACGTTATTTAATTAATATTTTATCTTTCGGCGAGGTGGGAAAGATATTAGGTAATTGGTAGGAAATTCGTGAAACTCGACAAAGTAGATGTTCGCCTTCTTTTCAATCGAATTAACAGAAACGAAGTATGTCACCACTTGGCTAATATTTTCAACGGATGAAACTCACCCTACGTTTCCACGATTTTCAGACAGCGTTGCGAAACTTTCTTCACGGTGACCGTCGTAAAAGACTTATAATGCTTCAAGTTTTTTACCGTATCAAGACAGAGTTAACGAATGCGTCGTCTGCAGCATCGTCTCTTCTTATTTTCTTTACTTCGCTGTTTGCACTTAATTTCGCGTTTTCTTCGAATCGGAAAAGAAAAACGCCATCAAGAATGGAACGAATTTTAATTCGACGATTTTTAACAGCGCTGTCAGCAAAGTGTAATAAGGAAAATTCAGTGTAATTTAAGGCTAATATCATCCAGCCTCCTGCTGCTCTTTTACTATTACCAAGATGCTGACCTAGAAACAGCGAACGTCGACAGGCAGCAGTCAACAAGGGGTGATACGATCCCTTGGCCATTCGCTGGCTGAAACTGATTGTGCTTCTAGTCAAGGCAATAATTTCTCGGGTAGAACGAATGGGTCGCAAGCACGCTCGAACTGGAATTGATATGGTAATCGCATCTTCGAAAAGTTATCTTTCCTTTTTTATATAAAAATTGTATCAAAGACTGTTGTAATCCGATGTCGTTCAATTTTGTTAAATTCACCTCGTTCGTCGTCGGGAATGAATTGTAAAAATTGAAACGGAATTTGCATGCAAAACATCGAAGACCCCCCGAGAGGAGAACGAAATTGGGTCGAACTCTTGACGAGAAAAATAACAAAAAATATATATATAATTCCTATTCAATTTCGTTGTTTTCCTGAAAATACGTGATTGCGCGTTGCAGCAGCAGCTTCTAACTCGCAATGCCAGAAATGCAATATTTCTGTGGAACAGTTACGTGATACTGTTTGCGATTTTTGGGTGTATCACAGGTTGCTTCATCAGAGATTTGATAGACATTAATACCGCTGCGTTGGATGTACATTTTCTGTACACAGTACCCGTGTTCGTGTTACGGATCGTCGATCGACCTATCAGTTTTTAATTGGCCAGCTGAACAATTGAACGAGAAAAAAAAAGGTTCCGCGAGGCGGTCAAATCCTGACGCGATCGAAACGTTGGCCAGCAGCCAGTGCACGGGATAAAGCGAACCATTTTCGAGATACAGCGTCGAATGTTCTCCTTCGCGAGATTTTTCGTGTAAACGAGCGTTGCGGAGGGCCAGGTTGCTAATTTATTTCGGTCGTCGAAACGGCCAAGAGCCTCGAGAACTGAGGGAGAGAATTTACAGGAAATGGCATGGCGAGTTCTCGACGAGAAGAGAGAAAAGAAGGGAGGAAAAAAGAATCCCTTGCATCGCGGTTTCTCGGATTCCGCTCGGTGCCCATGGGCTGCAAGAATCCTGACTGAAAGCAGGTGAACCGGAAATTCGCGTGTACAGGTGAAAACTGAAAGGAGAGAAAGGCGAATACGATGGTCAGACGAGGAAGGAGGATGCTCCTTTTTCCACGACCCTGCCATCTTTGTGTTCCGCGAACGGTCTCCTCGAGCCGCGTTCGATTCCGCGTTTCCAAATCGTGGAAACCAGAAAGGAAATCCAATTTTGCGATAGACTGGCACGTGCATGTGAATCCAAAGGGGATTATGCGAGGGTAGAGAAAGAAGGGACACAGCCAGAGGGAAGGTTCTTTGGAAAATACAGATTCAGCTGCATACGCGGGACAACTGATTGAGATCCAAACCGGTCGTCTTTCAGATTTCTATTCAGGCCGGTGTATGCATAAGCGAACGCAGTCCCTTTTGTAAGTTCGATCCCTTTCGTACGTTCTCCTTCTCTCAGAAATATGGAACATCTTCGGTATCTTCGATTCGTTTTAATAAACAACGCTCCCCTCGCGCGTACACGCAACAGCGAGGATTTGTCAAATATTTAATGAAAGGGGGAATGAAGTCGCGCCAATTAACAGGGATTCAGAACGTACAATTAAGGGTTTAAACCTAAGTAGTGTCACCTAACTCGTACCAATTAGTTCGTTTCTTTTATTCCTCAAAGAATAAAAACACTTTGTTTTGTTAATTGGCTGATTCAAGGTTTCGACCTTTATTCTTAGCAATTAATCTCTCCGATACGTCCTCCAATTAGAAGTAAAATTCTGGAGGCTTTCTTTCGTTTCGCATCGATCGGTTTAATGGTGAAAAAGTGTACGCGGTTGAACGCGACGGGAACGAGGTCGAATTCAGCTTGGTGAATGCTTGTCACGTCATAAATCCTCTATGAAATATTAAAGCTTGTACAAACTTTTACGAATTCCCCGAAAGAGGTAACGCAAAGTCTATTTCGTATAATATCGATTGATTTTTATCTGATCAAATCAGAAGAACACGAAACGACGAGGTCAATGAAAAATCTATTCGAACAATAAATAATTGTCGATCGTGAAATTTCGCCGCAGAAAGGATGAAAAATTTGTTAGATGCTAAAAATGTTCCAAGTGGCGCGTTAAAACGCTTTGATCTTTTTCTCCTCGCCACAGGTCTCATGGATTAACGTCTGCGAGCCTCCTTATTCCTCCGTACATTAGTTCCCCCCGATATCGGGAAGAGAATGGTTACTGATAAAAGTACTCAGCCAGTCGGAGCATTACAGGAACGACTGTACCTGATGAAAAGTTCTTCTGAAAGGAAGTGGCGGCAGTAAAACGCGAACGAAGCAGCGGTTAATGCGCTAAGAACGGAAAGTCGTCGGTAGCTTCTTCAGTCTTTCAGTCAGAAGAATTTCGTCGAAGCCATCTTTCCTACACGAGGCTCGTTCCTTTCGACCGGCAGAAGATCACGAAGGCGAATTTCTCGCCTGTCCCTTTCTGTCCTTTGTCTTTGCCAGCCAACCGTTTCGTCGTTCGTTTTGGCCAACTGCCGAAAAGAGAACCTTAGCAACAGCTGTTACGTGAAAAGGGTTCGCCCGGTGACTAGTGAGCCCGGAAACTACGCTCTGATCACGTAATATTTCGTCTTTCGCCTCCTGGTATGATCGAAAGTTTCGGAAAGCCGGATGTAATAAAATCTTGCTACGGTTGCAGTCGAAAGGAATCGATCTAACCGATCAAATGCGCGTCGTTTGATGGTCCAGATTCGTGGTTTTCGTACCGGAGATTGTTAACCCCTTTCTCGAAATCGTGCTCAGAGGGACGAATACCCTGACGTTTTGTTGTTTGCAGTAAGCTTAATGGATCAATGATTACCGATTAAATGGAGAATCGTTCGCCGATGACAAGTACGAGAATTTAATTCGACTAAAAACGTAATAAAAGGAGAATCACTAGGTCACCGATGACTCGAACGATGAAATGCTTTTACTGTATTAATCGCGAGGCGTTTGGCAAGGGTTTAAGACAGCTGACCATAGTGCGAGTCATTGAGAATTTTATTGCGTCCCAGTTCCAGCGGTTACTTCCGTCCTCCCGTAAGTTTTCCACCACGACGGAACACGGAAATCGAATTAAAGCTATAGCGCAGTGACCTTTCTCAACCACATTTTTGTAACCACGTACAATCGGACATCTGAACTGGCGACTGAATTGTTATTAGTTTTTAAAGGAAAGCCTTTGACCGAAGGATATAAAAGCAGGGACGTCGAAAAACGAGGCTGATGGAAGACGGTGGTGAAATTTGTCAAAAGAATCTAATGGAAAAGGGGTGAGAGAGAGAGAGTGCGTCGAGGAAAGACCCAGGAAAAGCGGGAGGAACTTTCTTTCGATAAGCTGCGCTGTAAGCAGAGAATTACAGTTTGAAATCCTGGAAAATCTGTGGCATAAAGACACAAGTATCGGTAAGAATGTTGCTAACGTTCAAATAGCGAATTTTGTTAACAAGGATACTTATCAAAACTACCGAGACAGTTCTGTTTTCCATAAAATGCAAATAGAGAGAAGGAAAGGCGGAAGGTGAAACGAGAAATTATCTTGGAATTTAAAGCCGGTTGCATTTCAATTTAAGCCCCACGGTGTGCTGCCACTCAGGGCGTTCAAAAAGTACCAAGTGCCTGCTTAAAATAGTAAAACAGGGATTCGAAAATAAATTTTTAGCAGAGAAATAACAGCAAATCCCTCGGTGAGCGAGTTTCAACAAGAGTTCGGTCTTGTCTCGTTGAGCTTTAAAACTTTAACACGTTCGAACCACTTATTCCTCCCTCAGCACCGTTCGAGGGAATTTCGAATCTTGAAAAATCCTCGCCGGCAACTGCATAACGCGTGTTTTTCGCCTGAGAATTGGCACGAAGTGAGACTAAATTGCATGGGAAATTATGTTTGAAATCGTTCGGACTTTCGGTGTTAAAGTCTGCGTTAAGACCTCTGAGCTGGTCGCCTTCGTTTTAGAGGTTGGTAAACACTCGAAGCATTTCAAACTTCTCCATTGACTGTCTTTTAAGTTTCGTGAGAAATTCGCGACGATTTCGCAGCCAGCTTGGGATAAGTGTTGTGTGTTCAATGAAAGAGCTGTATAAAAGATAGTGAAATCAGTGGCGCGTAGTTGTTCGCTTTTGACGATGTAAGCTGAAAGAAACTAGGATAAACAAGTGTCGCAATAAGCTTTCAAGAGACTCGTCGAGTAGTCGAGGATCCGTTAAAGCACAGCTTTAACGAACAAAGTTAATTAAAGGAACAGCTCGTTGAATATCAATTGATTTCGTTGTCTTGAAATTTCCTAGTCCGGCGATGTTCTTATCAAAATAAAAAAACAACAACATGGCAGTTGTCTAGAAACGTTTCGTTTGCCGAAGCCAGAGGGAATAAGCATTTTACGATTTTATCTGGCCAATAAATTCCAAAAGATAGGACGGTCCAGCGAACACACAAAAGTTAAGTTTAACCGCGTAACCCGGTTCCATTGATTTTCCTTTTTTTTTTTCTCTCTCTCTGTGACTCGGCATTCGTGCGCCCATTTTATCCGGCTGCAAAGCTTCTTTATGAAATTGCAGCCTTACGATACACCATTGAATCGAGCGTCGAGATAACCGTAACACCGCGGCTGAATTAGAAACCAGCCAATAACTCGCCGAGGATGCTAGTATTTATCGCTTGTGGGCGATCGTAAATTCCGTTCATAAGGATTTTAAAAGAATTAAGCGCAGCTTTAACGGCTTCTTCTATGGTACCATAGAAAACCAAAAGCGTACCTCTTAGGCTTTATGGTTAATTGATTTTCACAAAGAACATTCATCGTTTGCAACGCAACGCAAGCTTGGATGGGCATTAAAGGGAACACAAGTTGGCCTTTGAAAGCCGTTGATGTTTCTTCTAATTTCAATCTAACGCACGTGTCACACTCTATATTTTCCACTCATTTTCCTCCCTTAGAATCAGCCATTTTCCGCTTCCGTCAACAGCTTTAGCGCGCTAGGACAGATCAAAGATGTAATTAGAACACTTGAAATTAGTTTACACCGAGGGTAATAAGTTTGGCTGGCAGGGTGCGTAAAATTGGCTACGAGCTCGTTCATATTTACCGTCTCGACGATGGTTAATCTCCTAAAAGTATCCCTGATCGAACTTATTCCGGGATACACGATTTTCTTTGCGTTCGGGGCGACAGTCCTGTTAATTTCACGCACCGTTCTCATGGATTCCGTGGTAGAATTAATCGCGGTTGGGGAATTTAAAAAGTCACGAATAATTCGACGATCGAATTTTCTTGGCAATTGCAGCGACACGGCTCAGCGTAATCCCCGCTGAACGCGTTTCACTTTGACTTCGCGCCAGAAATGCATTTACCGATCTGATTTTGAAACGGTGCGGCGCTTTCGAGTCGACCGGCCGCGTTTGCTCGGCGCGCCAATTAACCTGCGTTCAATTAATTTGTGGGTCTTCGGCAAACCTTGTCGCGCCGAAGGTCGAATGTTTGACCAGTTCACCGCACCGTGTAACACCGTGTGCCAAAGTTCAGGGCTTCGAACACCTTTCTTTTTTCTATCCGTAGGTCGGAAAAACTCGGGCGAGAAAAGAGAAGGAAATGAAGTGTAAAGTTGAAATTGAAATTGTATCGATAGCGTTTACAGACGGGCAAATTAAAAGTTGCTGAAAGACAACATCGAAAGTTCCAGCCGTTTCCGGCGATCGACTGCAACTTTGACGCTAAATTATTTTATCACTTCCTTCGGGCAACTTAAAATTACGAAAGTTTTATCCCGCGTTTCGTTGCATTTCAAGCTTCCGCGTTAGATATTATTTCGTTTAGCAAGGAAAATACGAATAGTTTGACGCGACTGTTCCTTACCAGCCTGATTCGCGCGCTTATAAACCTTCTTTCGAAATAGATTCAACGGTATAATTTCGGTAGTCAACAACAACCGGGTTGATATTGCATCGGGGAAAATTGAATAAAGCCGAGGAGACAATAAGCATAAAAGGGATTACGGGTACAGGACGAAAATGTGAGGGAAACAACAGAGTCGTATCACCGAAACGAATTTCGGGGATGAGTAGATCGAATGAATTACATTATTTTAATTGGTTTCTCTCGGTCCGGGCGACGCGCATCACTCTGCTAATGACACCGGCTACAATTCCCACGTTTAAATAAACGCGGGAGGTGTACGCGTACTCGCGACCCTAAAATTAATTGGAAATTTCGATTACGAAGCTCAGCGTGCATGTAAACAATTTATTAATCTTCCAGCTCAATTATACATCCGTTTAGCCGAGCCGATTTTTCAAAATAATTCTAATTGCACTCGGGGACGAGACTTCGCATTTCCGATTCGTTCGAATTTCAACTTTACAATTTTTACAGCGATAATGTTCGAACGTTCGTGCATGCATATATAGTTGAAATCGGGTCCGTTTCCGTCTCCGGAAATTACTGCCTGCGGCTACCTCCGGAAAATCTTCAGCGAAACCACCTCTCTTAATGGTAGCAACGAAGACACCCGTTTGCTCATTTACCCCATCGAAATTGTATGTTGAATCAATTTGAATTTACGAATTCGATTACCTTTCATAGTTCAAATGGGAATTCTTTCATTTAGAACGGTCTGATAATTGTCCACCTTTGTTCTCTTATAATTGCTAATGCTTCGTATTATTTTTCATCTTTTTACCATTGGTTCATTTCGTATTAATACTCCTTTCTTAAGTTTTCCTAGAAAGGCGAGTTTCCTTTGGAATTCGTGCAGCGAAGGCAATTTCTCACGTGTCGCGACTTCTTTCAACGTGCTGCCACGATTTTTCCAGCTTCGATCGTTGGCAAAGTTTCGCGCGTCGTTAACCCGCAACGTATCCCATGTATTACGGGTCAACGATAATATAATTCTGTTCAGATGCTGTCAATCCGTGTTTCAATCGAGTCAACGCGATTAATAAAAGCTGTCGAGTATTTGCAGCACGTGACATATTCTAAGCTGACATCGGCTATCATCGTAAATCTTGCAAAATCTTTGATTAATTGACTATTTTATAAGCGTACATTTTTCCTATCGCGTTTCGATAAAATATAATCGTGTAAAATCTAATGAGATAAGGAAGATTGCGAGTAGGAAGAGGTTTTTATTTATCAGACTTTTCTATATTGTTTATTCACAAATAAATGAGAAGAGCTTTGCAAGAATGAAACAAAAATAAAGGAAAAAGGAGAAAGCATCTTACCACTGAATGCAGCTTTTATTTTCGGTCGAAGGAGTTTTTACGAGCAGAGAAGGGCGTGAAGGATTGGGCGGGAAAGGTCCACGTGATCGATGGTAATCTAGCAACACATAAATTTCAGCGTGCTCCGTGGTGTTTTAAACGGCGAAGAGAAATATCCTAAAAGTCTTTAGCCAAAAAATAGCACGAAAACTTTCACCGTGATGAATTCTAATTTTTGTAAAATGTATAAAGTGAAAGTACAACATCATTAACGAAGAAAGTCCCGCGCTCTTCAGTGTAGAAATAGAGGGAAGAATTTCTGTGTACCGTGCGTCGCCGACTTTCCGGACGGATTCTTCTGTGCTAAAACGCTTGACTCGTAATCTAAAGGTCCACGGTTCAAATCCATTGTTCCCAAGTTTTTTTTTTTAATTATAATTTGTCTCTTTTTGAATAACTATTACAGCTGTGCTATAATCATTGCATTTATTAATAATTAATTACATACACTGCAATTTTTATAGAATTTAAGTTATTCAAAATAGAATATAGAATTTAAGTTATTCAAAATAGAATATAGAATTTTAGTAATTCAAAAAGAGACAAATTATCATAAAAAAAAAAAAAAAATGGGAACCAAGGATTTGAACCGAGGACCTTTAGATTGTGAGTCATATGTTTAACCACGGAGCGGATCCATGACTCGCAATCTGAAGATCCTCGGTTCAAATCCTTGGTTCTCAAATTTTTTTTTTTTTGTGATAATTTTTATGTAATAGTTATTCAAAAAGAGACAAATTATCATTTAAAAGTTAAAGTTTCATTAATAAGTGAGTGTAACACTTGGGTAGTTCCCCTTGTAAGTCCTGTACGTTCCATGCGGTATCAGCTATTTTCAAGAGTGTGATTTAGTTGGAAATCTCTTCTGCAAATCACTCGCAATTTGTTGGATCGTAAACTGCATCTTCGTCGTAATGATGTCGCGTTCGTTAAAATTAATTTACCTAGCAAGGGTGGAATGAAACTGGATGATCCCAAGATTTTCGAATTCGTTAAAAAAACCTTGCACTCGTAACGATATTTATTCTCGATCCGACGTTAAGGAAACATCGTGGCTGTGAATAAAGTCTTTCGAACGATATCGCTGAATTCTGTTTAACATTATCCATAATCGGTGTCCCCTGTTTGTCTCTAAACGTTATATCAGGGAACGGTCTCGCGTGCACGTGAATGCTGGCTGGACCGTCAGTATTTCCCGAAATTCCGAGAACGTTGGTATGCTCCGGTGATCCGTCACGGTGTTTGCACAGAGTCATCAACTACGTTAATGTATATTAATAGTTAATATCAGTGGTACGCGGAGCCGGACTGAATTTACCCGAATTCAATATTAACTCGTTCCCTGTCTTAGCAATATATTCTGATACCAATGGGGGGAAAGGATGTCAACCCTTTCTGACCGAGCTATCCTAGGAAACCGTTAAAGGTCAGCTAGTTCTACATTTGCCAAGTGGAGCAATGGTTTACCGCATCCTAACAACGCTTCCCACGGAAGTGGATATAATAAGCGATCGCATGCTGAAGTGCACCAAATGCACCGGGGATGTTCTTGAATTACGTTGCTTAAAGCATCATCGAAGTTGACTTGTTCGATGAAACGTATCGTTTACGATCTATGCTCGCTTCTGGATGTTGATCGAGCAAGTCGATGGTGCGATTACTCCAAAGTTAATTAGAAACTTGCTGGACGTTTGTTCGTTTCATCTGAACGTGATCAGAGCAATCGCTAGAACCGCTGATTGCAAGATGCACCGATTCGATATGATTTTTCTAAACAACATTGCAATTACCTTTCGATGCTTCTCAAAATCTATTTCGCTATAATTCCCAAGGTTGCATAACGATTCGTGTGTTGGATGCTGCATGAAACGCATCAAGGATAACCTGCGTGGCGTGACGTTGCTGCGGTTTATCGCAACCGCAAGTCGCAAGGCATCGCAAATAGACAGATGACCCCTATTCGAGAAAGGTTGACAAAATACGGTAGCTTTCAGGCACAGATTCGTACGTCGAAGTCGAAGGAAAGAGGATAATGTACCGTGTAACGAACCGTTCCATCTCGATGGTAGAATTTCGAAATCTTTTCGTAGTATTGTACGTTTCCGTGGATCCGACCGCATCATCGAGCTAGAGGATGTCTCGTTCGACTATCTGGAATAGTTTCGCTTCTCCTCCTCGCTTCCTGCATGTTCCATATACTGCGTGTCTACCACACGAACACGTACTTGTGTGGACGGAACTGCTGTTAGACGGTTATCAGTATTTCACTGTGTCATGCATATATGCACGTGCGCTTCAATCTGCACTGTCACCCAGGGATCTGGTAATACGTCTTTGGAATAGCTTCTTGGTGAAAGCTTGATATTAGTTTTGCGGTCCAATCGTCGAATCCGTTTGCAGTACATACGAATTATCTTCAGTGGACAGTTGGGAAAATAAAATAAAGGATAAATTGAAGGATTTTCTACTAATTAATTCATCGAATCCGCAATTTGAAAGCAAAACGAATTACAATCTGTTTCGTGCAATGGTTTTCGAGATAGTATTTCTTCAATGAAATATTGCGAATTGTAGATGGCGGTCTTTGGAACATATTTCAAGCCACTTCTACCGCGTTTCTACGACCAGTTTCGTATTCAAGCACCTGTATCTAGGATTAACGTATATGCACATTAACCATCCGGCATGTACACATGGAATTTAACCCTCTGGTGAACTCGCTCCTGTTCCCGCCCGTTGTCCAGTAAGCGTACAATTCATACACGTACGAGTTCGTTACGTTGCGCGAACCGTAAAACGTAATCCGCGACATCGTATGGAACGTGGAGAATTTGGAAACACATTTCGACGGAGACCCGTGAAGGATTCTCGATGAAATTCTATGCAGAAAAAACGATAGGAGACAGTATTTCTTCCAATTCGTAAAATGATTTTCAGCCGTATTTCACGTATGATTGAAATATAAATTATTTCATGCCATTCGTTGGATTAATTTATTATTAAATTGGCCAGGTTGCATTAACACCATATAAATTTGTAATTAGCCTTATTAAATTTCCTCGTTAGAAAATTATAGGATTACTCAATAATTATGCACCGTTTCTATGAAAGAGTAATGCGCATTCATGTTCGAATCAGATAATTTTATAATAACGTTAATGTAATGTTAGCGTTATTATTTGCTAGTAATAATCATAGCCCCTTCGTTCCGTTCAAAACAGAGCCGATCAATACCTCTCACTTCTGATTTGTTGATGGACTAATCCCTTCCGATTTTATTTGTATAATAATTTGAATAAGTAAAGGGAAAAATGGCAGGGTGATCTGCGACAAATTTCTTCTAGACACATTTCTCCCTGTCCATTTTCTTTCCTCTGGTACGTTCTGCGTCCTGCACGTGTATGTTCGTCTCCCAACAGTCGAAATCGAATCTTCCTCGAATGCCTTTGTCTAGCTGCCTTTAATTTCCTGCGATTCTCGGCTTTTCCAATTCAACGATCTTCGAAGGAACAATACCCGTCGTTCGGTTTCCTTTTTTTCCCCCCGGAACGGTTTGTGAAAAAGGGACGGTGGAAAACGAAGGAAGCTCCGTCCTCGAGGGCTCGAACTTCCCTAAGATCGTGTGCTAGCGAGCGTGTAAGGTGTTTGCGTTCGCCACTTTCGCACGGGGTTTCTGTGCGCTCCGAACGAGGGATATAGGATGAAACCTCTCGAAAGTCATCGAGCAATCAAGAACGACGAGGACATTTTCCCCCGCTGGCGAAATATCCTCGTGTAAGTTACTTCGGGCAACTTTCATCAGACGCTTTACTAATATCGACGTTTACCAACGAACACCATCAACACACCTGCACGCTTTGATCCGCGACTGGTCGTGTTTTCCGACTACTTAACTAAGAACTTTCTGCTTTTACTTGGAAAACTTCGAAGGACTTTTTCTTTCCATATTCCCTGTTCGGTGGATTACATACAGAAACGAAGAGGTTGAAGAATTTCGTGAAAGTTCTTAACTACTGTTAAGTATTTCAAAGGATTATTCGAAGGAACGAGCATGTGGTTAATGAGTAAAGCACGTTCTGACGGTCTTATTGTTGTCGCTGAGTTAATTATGGGTCACGAACTGCTTAAAACGGGTGAAATTAGATCTGAATTCCGAGCAAAGTACTCGGTGCCGGAGGTTCCAACCGTATCCTGGAATCTCAGGTTCGCCGTAAGATAATTGATGAATGGTAATTACCGTTTAAGCTCCCGGGCACACTCGTTCCTATCTACCGTCGAACCTGGTGCTCTTAGTTATCACGCAAAATGTACAGATAATTAATTAATTGTACGTTAATTTTTCGTGAAACTAATTTATCTGTCCAACACTGAAATATCATCTGAAAGTACGATCGGGACAAGTGGGACTGGAAATGAACGTTGCTGACACGAACGAAGCAATTTCCATGTGTTTTTCACGGAAAAATTCGAAGAAAAAGCAGCTGAGATAGAAGAGCCGCTGGTCTGACAGACTCCTACAGAAACCTTCAACTGACGGGAACAGCATTCAACCTTAATTAACTTTTGCTAATGAGCGAGACAACGTTCTATGCATCGATGATGAAACGTGAATGGAATAACGATGAAGTAACGACACTGAAAGCGTTATTAATTAAGATACAGGAATGTTCGTGAACCATCGATAAATGGTAACACGCACGCGTGTTACGAGATCGATGCAACCTAATTTTCAGCGCTATCGTAAATCAGAGAATTGGAAATGTTCTCTTTCGAACAACTAATTAATCCATCATCTTCTCGGTACAATTGAAATTAACGAAATCGAAAAATAATAAAGAATAAGCGATTTTCTTGAAAGAAAAGGCGTGAAACCGGTTAAACGATAGAAACAGGATAAATGAATTATTTAACCGGCGATGCTGTTCTATTTGGTCGAATAAAATAGAAGAAACCGGGCGGATAGGTTGAACAGGAACGGGTAGCTGTAAAATAAGCCTCGCTTCGGTGTCGCTGGCTCAAACGCGCGTTAATTAAACGGGGAGATAGCTCTCGTCGTTGCACGTACTTTCCCTGCCGTGGCTTTCACAATAATGGTACAGATGCTTCTGCGACGAACTTCCACCTTACTAATCGAGTTTTGTCTAAAATATTCTGCGGCAATTTCGCGACTCGGCCCACAACTTCTCGAGACTTGTTCGTATTTAATTGTACCGGCCTCTGACACTTTTTATTAACCTTCGGATTCCGATCCTGTACGCGTAATTACCTCGAAGAATCGTTCCTACGACACACGCCGCGAGAAAATTCATGATTAAAAAGCTTGTTTCCGAAAGTTGCGGTAGCAATCCGAAGATTATCGTTAAATCGTATGCACCGTCTCGTAGAAACCGCATATCTAAGTATAATATCAGCTGCAATTACAACGAGAGAGGGTAAGTTTCTGAATCGAGCCAATTACGTGTGCGCTGAAACGCGAGACTGGATGTTATTAAATTTCATGGAAACGCTTTTAGGAAATCTGTTGTCGTCGCTCGAACTGAACGTTTCACGCGTGTTGTTTGCCCGACTTTACTGCTTCATTAGCTTAATCAAACGTTAACGTTGTAACATACAAGAGATTGATTTATTTAAGAAAAAAGAAAAGAAAGGAAAACACGAACGAATCTAGAATCACGTTCATCGATCACGTATTAGAGAAATTTATTAATTAGTTCGGAAACAACAATGCCGTCGTTAACATTCAAGCGAATAACGCACAGTTTAAAAGGTTTAACGATCTATGGCCCGTGGAATGATATGAATACGAGATTCGATCGATGCGGTTAGAATCATCCTATTATATCCCCCTGCCATTTCCATCTGCCGAGTTTGTAATATTCCATGATGCCTTTTTACTCGTCTTGCATCACCTTTGACTAATTAAATTGGTAATATGATTAATTTGCATATTATAGAGTGAACGTGGCGAGAATTATGTGCATAATATGGAAATTAAATCAGTTTCGTCGGTAAAAATGGTTAGCTCCTCTTAAACGGATGCTAACTATACGCGTGAAGCGCATAAATTTTCGAAACGAATCGTTCCATCAATTTTAGTAATATAAAAAGTTTCCAAAAGTTTTCTCTTGAAATTACAATACAATACGATAATACGGCTTTAAGAATTCTTTCCCGTCCATTCGCAGACTGGACAAACAAAAAAGAGAGCACTTTCTCAGATCCAACCTGTTGTACAAAGAAGAATAACGCTTTTCTTTATTCCGCAGAGCGAGAAGTTGCTGCGAAGGAATAGAGTCACGTTCAAGCTGCAGGATTTTTTAATTAAATACTCGCGTGTCCTGGCCGGGGTAAGAATTTCTTTCATTCAGGGAAACAGCGTTTAAAGTTATATTAGGTACCGACTCATACTCGTTTAGCAAACGGAATCATTTGTATCGTTTTAGTAAACGTAGATTACCGTCAGCTTAAAGAACCCTTCAAGTTGATTCCTCGACTCGCGTTTCCTTACGCGAACAAGGTGATCTAGTTTCCTGCATAAAATATCATTGCCCGTGGCTTTCGAGTGCCGCTGAATTCGTACATCGTATCCACGTACATCCAATGAAAAATACTTCACAGTTTCGCGTGAGATACTACGCGAAATAAATATAAAACGTTTCCCTGGAAGGGTGTACTGCCATCTGAAAAGAGCGGCTGAATATTTTAGAGATAGTTGCGCGTGCCTGACGAGAGGGAAACAGTTCGTAACACGTTTCTGGTTTTTAAAAGGAAAGATTCCGAGGTAAAGATTCGCTGCACGAAAGTCAGCCTCGGCTAAGAATATCCTAACTGAATAATTCTCTTTATAGAGAGAATATAAAATAGATTCTTTCCTATGCGAACTGCAAGGAAACGTATCAAATTCTGGCTGACTAGATAAATAGCCTCGGGTCAAGCTTCACAGAGGCAAGTAAATTTATGCTGCAACGTCTTGCCTCTACTTTTATTACTTTCTTCCTCGTTTGAGCAGTCCTTTCTTCCTTTCCTCCTGGAAAAGTCCACTCGAAGAGCTCGGCTATACATATGCCGCTAGTTGGTCATTGAAAACCAATTTTGCTCGAGTCGTCTTCTCGATCGTCTTCTCCAGTGTGTTCTTCGTTTTGCTAAGAGATCCCTCTTCCGATTCCATGCCGTATATTTATATCTCCTATTCGCATCTGAAGGATGTTGAAAACTTTTAAAATGATCTATTACATAGCGATGTAGCTTCACGTCAAAATCGAGGAGAGGGAGATCAGTCGATCGACAAATTTCTGAGCTTCTACTGTTTTATTTTCCATCGTGGAACGTGGATTGACGCACGTTTCACGGAAACGTCAGCTTAGCTGTCGTCGTGGAGGAAGCGGCCCGGCCGAAAAATTGGGAAGCTCGAACGGTGATTGACGGGATATCCTATAAACCGGCATAATCGATTCCGGCATTGAGCTTCGCTCGATCGAGGCTTGACGATCGAATCGAAATCTCATGGTACCGCGTGCGAGCGGAAAAGCCGCGATAGGCGCGACAGGGTGCCAGGTAAATGGCACGTAATTGCCAGCACGCCGAGAATAAAGGAAAAAAAAGTGGAACATATTTCACGGTTTTCATTCGCTACTTTGTCTTGCGGATATAAGTTGCATTCGAGCAAAGTACACCCTTCCTTTGGAGAAATGGAGTTACCGAGATTCGTTTTTGTAAAAAAATTCTCTCAACGGAGGGTGTACAGTTTCAATCTCAAAAATTGCGAAAAAGAAAACGCTCTGGTAAAAGTTGCGGATAATTTTGTATGAAATTGAAAACGGCCGAAAAAAAGTGTACCAGAGCAAAGACGCAGGCTCTTTGAAAAACGACCGAGGACCTTTAATTAAAACTTAGTCCTTTCGTCTCTGACGAGCCGGTCTGTTTTCAAAGTAAAGAACTGTGTTTTTGCGCTTTGGAGAAGCGCTTTTGCGTTTCGTACGTCAAATTCAAGAGTTTACTAGGACGAAAAGTTTCGTCCTCTCGCGTGTATGCAATAGCTCTTAAATTACCATCCGCCCTATGGGAACTTTGAGAATGATTCTTTCAATGGAACAAGTTTATACATCGAATTGTTTCCTTTCTGTGTCTACTGCAGTTGAAACGTTCTACCATTTTCTATACTAATTCGGCTGCAGTTCGCGTTGCGGATGCAAAGTTCCGCAGCAGCCGGAAACTTTTCTACGTCAGTTGTTTCTACGTTCTTTCCATTTAACATATGCAAAGAGCCAGATATATTTAATTCATTTTTATTATTTTCATCTTCGTTCCCCACGAGGAAAATGAAATTTTAAACGATCGTAGAAATTCATACCTCGGAGTAGAAGCAAAGGGATTCGGTACAGTTTATCACTTCGTTACAAGGGAAAAAGGACACGGTCGAAATGAAAGAAATATTTAACGGAAAATAAGCAAAAGCAATAAAAATTCTCTTGATAACATAGGGATGATTTATAACGCTCCTTGCACGTTGAAGATTATTGCTTGGGGTGCGATAAATCAGTTCAACGCGATCTTTCGCCAACCTCATCTGCTATTCTCGGTATTTTTTCATTTTTTTTTTCCCCATACTAAAATTCTTCGAGGACAAGATCGCGTGCCGCAATCGGTGAACAGACGAAGATTTCGACTGTTGCTCGTTTACAAACGTTTCTGTAATTAAGCGTAAGAGGAAACGCCTGAGGCGATAGCGTCAAAGGGTTGGAAGAGGAGCACCGCGCTATTTCCACGCGGTGTTCTCATTAGCCTCGCTGTTTTGCGTGTCCTGCGCCTAATCTGTTAGAAATACTTGCCCGCACGAGTATATTTGCGGAGGGAAAGTTTGTTGTCGTACTTTGCCGCCGACGCCGGGTAACGACATTGTTTCCTAACTAGCGCACAGGCGACATAAAACGAGCTCAGCTCTTCTACCTAAATTATCCTGCTTCTTACGTCACATCGAGGATCCGACGATTAATCTCGTTACGCGTTTATTTGCTAGATCGTACCACCAATTCTAGTAACCACAGGGGGATCGTTTCGAACGGACGCATTAATACACTTGGTCACCGCAAGGGAGGAACGTTTGAACGAAACGAATTAATCTTTTAGCGATTAAGAATATAAAAGGGTATAAATTGAATAAATTAGAATTTCTAATGCAACGAGTTAGATGACTCGTACGTTATACCGCGGCGAAAGGGTTAAGCTATTATGCGATAACGAGACGTTGTTAACTCGCTAGCGATAGACCGAGCATGTTACAGTTTGTTCCAGCAATTTAACGCGATGCATAATATTAGAGATTTTCCGCGATATTACAAAGGGGAGAGGGAAGTCACAGGTGAGAGTAATTTTCCACGGTCGCAAAGGGAATTCGATTTATCGTCCTTAAGCGATTTTCTTGGCCGTCCCATTGAACTGGCAATAAAGCAGTCACGGTATCAATGAAATATTACGAGAGATACATGTAACGGAGTACGTCATATTGACAAATGGTCTGTCGCGGTGTTTGGCCGACGGCCAAAACAACACATGCCCGTGGAAGAATCGGAATGATATCGTTCCTCGCGTTCCCTGCACGCTGAAAGAAAGATTAATCGTCGACCGGTTTTGGTGTTCGCATAATTACACGATAGATAGCGAGAATTTCGTTCGGTACACTAGCGGCATTAATTACCGTACCGTTTTAATTACTTTCTCTGTTCTCGCTTGTCGAAAATTCGAACGCTAAAACGTATGCATCTTCTATTCGACCGATGTCCAGGCGTAGATCGAAAATTTCGACTTTCCCCCTCGATCCGTATGAAAAATTGAGAAACGTAGAAACTGGAGCAGCCAGAAAACCGTCATCTTTCGAACGACAAATGACGCTTCTTCCGCGTTTCCGCTCGATTATTCACGATACCGGCCTAAACTTTTCCTATCTTTTTCGCTGCATGGTACCAACCCCTGGAGTTGTGAACTCTTACCGTTTGTTATTTGCTCTTCTGGGATCCGTCGATGCCTGGGGAACTGTATATTTTAGAGAAATGGCCTCTGCCTTTAGAGACTCGCGATATGCATACAGCTTGATCATGCGCTACCGTTTTAAGGGGAACGACGCGCGGAGCGTGCGATGCGAGACAACTGGGAGTAATTAGTTTGATTTATCATTTTGCAAATGATTATCCCTTTCGTTTCATCCTCGAATCGTTTCCATTTGCTCGTATAATTGAAAAATGACGTCGGAAACATTAATCCGGAGTTAAGGGTAGCAGTTTGCGGAACACGAATTCAATCTACGAAAGATTATACGGAGAATAAGGGAAATGCACGAAATGGACCGAGTTCGTAGCGTAAACGGGACCCTTTTCCAGGTGTATCCAATCAGTTTGTTCAAAGGCAACGCGATTCGATCATCGATTCTTTCCGTTAACTTCGGAGAAGGTTCGCGAAATTACTTTCGTCGAGGGAACTCGAAAGAACGATCTACGTATTTCCCACAGGGCTACCGTACCTTTTGTGACGAGCCTACTGCATCACGGTGCAACAATGTCCCTTCAATATGATTCCTTATACCTGCATTTAAGACCCTGATAATAGAGTCTCATCGGCATTGTCCTATTCACCAGAGATTTAACATAATATTTGCCATTGAAGACCTACTTGGACCATTCAACGTCCCGTTGAAAATCCATCCAGAGAAACTGTTGCATCTTTTCTTCCTTTAATGCTCGAGATTTCCCAACCCCTCGGACCGCCAGGCTTTTCTTCCGCAACTATCTAATCTAGCAATGGTCCAAGGAAATTCATGGAATCACTGGTAGAAAATTCTTTTACGAGTGTACTCGATCGTAATCATCTCTGGCCCGAGGCGCGAGAAAGGAAAGGAAGAAACTGCAGTTGCAGAATTTTCCTGGGAAGCTACTTCCGCTTCGCTGGGTTTGAATCACTGATTAATGGACAACGATGCGCAAGGAGATTAGTGAACTGGGGGACGGGAATTATAGAAAGTACCGCGACTTTATCCGTTAATTTCAACGTTTTCCAAGAAAATTCAAGTACATTATAGTATTATTCCGTCGTCGTTAAAGAGAACGGAACATTTACGGGGAATTAAATGGAGAAGGTGTTTCGACTTTCGAAAGTGTTGTTGGGTGAACGGTTGTTCATCAAAATTCCGTTTTCGTACTGTTGTTCGTTTCATCAAGGTGCGTAGGTCGAACCGAAAGGACACGCATGCGAAGAAAGTAGAAAGAAAACGATCCGAGTTTCGTGGAAAGAACATTCTCATCGTTCCTTGCCTTCCTTTCTTTCATATCCAAGATATTGGATAAGTTTCGGAACAGTCCTAACCGCTTTGGAATCGGTTTTTCTAAGCGCCGTTGGTGTTGGCATTTTCGTGGTTTTCGTCCTACGATTTCTATTCCACCGCGTGGAAAAACAATGGATCGATCCAGCTCGGTTCGCTAAAATTCTTCTAAAGAAAATATAGAGACGAACTTGGTGTCGATTGTGACGTCAGTGTTGGAAATAAGAATATATACAGGCTATTGAAAGGGTAAACGAAGCTTTTCTTTCTCGTGGCGGCTGAAACTTTTAACCGATCGGATCCTCTTTCATTTTTCATTCGCGCAACGAAAGAAAGGTTACAGCTTTCTTTAGCGGTATCAAAATAGAAATCGTATCGTGTCCAGTCGAGAAACGTTGTTATTTTATGATATTAGTTGAAATACAATGAAAATTGCACGGATTTCAGCGAGTTTGAAATTCGTTTGATACGGGATCCTCGTTTAAGTATCCTTTAAGCTTTAATTCCTTTTCCTTGAAGGTCCTTTTCCCACGAGGTACACGGAGGAACGGAGGAAACTTTCGTGACTGAGAATGGAAACTGCTGCTTATAATTAATTAATGAAGATGGATAGTTCGAAAGCCTCTTGTACAACTTGTAGAAATTCAATTGTCCCTTGAAATTATTCCGCGACAAAGTCGTACATCACCGAGTAACGATCTTTTGACCGTGGCATTAAAATTTGCATGAAATATTATCAGGGTAATGTCTGAGCCAGCGTGCACGGGAAGATTTCGTTTCCAGGGTATCTGTTAAATTTTCACCAAGCAAACATGTCCGAAGAAACGGGGTCTCTTCTTTAAACTGCCGTTGTATTATCGGATGAAGAGTTTCAGGGGATAAGGAAAAAAAAAAAATTTAATAATTTAATGAAAATCCAATTAAATCGTCAGGAGGGTGTTACAATATTAAAGAATGCACTTCAGTTGCATTAACGCATTCCCGGGGCACGTTCCCTGGCGACAGTGGAAACAGCCCTGCCTGGTACGGCTCGCGATAATATGGCTAATTAAGTGTATTAAGGATTAATTTACCATTCAGTTTGCCATCCCGAATTAATAGTGTAATTTTAATGGTATTCAGAAAATTTCTACTCTCTTCGTTTTCTCGTTATTCGATCGAAATGAATTCATAACACTGCTCATGGGTAACCAACGTTTTAAAATGTTGCTGAAATAACTGCGATAATTACGGTATGATTTTTCTCTGGAATTTTAAACGTTGCCCATAATTCGCACGTTTTCACGGGTAAATTAAGAAGAAGCAAAGTTACGCGAGCATGAAGTGGAGAACCCAATATTTTACAGCCCAGCAAGTTTGTCTGGTGTGTATGTGTGTGTGCAAGAAAACAGTCGAGGGAAAAGGCCAGCAAAGCAGCTATGTAACAAGCTGTTAAGATTACAATTAAAACTTTGCATTCTAACCGAGTAAGTGTGCCGCCGGTTTGCTCCGCAGAATAGTCAAGTTTCGTCGGACGAACGAGCTCGGAGAGTTTGAGAGCGACTTTTTAGCAGGCTTGCTTGACTGGAAAATTCCACCTTCTGCAGTTTCCTAAAACTTATAATTCATGCCTCGAAGTGAGACGCGAGTTAATGGATTTCTCTAGTTCGGCTCAGAATTTGCGAGGCCGCGACGATCCGTACGCGTCGCGAGTTAGCTACAAGCTGAAGTCGAGGATGAAGAACTAGACACCCGATAAATTTTCGCTTCGTTCGTCGACTCAACTATCTTACTGCTTGCCCCTGTTTCTCGTTGCTATTCCGAGCTGGATAGTTTGTTAGAGAATTAAGCGATAGCGGAACGGGGCAGACTGCTTGACCCTTAATGAAAGTTTCAAGATAGATGAAACTTCGGTTAAGATGATCCTATTTAAGTTATTATTCTCTCCGGTTGCGTTATTCTTGAAAATTGCAACGTTTTTGACGAATCGCTAAATTACCTCCGGAAAGATTACCGAAACGCTTTAAGCGCATCAAATATTTCTCATAGATTCCAGCGAATAGCCAAATTGCATCGCGTCATTTTAGCCGGAACGCGGCAGCTGCATCCGTTAAACAAATTGCTCCACTCTCGTTCGCGTAACTCGTGCCACACGTTCAATCGTTTGTTACGGTCGTTTCGAGCCGGTGACAAACATCTTTGGCGACGTTGCCTCGCTACATTTTCATTGAGCCCTATTATTCATTCGGCCACGCGGCGTTGTGTGCGAGTTTCAAGGAAACAAAAACGTTGCAATGAATTCGAGCTTCCAGAAGGAAAACACGGAATCGCCATCCATTTGCTATTCGTTTACTCTCTCCTCCCTTCTTCTTCTTTCTTTCTTCTTTTTTTATAACTGTACTCGATAACGCAACTGCAACGAATCTGAAATCGATCGATTTTCCTGAGGCACTCTATCAACATCGAACGGCACCGATAAAATTCAATCCATTCGTAGGAAGCAATTTTTTCTCCCAGCTCGAGCAATGAATTATTACGAAGACCTTTATACGTAGGAATTTTGCGATCCCACGTTCGGTTCCCCCATTTCTAAGGGCTTTTTATTCCTCGCACACGAACGGTTCATGATCGCGGCCACTTTGTCGGCCGACACTAATGAGGACGATTAATCGAAGAGGTGTAACGAAGAATGGTTCGTAAAAGAAAAAGGTAAGCCCATAATGAACTGAAAGATAGGTGTCTGAACACGAAATCCTAAGAAATCAGCAAAATATAGAATCGAAGAATTTTTGCAATAATTGTTTAACAAATGAACTCAACATCAGCAAAATATTTTATCGAAGAATTTCAGCTGCAATTGTTTCACAAATGATTTGATGTTCAGCAAAATTATTTTAGGAATTGCATTGAACGATGTCAATGTTGTTAACAATTGATCGCTTAAGTGACTTCACGCTGGATAATTATCGGACCGGACGCATCGTCATTATTCTCCCATTTTGTCTTCCATTGGCATCGTAAATTTATGCAGAAATATTTCAGGCTCAGCTGTCATATTGCACAATAGAGCCGCGGAGTAGGATATCAAATGAACCGTAATCAGCGTTAATTCGATTGGCAACGGTGACGCCAGCAAAGCACATTCTCAGTGTACCGACCAATCAACTGGACACACAAGCGTCCCTAACTTCGTGAACCGCGTCGATTGCAGCTTGAAACGGTGCAATTTAATGTCACCTGGTTAATTCGAGCCCCGTTCTTCGTCTGAATTAACGAACGACACCCTTGCGCGTCGTGCGAACTGTAACACGAGCCTTTATCTTACGAATACGACAGAATTTTAATATTTTTAAGAAAATAAGTTCCTCCTGTTTATATTTACAATTTATTCTACTGTATTATTTACTTCCAACACATAGAATATTTACCTTTAAATTCTACCCCTTTCGTTTAAACAATTTCCGTGGGAAAGAATGATGAAGGATGGGGTGTTTAAATTTAATTCATCTCTGCTGCAAATCGAGTTCCCAAGGATGCAGTGGATAAGAATTTCAAAAGTAGGTTCCTTTTCCATTCTCACTCGATTCGAAGGCAGTGGTTAATGTTTATCGGTATTCCACACCTGGGTACGGGATGTCTCCTCGGGATGGAGGAGGAAGTAGAATCAATCAAGTCGGTGCACGTGTATCCCTGGAGAGGTGAAACCGATATCCGAGAGACGTAGATTGGGACTTTTCAACGAATTGACCACTCGAGTTGTTCTGGGACTAGGTGGGTGAAGGTCCGAGTAACTTTGTGTCGTAAGTTTCGATAGAGTTACCCTTCCAGCTGTTTGAACAACGATATCGACCTGTTACAACACTGATTGCGAGTCCTCTGAAACAATCGTAGAGATTTCGAAAAGTCTTTAAATAAAATTGAAGGTAAATTCTTTCCTTTCGTCCTGCTGTTATCAATCTTGGATAATCCGTTATAATCTCTGGTAATTAATTGACTCGGAGGATTTAGCAAGGATTTTAATATGAAAAGAATGCCTCGAAGGTAAATTACGGTCGGTAATGGGAGGAGCGGTAATTGAAGAATTTTCTTGGAAACAGAAAGCACTCAAGCCCTAAAAAGATCTCGTTCAAGGGCGGCGCGAAATTTGTGGTTTGCTCGAAAGGTACAAGCGTCCCGTATATCTTCCTTTCCAATAGGTCGTATGTTTCTTCTTGGGTTAAACTCGAAGGAAACCCGATCACCCTTCACGCGAGAATCATGGAAAAACCTTGGGGCGGTGGAAAGGAAGACAAACGGATAAAGTTCCCTTTGGCTAATGTACTTCTTTAATGACACTTTGAAACAGCAACGAAATTTGATAACGTTCCATCCTTTAACCGGTATGAAAAACGAGTTCAATTAGACGGTTAATAAGGGACGGGCAAACAAATATCGCGGACAAAGTTTATTCGAAACAAATGATCGTAGAAAGGAAGAAAAAGTCAGTTGGTGTGCGGGCACAGAAATTTTCTTCGCGCCCTTACGAAGAATTTATTCGTAAGTAAATAACCTCTTGGGCAAAGAATCTACGAGGGCCGTTAGACAGCGATGGGCAATAAGATATTTCAGATTCTTCTAAAATGTATAGCGTTACATTTCAGCGGACAAGAAAATATTGCAAAAACGCGTACTCAAGCGAGTACAATGCGAAAGATCGTAGTTTTGATGAAAGCTCTCCGTTCGTTCCATTAACGTCAGCTCCGTATCATTGTATTTGCTCGGAGAAAGAGAATAAAGGTCTACAAAGCGTAATTTTTTCGACCAAGAAAGAAAACCGTGGCGATGAATGATCGAACACCCACACACGTACGAGTAATATAAATTTGCTTCTCTTTTACGCGTGCAATTTTTTTACGCTATTCATTTCTGCTTCCTATATTTCCGGCGAGAAACACAGGGAGTTTCCTTTACTCGAGATGGATGAATAAAGTACGAGAAGGACACGAATTCTCTTATTTTCTTTATTCAACATCCAACGAAGAAGCAGGAAGAATCTTGAACGATGCTTTGTTCTATTTGTCGCTGACGGTAGCTAACGAAGTAAAATTTCCGAGCATAAACCTTGTCTCGTTCGTTGCAGACTCCAGGTTCATTTTATTGTTCCATCTAGGCTAGGGAAATTGTTCGTCCGTGGCGATCGTGCGACGTAAACTAACAATTTCGTATTGTCGTAAATCTGACGTTAAAGTTGAAAAGGTAAGGTAACCGTTTAGAAGAGGGTTTTCCTTGGCTGTCGATAAAAGTGTCGCGACGCGACGCGACGGTTTCGCGATGCAACCGATTTAATGAAACAGTCGTAGTATAATAGAAAGTAAGTACCAAAAGAAACTTTCATGATTAAAGTGTTCTAACAAAGTTGCGAATCCCATTTCAGAGCGTCTCCTGAATGCGATTGGTAAAGTTAGAATCTCCATGACTGTGGGTCATTTGTACTTTGGACAAGCAAAAACTCTTCCCGAAGTTTCCTGATTTGCCGGCTCGTTTTCCTTTTTCCGAGTGTGTCGAACGCAAGAAATCAACGCATCTTTTTACGATTTCCTTGTCCACCACTTTTCCCCCCTCTTTCCAATAACATTAATCAGAGCGACGATTATTTTCCTGTTCGAATCGGATAAGGGAATCCCCCGTTTAATTCTTCTCGTTCGGTGAACTTGTACGCGGAAATATTTCGGGTATCCTGCTTGCAGTAAGAGATCATGCATAATTCACGTAATGCCCGCCGTGACAATCGGAGATTATGGGATCTGGGACTCTGCTGGCTGCACTGCCGCGTTCCATATCGCATCGCTGCGGTGCAGTACGCTGCATCGTCAGCTCGATAATTCATATTTGCAACGTAAAATAATTTTTTCAAAATTATACGGGAGAAGACAGATCGGTTTGGAAATTTTGAGGAATTTAAAGAGTACCTTGCGCTTCGTTTGCAGGTGAAGGAAAGGAAGGGTTGAAAGAATTAATTAGGAACGGCGACAAGTTCCGCGGACCTTAAAGGATCAACTTATACCCGTAAATGAAACTCGATAAAAGGAATTGGGGGTTCGATGGTCCGGAGTTAAGACTCTCGCGAATTGCTTGCAACTTTTACAACACCCTTTCGTTCGTCTCGTCGCCTTTCGACAAACTTTTTCCTCGCCGGTCCTCTCTTAACGACTCGATTCTATGAGCTGTTTTCCCCTTGGTCCTTTCGAAACTTCTCGGCAAAGAAGTCATTAGGAGCTTGTCCCGCGGATCGTTAAGGGCCTGTCTTACTAAAAACCCACGCCTGTTACAATTTGTCGAGCCTGAATACACGTGTCCTTTACGCGTTCGCAGGATCGCAAAGTTTCGGAGCATCGAGCCGTATCAAAGCTAGTAAACGAGCAACCTGGTATCAATTTGGAAGCGTTTGGAAAGCTCCGCTCGCATTCCGAGCGAAACTTGCAATCGGTGCTCCTCGAAAATCTCGTTTCCATAATCGGGCCATTGTTGCTGGCATTAACAGAGGGACTAGCGATCTATACCGCGTTTCCTCTATCGTGGATGGAGCGATGGAACATCGAGATTTGAACGCGATACGGGGCGTATAGTTTCGCCAAGAGGGTGGAATTGTTACGGAGCGACGTCGAGGACAACGAGGTTACCAACTGTTAGCTAACTTCATCTTAAACTTTCCCTCTACGTGTTTCACCTTCTTCGCGAGCTCTCGTTTCCAAAACCACAAAAACCCACTTCCCTAGAGTTTATCTAGCAGCCGACGAAACAGTAGAACGCGCGGTGATTTAAACAAAGCCGGCGTGCGTGTAACAAAGTTGTACTCGTGTCTCGTCTTTCGGTAGAGTCCTTTGCTAACGACCACCGGTGGTTGTTAACAGGATGTCTGCGAGTAATGTTCGGGAATCCAGCGTTCACATTCGCCTCTTGTTTCTCATCGTTCTCTGTTATTACGCCATGCGATCGTTCAAAGTTGAATCTCCCAGCTGAGCAACACGTTATCGGGACAAACCCGAAAGTTGTAAAGCTTTCTGCTTTTAATTCCTCATTTGATTTCATGGTATCATCCTTCTTGGAAGAGGCAGGTGTCGAAGAGAACAGTGTCACGTAATGCTACCCCACACTCAAAGATTATAGATGAATACCGTCTAGGTTCGGGGAACGAAACGACGAGCCATTTGATCCCTCTTAAAAGCCCCAACGGTTCGAGCAACTTCGTTTGAATAATTAGCGCCGGCAAGTGTCAAAGTTTCCTCGGCTACGAACTTATGATCGCCAACTTGCTTCCTACGTGTTAGCTTTTTGCTCGTCCTAACGCGAACAACCTTTCCACTTTTCGAAAGGTTTCGCATTCTCGAACTTATCGAAGAAACGTTTCGATTCGAAGGTGGTAAGAAACAGGCTAACAAATTATTCATTAGGACACCCTAAAGAGGGTGTCGCGTCGAGCTGTCTGTCTAACTGACGAAGGTTTACGTTATCACGCGACGCGTATGTTTCGCGTTATAATCTGCTCGCGTGGAAACGCCTGAGGCATTTTATCATTACACCACTCGATCTTTCGTAATGAACGTCGATTCGTTGAACGCGTGAAACGATCGAGCTTAAAATCAGTAATTAACGTGATAAACTAATGAAGCACCGAATTTGATATTATTATATCGTACATGGTGGTGATATTGAAAAACATTAATCAACGATACAAATAGATTGAATGTGACTCTGGATATTGGCAAACAATCGAACCAATCAGTATCGATAACAGGAATCATAACGTTCGATTGAAAGACAGCAACAACGTTTCGTATGTATACTAGCCTATTTATATGTATGTACATGGATATTGCTATTAATATTCGATTACCGTCGTTAATACGCAAATTAGCTTTGGTGTTAGAGAAGACCGTTTATAATTATTATCGTTAACCGTTAACGATTTATACACGTTTCGCTTTCGAATTCGTTATTGAACCCATTAAATGTCCGTAAAGCGCATTCTCGTTTACTGCGTGGTAAAATTTCATCTCGTTTTATAAACAAGCGGTGTATACTTAATTAGTCTCTCTCTTCGAGCTGCCGGATCATTTTAATTGAAATTCCTTGCCACCGATGAATTTATATCCCGTTATTGTTATTTGATCGAACCCGCGCGATTTATTGCGTTCATTATGAATCTCGTTCGATTAATTTTCAGTTTTAAGAAATCGTTTCTACCTGTAGGAATTTTCGTGGCGCATGATAACGGGGGAAGTTTCATGGGAACCGTTACAATGGACTTGGTGACCGTCTAAATTTATGGCAAGTTAACCCGGATGTTTCCGGCAAGTTCCTTCACGTTGTCTCCCGGTTTCTCCGCTCGCGGACACCGCGCTGCCACGTTAGATGGCTAGGTAAATTTAATCTGATCCCCGACTAAGTCGTAACTACGTGTCCGAAACCCGGAACACCGACGGAACCGACCAGCACGCTCGCTTCAACGTTCACGGAAGCTTCTGTCGAGCGAATTACTTCGCTTACTCACCCTTACTCGCGGCAAACAGGGATTAACCGATCATTCCTCGTCGACGAAACCGTCGTTGCTTTGAAAATCTGAAAACGCCGGTGCGATCGGCGGATAGCGTTAACTTTTAACTTCCCCGCAATCACTGAAATTACCGTGGAAAACTTTGAAGAAATCGAAAAGTTGCGATCGTTACAACTCGGAAGGTAAGAAGAAACTAATCGCGAGAGAAGAAAGAAGCGTTACAAATGGATAAGTTTAAGGTTGTTGGAAGAAGGAAAATCGTTACGACCGATCTTTCGCAGTGAAAAAACAGGCGGAAACTTTTGACCTGGATTATAGCCCGATATTTCCGCGAAGCTTCGCAAGGATAGTAAGAAAGAACCGCGGTGTCTCGATTTTCCACCGTTTGATATACAGCTCTAGATTCGTTCGTTCGAGTTTCGCTCGCGAATTCGTCCTCGATTCGCCGATTTCCTGATGGTTCAGCCGCTTTTCTTCCCGTCGATGGTTACGTGGATACATTTCCAGCGATTTACTTCTTTCGACGTCGTAATGCGAGTCATTCGACGCGATTGGAGCAAGAGCTTCCCGGAAAGAAGGTCCACTGGCTAGAGGGAACGCGTCGAGTCGGAGTGATAATGCCCCGTATCTGGTCAGTCGTAACGTTGAGAGCAATATCGCCCTCGATCCCATCCGCAATAAAATCTCAGGAACAGATATTGGGATCGACTGGCCGCTGTCATATCCGTTTTCAAAGTACCGTTTTTCCTTCGTTGGTTAAAAACCACGTTATTGGGAGCCTTCCATCGATTACAATGGACTTGAAAATTAATTATGAATCGGTTGGATCTATCAATCATTTTTACATCCGTGTTACGATACGTTGATTAATCGAATAAATTTAGTTTGCAAAAATCCTCCAAAGGTGCCTTTTACTTAAATGTAAACAGCAGCGAAATGGAAACAATTTGAATAAAACATGACTTTCATAAAGTAATCGGCTGGAAATATTGGATCGTGTTTACAGCGTATATAACTATCAATTTCCGAACAGCTCTTCTTTCAATACTCGAGGTATTCGCGTCAATTTTGCGCACACGCCCGTGTAATAGCTCGGGAATAGAATCAATATCTCTCCGGTGCAAGGAACGCGATGTCGCGCCACGTTCTTTCCTCCGTTCGAAAATTTTCATCGAAACACCTGTGCTGCTCGCGACCCGTGTCAAAATTGACAGCCTGTACTCGATGGCTTCCACAGCTCGGAATATTTAACCGACACGAATTTCTCCCCTCGCCGCAATTTTTAACACCCGCCCGCTTCGTTTCCGTACGTTCCGAAACGTTCCTCGGAACGTGTGCTTTCACCACGACCGACTGCATAACAGAAAAATGAAATAAACGAAACGAACGCGTTTATGCAATTTCACTGGTTACACGAATCCGACGTCGTGTATGATTCGGGAAAAGATCCCACGACCTGACAAGAAGTTAACCGACTGCGACGAGTGGTCGGTCAAAAAGTGGCCGAGCATGAGATCTTCCATTAGTCTGCTTAATGGCTTTTTAATGTCGCCTTGGAATTTCATGGGGCAAATTCAAAGGTGATCGTCCAACGGTCGATTACTTCCGTAATATCTGCGAAAAGCTTCAAAGAATTTTCATTCCCCAAGTGTACGCCGATCCTCTGCTCTTTCTTAGCTGACAAGACCGCTAAGCGATCGCGTTGGTCAAACTTTTTACACCGCGGAAACAGTCATTTCGAAAGTTTCTTCGTAACCGATCTAACATCTTTCTTATTCTTCTACTTATTGCCGGGCGTGAAAGGATTTATCCCAGAACCGTTTTATCCACTTTTCGCTGACACGAACGGGTATCAGTTTCCGAAAACGGCAATTGAATCCTTTTGCGGAAATCGACAGTGCGAATGGATCGGGAACGGAGCGAGGGGATGCTCTGGAAAGCAATTAACTTAACAAGTAAGACGATCAGCAAGCCGAAACGTTACGTTCGACTCACTTTGATTGATCATCTCTACCATCACAGGAACGTTTGAGATTAGATACTGAACCGAGACTGCACGCAAATTCCTCTAAACTTCCAACTTTGGCTTACGAAATTGCATTAGAATTTCCCCCCGGAAAACGCGGACGTTAACGCTCGATGCACATTTATTCTTAAATTGAAAATAATGTAGAAAATTAAATAGACGAAGGATGAGATGCATTTCAAGATACCTCGATAAAATTTGAAATTCAAAATAAGGAACTTGAAATTGGTCATTTTGACTGGTGTTAAGGTACAACCGAAAACGATTTCCCGAAAACAGTTGACGCCTGTTTGGTACACGGGTGTATAACCGGCATTTTGGTAACCGCAAATTGAACGGTATCGAATTGATTACACTTTGCAAATAATTCTGCACTCGACCCGGTCTGTGTAATACCAGGATTTCTAGCTGCACCCAGCAGCCAACCTAGCTTCCGCAATATCTATCCGGTATTGAGCCTTCAAGTGTATCCTTCGAGCTTCCCAGAGATTCTCGCACCTCCGTATCTCTTCGTCGTTCCATCCCCGACCATCCATCTTCGTTTCGCGGCCAACCCCCAGTTTTACACCCTTGATCCGACGTCTGTCAATATATTTACCTACCTCCCTTTCTCTGTCGGCTTAACTTCGGTGATTATATCAATTGCAAATCAATTTTAGCAACGGCCTTCGTATCGGTCGCGCGCCCTCGTCTCCGCAACCCTCTGCCGCGTGTCATTGAATTACGATGGGTGAATCGCTTGGAGTACTGCAGCCGCTCGATACGAGAATTAATAGGGACGCCGTTACCCGTTTAAACGGCCGACATGATACCAACGTGGCCGACACGTCGATGGAAAATACAGTAGCCGGGCCGGGGCTCTTCCGGTTCCTCTCGCGCTCGCTCGATGACTCTCCTCGACGAAATTACAAGCCATCGGCGCGAGAGTCGTTTAGAAAGTCGAGTACCATTGATTGCGATTTCGAATCTCGGGAGAAATGAAAAAAAAAAAAAAGGAAAAAAATAATATTCCAGGTACTGTGAGGGATGAAAAATGGAAACGGCACGTTTCAACGTGTAAATAAAAACAGCATGTACAAATGAAATTGACAACGAGTTAATATTCCACGGTTAAACGCGAAAACGAGCGGGGGAACGGTTTGCATGCGTAATTCCTGAACTCGTTCGTCGACGTCGACGTTCGAGAACGGAGGAATCAATTTTCGAACGAGTTTCCGCAAGCGAAACGAACTCGTTCCTTGTGGAACCATTGAAATATTTTTCAAACACCACTTTAACAACACCTTTCTGACTTCCTTCGCTGGTGAAAGCTCGACGAACAAATTAATTGCATTTTGAATTAGAGATAAGCCGGAGCAACGTCCGTCGTTGCGAATAGAATCAATACAAACTAGTTGGTCCATTCGAAAGCAATTGCATGCATTTATGCACATTGTGTACCATCCGATGTATCAGTGGTGTATTTGTTCGGATAGTCTATTCGAGAGAAAATTTTCACTGCAAAATTAACAGAGACGAGTAAGTTGTACTCTGCGTAAATCAATTCATTAAGAAGACGGAGGCGAATTAATAAGAGATTGATTAAACTTTTCGCAACTGCAACGAAGTGTCTGAATAAATATAACTACCGATTCAGCGTTGCGGTAGAACCTAATTAAAATTTCCGCTCGAATGTTAGTTTGTTATTTTTTTCCTAAAACTTTCAGGCCTTCATTTTCCAAACGACCGCCACGCTGTGGCTGCGGACTGGTAGATGATATAGAACGGATCATTAAAATTTCATTAAAATAAATCAAATTAATATTCAGAGACGGTATAAAATTGCATTTTTCGCTGTTTCGTGTTTCATCCGCGACCAGCGTGGAACAGCAGCTGGAAAAAAAAATTAATTTTGTTCGAACCTTTTGTCTAAAATCATTTGCTAACCCTTTGAAGGTTTATTCGGGTCGATAGGGGGAAATTAACAGCGGCATAGTCGGTGAACTCACAATATCGATGCTCGACAATGTCCAGCATGTTGCTGTGTCCTTCATATCCTCTATGTCAGGACAAGCGCAATGTATCGTCGATAGATTCACCCTATATAGAACAATGAAGTGCATTATAATGCGAAATTTACAGCTTCCACTCGCGAACTTTAGAATTCTTCCTCGGATTCTCCGTTTCGATGCACCTTGGATATCGATTGGTTTGGCATTAATGGAATCGTCGAGATACCCAGGACGATTGCTAATTAATCTCCGGACATTGATATTCGAATGAAACAACGTTGCACGTACCGACGTCTTGGGTGTCGCTCCATTGTCCACCTGTCAATTGTTATCCGTTATTCTCTTCTTGGTGCACGATCAACGGAGAACTCGTGACACCTATAAACACGTACAGCTGTGGACTCTCGAAGTCTAAGGACGTGATTAATTCGAGATTCGAATTAATTGAGACGGGGAAATATAGAGGAATAGTTCGATTCATCAAACGCGTTTTCGTTGATCATGCATGCCAGGGAATACCTGTAATGGTTGCAATTAGTGACCTAGATAATGCTCGCTACAGGAGATTATTCCTAAACTGCCTATATAGACGCATACGAATGTAATCCATGATTTAGTGCAAAGGTAAGCAGCCTAGCGAACACGATCTTATAGGTGAAACGCAGAACAGAGGAGGCGATAACGACGACGAGGCGTGTTCCTTGACAGCGCCTCTCGACGTCTGTGCTCGTAAGGTCGTCGAAATAATATAAGGTCGACTGATCGCCTTCCCTTCGGCTTCTAATTATAGCCGTTGCACAGGTCGGCTATAAACGACGCGATTACCTGCGTATCGCGAACAGCCTTACAATCGACCGGAAGTGTCGCTTTACCTTGGCCTTTGCTCCTTCCCTTTCGGTTATCGCTATCCCGCGGGAGGTTCATTTAATTCGAACAAAAGCAGCAGACGTCTACAGCGACCGAGAATTTCGCATTTTCGCAATAACGGATTCGAGAGGCGAGATAACAAGGGAGTGAATAGAACCGCCGCCACACCCTGCGCGTATAATTTCTCGAATATTTGCACATGACTTTTCTACCCCCTTTTTTCACCCGACAAAATCAACGTACGTAATCAAGAATTTCGGAAAATGTTTAACTACCGGTGTGGTCGTTAAGAGATTAGACTTGATAATTCTTGAAAGCAGCAACCGTCCCTTTTACTCGACGGAAATGTAAGTGTAATTACGAAAAGGTCCGCTGATACGCCATGTTTGCGGAGCTTGAAAATTCCAACGTCCACTGACCATCCATGGGTTGGAGGTAACGCGGTCGTTCAGCTCCTCTTGGATCCGCCTCCGTAGCCCGCATACTCTCGTTATAACCGGTATTAATAATTCTGCAACGAACAAAGTAGAAGAAGCGACGAAAAATGGTGCATACCCGTTACTCGGCATGAAGAAACCGTGTTTTACGTCTTCCAGCCGGTGCTTTATTTTAACCATACCGTTGTATCCGAAGCCCTTCATCCAGCTCCCCAGCACCAGGTTAAATGAGCCATAACTCTGTTGCGTGTTGCTCGGTAACGCGTCTCCCTTGTCAAGAGGGGAATTCACGTCGACGCGCTTTCTACAATAAATAGACGCGCGCCAATTTGCTCGAGATGCCACTTTCCACCGCGCGGGTTAATTAATCGTGGTAAGCGCATCGGGTAAATAACGAGCAGCTGACCGATTCGCGAAAATTCTCATCCTTTAGGGTACCTTCTTTGGACAAACGAACGTTAATTCGGCGTTAATTTAAAAATTTTTTTTTTTAATTAGAATTTGCACCGATAGAAATGTACGAATAATTGTCAAAAGGGGCCGGCGTGCGTTTCATGAACAGCCGAAACGTGCTGGAAGAAATTCTGCATATTTCAGGTTATAACCGAGGAGGATAACAATGGTGGCACGGCGTGTCGCATACCGGATAACAAGATTCTGACTAGCACCGAACGCGCACGTACCTCTTAAATTACTTCGTCCTGAATACTTCATTGACATTTTGGCTGCGACTCAAGTGCGGAAGCGTGTTAGAGCCTAGTATTTAGACCGTGACAGGATTTGGACTGTGGCTGTCTTGTAATTAACGTTCCGTCCTTGTAAATCTGCACAATCGACTCGTTCCGCTTCGAGTCACCCTTTCGAGGGTAATTCGGACGTGAATCGTAAAAAGGTCTTAGGAAATCATCGATAAAAGGGAAGAATATTAAAAGAATATTTCACCATGAAACGAAGGAAACTTACCGTAGCTTTTTCATTCGCGAAATGTTTACTGTGTGAATTTCAGCGAATTGTCTTTGAACGTAGACATCTGTATGAGCGATCCTGGTCTTTGATCAGAGTGCAACGAAGGGACAATTTTAAATTCCATGTATATTTCGAAAACGAAACGGCAGATTGCCAGATGGTAAAAGACTGTTCGATTCTGTTTGGTATATTCAGAAGGTCTAATCTTTTTTCAAGGAAACTTGTGTTTTGATATTTTTACTTTATTCTTTCTGTGGTGTTTCCTCAGTGGTTGCCGTTTCCTTTGAGGATTCGAGGCGATCGCGTTTCCAATCTTTAATAGCATCCCAAAGGAAACGAAAGGGATATATTGGAGGCAATCCATGGAATAAAAGTAAAACACACGTCGATTGAGTGCAATGCTGACAAATGCGAATCGTCTCATAGGTTTTTTTACCAAACGATACTCCTTTGCCAATGGATATTTACTTTACTTTGAAACGTGTATACAGCTTGATTATATTACTCGTTTATGATTGAAATCCCAATAAACGAGCGGTTTATGGCGAGCACAATACCGGTTGTTTGAAACTTGCTTTCTTCTTTCTGTTCGTTCATCCTTGCAATTACTCTGTAACACGATGAGTTTTACGCCAGGGTGCGTGCGCGCTTTTCCGAATAAAATTTCTTTCTTCTTTTTTTCCTTTTTACATCGCGTGTGTTTCATATATAACATTCCGTCCGTCGCGTCGTTAAAGAAAGAGAAAAAGTGCAGACCACATTTATATTAAATCTTCACACTTTAGGGTGTTAGAAACCGCACACAGGTGATAATAAATATTAGAATGGTGCAAATGAATAATTTCAGTCGTATAAGGGTTGCTTTTGAAAACTTCTCTCCTCGTAGAAATAAGAAGACTATTGTTACATCGATTTTTATTCACGTGGCAACGGTGTTTGAATTTTTCCACGATGCTCCTTTTCAGTCAGCAGTACTCGGATATACCTGACGGTGTAAAACGAATTCGCAACGATAGAAACGCGAGTAGGAACACCCCATGAATTCTAAATTAAAAACTTGAAGGAACAACGCGTTGCACATGTTGCGCATTTCCGCGAGATTACAGCTTCATAAAATATCGATGGCTCCGGTCTCAGGTTGCTCTCGAGCAAAATAACCATGCACCGGCTCGATCGATACGGCGTTAAACTACGAGCAACGCAACTTAATACTATCCCGTAATACGCTTTACCAGTGATCACGGTGCATACTGCGGAATATGATCGATAATGGCAAGACTGCGATTTATACCGGAATAGAGAGGCTCGTATGGCCAGCAGCGCGCAATTGAAACCTTCGTCTTTCACCGTTTGATCTATGCACGGACGTGCACACGAATCCCCGGCCATTGCGCATTCAAGGGGATGAACGTTTTATACGGAATAATCTAGTCGATTCGGGAGAAGAGGCGTTCTATAAACTTGACCGTTATCCCAAGTATTATCGGCCATTGATCGAGCATTTGGAGAAAATCAGAAATTCGAGGTGAAATAATCTACAACAATCTTCGTCGTATTACGGTTCGACCGACGAAATGGCTCGATCGAAAGGAGAATGCTTGGAGTTTCAGCGAACGGCACGAAGGAAATAGAGCTCTTTGAAAGCCATTGTCTTAACGGAAAATGGAGACAATCGTGACCGCGTAGTAGACAGGCGTTTCGCTCGCGTCTGATTCCGTAGCCGGGGCACGAATGTTCCGAATAAATCAGGGCAACCGGTTGCGAACACTGCGCATCTTGGAATAAAAAGGCGAATAGAAACTAGTTCAAAGCAGTAGAAGAGACGAAAAGTAGAGGGGTAACGGGATGAGACATAAAGCTCATCTCCTGATACGACCAAAAGCATCTTTTGATTCGGCAAGCTCTTACCTTGGATGCCTTTTTCTCGAGCGACAATGATTCTCCAGCACACTTCCACAACCATCTTAGTTTTGTAGGTTTTCCTGAATACAAGAGAATCAGAAAATTGTGAGAAACAAAGGAATTGAAAGCGCGAGCTTGAAATATCTTTGCGAGGCTGAGGTACACTTTGTACTTGTGACAGTAGAGAAAACATTTTCATAGAAAGAACGCATTTTCTTGATTTGCAAAATAATCGAGTCCCTGTGTAATAAGCTTTGTTTTAAAATTGCATAACGAAACATTTACAATATTGTTGCAAGATTCTGTATGTCCCGTATTATGATTTTCCTGTTCATAAAGGGTTGACGTGTCATCAATTACCGCGATATTCGCGCGCAATTTGCTCGTGTTTTTGGTCGTTTAAGCGAAACGTTCGGGGAATCAGCGATCGCTAATTTGCATTGAAACAATAGCCGGGCTGTAGCAATGAAAGTTAATTCGATCGACACGATTCGCGCTGGATTTAATCTTCATGGTTTGTGCGTTCGTTTTCCAGGTAAACGGATCGTGGAGCTTGCCCGGCTTCGTCTGTGACTTTTACATCGCGATGGATGTGACGTGCAGCACCAGTTCCATCTTCAACCTCGTCGCGATTTCGATAGACAGGTGAGCGTTTCAATTTTGTGAAAAATTTCAATTTTCTGTTCAATGATCAGGGAGGGAAATGTTGAGATTCGAAAGTACCATTAATTTGTAACCCTACTCTACCTTGAAAATCAAATATTTCTCGTCCACGTTGCATTCGTTTTATTTGCTAGAAGATTTCGCAACAGGGATCGTCTGGAGAGGGAAAAAGAAAAGTTCGGAAAATCGTGGAGATGGGAGAAGCTGATTTAACCGGCTTACGTGACAGGAATAACGTTTGCGGAAGGGTGAAAAAGGAAAAAGCGGGTCTGAGGTTGCCTTTGCGAAGGTAGAAATGAGTCAAAGTCGAAAGGGGGCCGAAGAGAATTTCTGTAAATCAAATCTCACCAACGCCTCGAACTAAATAACTGTTTACCGTGGCTCGGTTTAAAGGAAGAATTCTTGTGTTTCAATTCGTTCACAAAAATTCACGAGCGTCGCGTAATGGTTTCCAAGAGACCTGGGAAAGAACAAACTCGATCGGTTTCGCAATGTTAGGAGAAACTTTTAGAATTCATTTCGCATCGTGGAACCACCGGTACACCGATACCGAACCACGTTTCCCGCGTTTCAATTCCGTTTCCCTTTCTCGGCTAACGTTAAACGCGTGCTGAAAATACACTATTGGTCAAAACTTTGAAACCACCTAATTTGTCGTTGAATTACGCGACGTATCCTCCGAGCAAAACAAATTCTAAAGCTATATGAAATTTCTGTCCACGCTCGGAATGATTTCTTACGAACACGTTAATTGAGTTCCCTAAAATTTATACGTTAAATTATGCGAACGAAGATTAAACGAAATGACCGTACTCTATTAACTATATCTCAACCGCACTTAAATTCATTAAATCAGAATTTCCTTAATGAGTCCCACTGGAAATCCTCCGTTTAATTCATCAGCCCAATTAATCAGCGGTTCTTTCAACCGCGTTCGACCCTACTTTACCTGTTACAATGAGCGTAAATGCTTTCTAAAACGCTTCCGATTCGGCGTGTCTCGCGGTATCGCAGGAAATAGAAATAAATTGGAAAAGCAGATGGAAGTTGAGGGAGGATAGCGGGTGGAAGGTGTTGGCTAGACCGCGTTGATTTGCGGGAACGTAATGCCCGTCAAGGTAGGGGGACAGTGCACGATACGATAGTGAAACGAATTTGAATTGCAGATACATAGCGGTGACCCAGCCGATAAAATACGCCAAGCACAAGAACAATAGAAGAGTGTGGTTAACGATACTGTTGGTCTGGGCGATATCGGCCGCGATCGGCAGCCCGATTGTTCTCGGCTTGAATAACACCCCCGACCGAATACCGGACCAATGCCTGTTCTACAATGCCGACTTTATCATCTACTCGAGCCTATCCAGCTTCTACATACCTTGTATCATCATGGTGTTTCTCTATTACAACATATTCAAGGTAAGATTATCCACTGTTTAAGGGTAGATAATATTCATATGAAGTTGTTGCACAAGGTTTTTTTAATTTTTGGATGGAGGTTGGAAGGAAAGTTGTAAATTTTTGAAGCTTTTCAATTTCTTTCCTTCGTAGTCTTGTTTGAACTGGAGTGTTATATAAATAGGACCTTTTGCACAATCCTAATGGCAAATAAGGAGCCTCGTGATTTCTTTGTTTATATTAAAATAACAATAATAGTTTGAATTAAGATTCGTGTTAGAATAGGGTGTTAATTAAAGAGGAAGGCAACTTTACACAACAGAACGGCTGTAAATTTATTTCTTTTCGCGGTTAGTCCTATAATAACATAGTATCATCCGGGCGAAGTAAAATTGGCCAAATTATACACAGATATAATTTTCACAGCAGCTGGGACAAAGTGTTCTGCGGTTTCTCCGGCGTTCGCGATTACATTGCGGTTAATCATAAATATACACACGCTTGCTTCGACGTTTTACGCCGGTTGGAAAGCGCGGACCATTTTGTTTGCACCGGTGCTTCCATTGTCGCGGTATTAATTGCCGATCGCGCGATACCAGCTCGACGAAACACGCCTCAAATTGAGCGTGATGTAATTGTACGCGAGTAAACGTGGCATGGAAATAATGATCTTCCTCGGTTTTGTGCTTTCCGTACCAAAAGTGGCTGGTTCGATGAAAGTAAGAGACGGTGCCGATCGATTCAAGGAGATCGTTCCTACATTTTCACGGTTTTTACAAGCAGTCTCGTAAAAGCATAACGCGATGGTTTAACGTTCGTGGTAAGAAAACGATATCCCTCGAAGTATCGATATAAAACGTAAAATATCTTCCTTTTATATTCAGTCGTATCGCATCGGTGTAAGAAAGATAGTGTTTCTCATAATGCACCAGCGACAACAAAATTTTCTAATATATCCCGACCGGTTAGGGAAAATATTTTCCCGCAAAATGTCGTAATAAATCCTTCTGTTTCGATATGTGTAGTCGATAATGGATGCCACGGGGTTATCTGCCACGCACGCCGTAGAAAGATTTATTTCCTGCTTTTTGCCGTCGCGTCGTGCCCCCTGATTTATCTTGAAACGACGATTTCAATTTACCATTTACAGGCGCTACGGAACAGGGCGAAGAAAGCGAGGGCCAACAGGAAACCGAATTTGGGCGACATCAAACCGGGGAGTATAATCGAGAATATCGCGCACACGCGCAGGTGAGCCGAAACCTTTCCTCCTCCTCCAAATCGTTCGCGTTCAAAATTTAAAAATAATTAAATAATTTCGATGAAAAGTAACGCGAGGAATCAGTTTCGATCGCGGCTAGGGAGATAATATCTATTGACATTTTGCCAACGTCGCTCTCGTCCCAGTATACAAACGACGAATCAATTTTCCATTTCCCTATTTCCACCGACGAGATCAAAAGAACGCCTTGTTTAAACGCGTTGAATTTATTCCTGATCCTGTAGCCGATCTCGCTTCGCGCCAGTCAAAGACGAACGAGCTTCATCTCGAACGTGTCCCACGCCCGACGATCGAGCGATTTTTTTCAATTCTCCCAAGGTGTAACTCTTGCATCCCAACGAGACGATTTCTCACGAAGATTGCCGTGTCAACGAGCGAGAATACGCTATCAATTTCAAGTATTTGCTCGTTGTTAACAGTAGAACAACCCGTGATTAGTCCGACCATCGAGGATACCTCGAATCGCTGGCTTTTTCTATTTTCTCTGATTGCTCATTATTTTTTTATCAGGGGAAGACGGAGAAAGGAGGTCGAAGGGGAGGGATGTTTTCAGGAAGGGGAAAGTTAAGGCGAAATAAGCCTCCGCCATCCCGGAATAATACCCTTTTCTCGCGCTCTCCGTGCTTCATTTCCGTTGTCTCGGGGTCGGTGTACTTGCCTTGAATAGCCAACTACTTCGTCTCGATTTAATTACTGGCTTTTGTGCCCGTCTGTTCCTAAGTGTCGTACGTTTGTTCATCGATGAGGACCGTGAAGAAGTCTTCGACGACGGTCGACCAGGCAGCACGTAGCCTTGTTTGCTACTCAAGATGCTTTAATACCTACTTTGCCGTTTTTCCTCTCCAATGGAAGAGGGTACTCTCGGGCCATTCGCCTCTAACGAGTACGCTTCTCCTTCAACTTCAATTTATAACTGCTGCATTTCTTTGCCAACTCGCGTATCCTTCATCTTTGATCAAATTCAAATATCTCGGTACACGCAGAAGGGATGAATCACTGTGTTACGGGGGTAGCTTCAACGATATTTCAACAATGACGCACCGCTTTCCTAATTATCATTTATAGCTTCCTTTCAGACTTCCGCAGTTGCCTACGGGGTGTATATACACCGTCGATAAATTAGACTTAGGTGTTCCTCGCGACGGTCACATTTTGGCCATACGAGCGTATCTTCTCCCTTGGGTCCTATCTATTTACCATAACTTCCAGTCTACCTCTCTTTCCCCGAATTTGCCCTTCTCTTAATATCCTCGTCTCTCAATGTTTCACGGTCGTCTGTAATTTTAACGTGTCGTTAATTTTTTATTTTTCAATTCTGCGAAAACTGTGCGGGTCTTCTACATTTCCACATTTATCAGCGTGCACAAAAAGAACGAGTTATCAATTAATCTTCTCTATGGACTCGGATATGAGATTTCTTTCGAATAAGCATAATAGTTTTAGAAATTGACCCGATTTGTAGGGGAAGTTGACCGCGGAATTTGTTGAGTCCACCCGAAACTTTTTCCTTTGTTTTCATCGCCGCTCCTAGGAATTTCGGGAATCGGAGAATTATTAATTGTTCCCCGCGATTCGAGTCGGGCGTATCGGATGGACCGGAGAAACTTTGCACGAGCAAACGTCGACGAGTTGGAGGAGTTATCGTTTAAATTGGAACTACGAGCGCCGCTGGATGTATTCGTCTATCCAATCTGTAATATTACTGGTTACCAATAATCCGATTATAGGAAATACGCGTCCGTTTGCGAACGTCCATATTATACCGATAATACGCCAATCAAATTTCCTGTGTAATTTATATACGTGTCCGCGAACGAAAATTGTTCGTATCGGTAAAAGCTTGGCCATGTTTGAGATTCGTTTGAAACCTCGTTGCTCGTGAAATTATTACGAGAACATGGCGGATGTATTTCAAAGGCTTCTTCTTTCCTATTAATCCCTCTGCTATGATATTTTCAATATTTGCCTCAGTCGGAGTCAATTTTAAAACAAATATCATCCTTGAACGAGCAAATTAGAATTAGAATTCAACCATACCGAAAGCACCAGCCAAATTTTACACGTTTCAACTGTAACTTGCATCACGAGTGTGACTCGGTATTAAAAGGCAAAGGGTTAATAAGTATAGATATCCATTTTCAACGTGGCAGTTTACGTGTCGAAAACATGGGGGAAAAAAGTTGAGAATCACGATCGAAACTCGCATACCAGGAACACAATAGAAAGGATTATAAAAAACACAGAGTCATTACCTAGAGTTTCGTTTGAATGAAAACGCAGGCCGGTAAGGCACCGTGAAAATCGTCCATGAAGGGACGTTTGAACGAAGTAAAAAGGTCGGCTCTTTGTTCCCCGGATGGCAAAGTTTCGAACGAAGTCGCGAGCGAGAGTCCGGGGCACAGTCGCTTTGTGCATGATAGATTAACTTTTTCCCCTTTTGTCGGATTAACGCGCTGAGAAATACTAAAAGCATGCTAAGTGTAGAAGCTTTTTTTAGAGAGCTTTTGACTAAGATCACGTAGTGGGTATTCTGTGGCAAGGTTTGCGGAGACCGCGCTGGGAGCGGCCGCACTCGTGGCTCCTGGTATGGAAGAGCCGACGAACACGGCGTCCGGAAGCAACGAGGACGAGGACGAGACGCCCCTTGATCCTGTCGTGGTCATCTCGAACGACAAGAGTACCGAGTTCTTTTTAGCCACGGTCGTCGAGGAGGCAGCGTAAGAATCCAATAAAGCTTTTTTCTTCCACGATCGTCACACATCGGACGAACATTCGCGCGTCCACGTTTTGTTATACTTTTTACTGTTCGCCTAACAGGCATTCGGTTTTTCCGAAATCTCAACGAGACAGTTTCTCGAGACAGTTACCCTTCGAGGATATAATGAAAAAAGGCACTGATGCAAGAGCCAAAGATTCTTCGGCCTGCCTTTTAAACAGTAAAGTGCCCCTTGCAAAAATGAAGGTTTATTAAGTATACGCAGTATCCTCTACGACGTAACAATTTTGTTTGTCCATTTCCTTTTTTAATAGCTTCGTATCCATAAACTGTTATTATTATACTCTGGCTCTTCCAGCTTTTCTCGGCTATGTTTTACGAGTAGAAACATAGGGCAAAAAGTGTTTTGTAAACATGGACTCGTAAATGCTTTATTAAAGAGTTATAGCAGTAACGTGAAAGGACCTGCTCGTTTACCGTCGTTGTTTCGTTTCGGGACATCGATCATTTCGGTCAATATTAAAAGCATAGTGCGAAGAGAGAAGAACAATATTTAAAGTTGAAGGGAAGAGAAAAACTTTTGCCTCGACCCTGATAAAATAAAAACAAGTTCATTATTATTTCATACTTTTATGAAGACTTCTTCGTAAAATATTTAGCTACCATTCCCAGCTTATTTTTACTCATTAAATTTAGCTCGAATACCAGGGACAACTCTTCGCGAACATTCGTACAGGGAAAACGAAGTCGAAAAGTCAGATATTCTTTTCCCCTCGGCTAAAGAACTTTCTTGAACAAGTTAGCGGGGCGAGAAAAAAGATGAACCGAGGAGAAGAAACAGAAGTGAGGTAAAATCAATTAACACTTAGAACCACGATACACAGAGTAAAAGAGCAGTGTCGCTTTTGAAATGAATTTTCACTTTCGAATCTTGTAGTTCCATCTTAATTGATTAGATCCTCGAGTTAAGATAACGTTGCTTCTTATTTGCCCCCTTATCTTTAACTATCTTCTTCCGTATCCTCCATGCCACGAACTGATCACAGTTTATCTTTCATTAAAAGACGCGTTTAACGGAACAGTTTTCGTCGCTTCGTTAAGCAACGGGTAATGAATAATCATTACAGTTCAATGAAAGATACGTCGAATCCACCCGTTACGAACCGTTAATTCATTGGCGCAAAGAACACGTTCTATAAAAATAGAAACGAACCACCGATAAACTCGTTTCACCGTGAAATCGATTCGTTTGTTTGTCGACTGTCCAGTGGTCCAGCAACTTGGATTGGCAACGCGGTATCGATTAATCGCGAAAGACGCGGCTTCGATCGACCTCTTCGATTCACGATAACAAGAGAAAACAAGGGGAATGGAGATCGTCGCGATAAAGTAAATAACGAGTAGAGACAGGAACGTACGATTCGTTTCGTTGATGAACGAACAATAGCGGCACGAGTTGTGCGTACCTCGCGCTGAATTTTCCGAAAGCTCGTGAAAACTTCGTTCGGGAACTAATTCATTGTTAGAGGAAACTGCAGGACATCGAATGATTTCGATCGGTGATAAAAAAAAATGTCAACGATCATTGGCACTCTGAAATGTCTACACGCGTCGATAGAAACGAAAGGCTTAAACTGTCATCGCTAGTTTCGTCCTGGTAGCGCGAGTCGTGCGTGAAGCGGCAAACGAAGCTGACCGTTCAAAGGATTCAAACGGGAATGCGGTTACAGGGAATAAAACATGGCTGAAGCGGAAAACTCGAATGTTCGTCCCTGTGATGGCCGGTCGAACGCGAAATGCCTCCGCTCTGTCAGCGTCAGGAGCCATTGCCGGAAACGGTAAAACAGCTGGCTGGAATGTTACTGATACTCGAATTGCAGTTGTCGTTTCAGCGCAGTGGCTCAAGCTCAGCTGGGCGGAACGCAGCACGCGAGAAAGGACTCAGGATACGAGGGTGCGGCGAGCACCACCCTCGCTCAGGAACAGATGGAAACGAATTCCAGTCCGAGCCCGAACCCGCGAATCGCCTCGGCTCCGTCGTCCTCCACTTCCTCGTCGCCGCCACCGAAAAGCGCGATCATCAGTCAGACCTCGCAGTCGAAGAAGAACGGCGCCGAGACGAACAAACAGGAGCTGAAGAGGCTAAAGAGCGCCAGTGCTCTTCTTCCTCTTCAGCTCGGACGAACTCCCAGCGTGTTGTCAGCCTCGTCTACCTGTAAAAAGGATAAGAAGAACGCCGCAGCAGGGTCCCGGTTCACGATATACAAGGCCAACAAGGCGAGCAAGAAGAAACGGGAGAAAAGCTCCGCGAAAAAGGAAAGAAAAGCTACCAAGACTCTGGCCATTGTTCTAGGTAAGTATAATTTACTTTTGTATAATTTATAATTGTTTTTCTGAAACTCAGAAATTTTCTGAACACTTTTTTTAATTAAGGATTTATATTAAAATGGTCGCATTAATAGTGAAGTCATTAGCGACTCATCACAACAGTTTATAATTGGCAATATTGTTATTATCAAATTACAATTTCAATATTTTTCGATTTATTTAGATTCGACTTTAGGTCTTTTATTATGTCACATTCAGGACAGTTTTCTTTTGCGACGAGCGAAACGAGGGCTGTCGAATTAATTTTTTCTTCCGGTGTAATCGTAAAATTTCAGGTGTCTTTTTAATCTGTTGGCTACCGTTCTTCACCTGTAACATCATGGACGCACTCTGCACGAAGCTTCAAGCGAACTGTCAACCGGGCGTCACAGCTTTCATCGTGACCTCTTGGCTAGGATACATGAACAGCTTCGTTAATCCTGTAATTTACACTGTGTTCAATCCGGAATTTCGCAAAGCCTTCCACAAGCTGGTTAGCTTTTAGACGAATCTCCCCGCTCGACGTGCCGTTTATCTCGAAAGGAAGAACACAACGAGGCATTGGACAATCGAACAGCTCAACGTTTAATTCGACAGAAGGTATTTACTGTGTATCCAAAGCTTTTTCCTACTTTTATCGTTCCTCCTTAAACGTAAGCTTGAACGAAATCACTTGACGCGATTGTTTCTACAGAGAATTCCTTTTTCTATCAATTTTCTTAGGGAGACAGAACGAATTTCTTAAAAAAAAAAAAATAAAATTAAGCTGCACATAGTCCGCGAATTGTTTGATAGAAATCTTCAGACCACCGTTTATATTCTCTTCTCGTTATTCGTCGTTATTCGAGTTCCTGGCGACGCGGATATCGAAAGCAGCGCGCGTCGATGTTAGAGCCGAATTACCAAATAAATATTTAGGCAAATTAGTCGAGTAAGAGGTACGCGAATTAACCGGAGTACTCACGGTGTCGGGCGATCGTTCGGGGATGAAAAGGAGAGTATAAAGATGAAACGGTGTAGACCGGAGAAAAACAGCAGATTGCACACAAGGTTGATGGAACGCGTATTTTTCACGAGCTGGTGAACGTTGTACCGTCTATGTATACTTCGTTGGATATTAAATATGCCGTGACAGTATTACCGTAGCTCGTAAGGTATAGCAATATTTTTTGGCTCATGAACCGAAGCGCCAGCTGTTATCACGATAAACTTGCACGTTCTTGCGCGATGCAGCGTGACTCGATGCATTTCCCTTGACTGCAACGTGATTCATGAATGCAACATTTTATCCTCGTTCCATTGTCATTCCATTTATGAACGATGTCCCGTGGTACTTCGAAGAACAAGCCTCCAAGTTTCTTGCACCTGAACGCGAAAAACCATGAAAACTGACATTTGGAAGATTGTTCTTCGATCTTCCTTAAAATCCGTTCTCTCGCGAGGGGAAAATTCTTTGTCGAACGTGATCGAAACGAAGCATTTCCAATCGAGATTTACCGTATTGTCTATGCGTTAACTGCACCGAAAGCTTCTCGACCGACTCGGGAGGAAAGGAAAATCGATAGGGGAAAGGCGTCTGCTCAGTTTTCTGCCTCCCCTTCGGCTCCAACAGCCTCGAGGAATTTCTCGGTAAAGACAAACATTGCGAGCTCGAAACTCGTTCGACAGGGTAAATGCAGGACAACACGGACGGTGCATCGGGAACACTTGCATGTCCGCCGTATCGATAGCTCCGCTTCGTGTTGCATCCTCGCGAACAGGACCATCAAATTTCCCGCGACCGAATTTTCAGACATATCAATATAAATACGAGACACGATACCTGACTGTACATTGGCATCCAGAGAGACCGTATACGCTTGCAGGCGTACAGGCTGTTTCAAAGTTAAATAATCAAAAACTTCAGGTATACAAATTCTATTTCAAAAAAGGTATACACGTTGAACAATGCATTTCATAAAAATTGCCTCACTGAAAGTGAACCAACTTCATAATTATTCTTACGTCCTTCTGTGTCATTTTTCCTCTCACAATTCGGGTCTGTGACTCGTAGAAATTTGACAGTTTAACTTTGGAACGTCCTATATAGATATGTGTGTGTATGCGTGCGCGCGATTGTTAAAGAAAGAAAACGCGAAACAAAGGGAAATAACAGTCGCGTTTCAAATGTGGAAGGTTGACGAGGAAGAAGAGGTTCGCGTGAGCCGCGCCGTTGCAATAACGTCTACAATCAAAGCTTTTTACTCTATATGGGTTCTATGAACGCGCTGTATCACTTAGCCGTAAGCTTCCGATGTATATTTGTAAATAACGTAGAAAATAACGAATTGTTCGAGCTGATCGCAAGAGGCGATACCGGTCGATTGCCGCTAAACAGATAGATATACCACCGCAATTATTACGTATTAGGATAAACGATAAATGGTGTCGCTAAATGGCTAGAAGTGAAGAAATAGGGAAAACTTTATCCTCGATAAATTGTGATAAAAGTTAGGTTCTCTATCCTCGGTTGTACCTGATTTCGAGATTAAATATTCCGATGATTTATGACCGTTTTAAATAGTTGGTAGCTGGACTCGTTTAACTTTCAAGCTTCCCTTCGTCGATGAAATCTCGCAAACGTGAACGGACGGAAATTAAATCTGGATTCAGGATGGCGGGCATCGCGCAGGATCAAAGAACGACGTAGCTTTCCGTTTACATGAATTTTCTTAATTCACATGGCGAGTTTCTGAAACCGGTAGCCAGGCAAATTCATTTCGTTAGAGAAAATCTTTGCCGACGCGACGCGCTGAACAACTTTCCGCCCTTTTCGGTAACGACTCAAGGAACATTTCGCCCCGTTATTCGAACCGGCGACATTTTCAAGCGCGACACGATTCACGATAGATCGCACCGCGTGCCATTTCACGGCGTCGCGACGCCTCGCGTCGCTGAGATAAAGGAACCTTACCGTGGAGCCTGTGGATTATTAATCGGCCAACTTCCTATGCTTAGCTCTCCCGATCGTTAACAGCGAGTTAATAGCGAAACTTCCGAGGATTTATCACGGGAAACTTGAAAAAGATCCGCTAAAAGTTTACTTCCACTTCTACGGGAACAGTTTAATCGAAACGCGAATCAACAAAAATTTGTCCTCTTTACAGGATGCTTAAAAGGAAGTGTTCGGGACTTAGGAGATTGATTGGTATAACTTGAAAAAAATTCACTTTCCGTCGAATAGTATCCACCTTTTTCGATGCTACGTTTCCTTTCGACCGACGAGTTTGCGACGAAGCAGACGTTCGATTTTTGAAAAATAAATTACATTCATTTGCTAAGTGTTTCCGCTTCGAGCGAAACCAACACGCTTGCCTGTCGTATCGCAGCTGGAAAAATGTTGAAAAAGATTTCTACGATCCTGCGTGGAATATCGCTGTATTTTTCTAACCCGCTACGTTCCTTTCATTGTATATATTAATGTGTACGTACCACGGCGAGTGTGTCTGAATTATGCAAGGAAACTTACGCGACTAGGCGTTGTACATCTGTGTAAATATATTATATATCTAGTCGAGAAAGAGCGCGAGAGTGTATACGAATGTCTGCGAAGGAGTTTCCAAGGATTCAAATGTGAACTCTAGTCGAGGAAACTTTCAGGAACGAGTCATTTCGGATGGGGTTGTTCCCTGCCTCCCTCGGGGCGCGAGAATACCAACCGTACGTGTGAAGAAAGACAAAGCCGATTAGGTGAATAAAATCAAATGAAAGGATTAAGTGTCCATTGAGAAGGAGTGCGTGTGTACGTGTGTTAAGTGAGCGAAAGAACTACGTTTTTCCTATGAATTTCTTAATTATTACTACGAATGGTCTATACAGGGCATAGATGTAAGAGACGAGTCTTTAATTTGCCGAAATTATGGTTAAGCGAAAGAAAAATGAATATATAAAACGCTGTATGTACCGATGGCAATACCTATACATATTCACACGGACACGATCATTCAGAAACACGAGAAATCGAACACACGGACACTTGTTAAAATTAATAAAACATAGTATAAATTACGTGATCCACCCTGTTTCGATTACTTCTGATGACGAAGAAAGAAGATTAAGGTAAGAGTTTCTGTTTCTTCTTTATATTTCATATTTAATATCGAGGGACAAATATTATTATAGCAAATACTGTAATGTTTCTAAGGTAGAAAGTTTGATGAATAAGGCGAAAAGAAGAAGAATGTATGACGTCGGTAGAAGTTATTTAAACACTACGTGTTAATGTTATTATGCAAAGATCAATATTGGATAGTGAAATTGAGAGGAACTCTGGAATCGGTAAATAAAAGAGGGAAATGGATTGGAAGAGAAAGTTAAAGCGATATTTCTGATGAAGGAGTGGTCTCTGGAGAAGGTTTTTTTCAAGTAACAAGTCATCTCTGGTAACAAACTTTTATTTCTATTACCAATATAACAAATTAAATTACATACACGCGTACTATTATTTATCGTTAAGACTAAACTAAATTTTCTTAAACTTTGGCAGTCTTATAATTAAATACAATACGATGCTATAAGAAAAACGTATCATCTTGAGAATCGTCAGAATAGTTTCTACGACTACCAAAACTGATGACCAAATGGAACCTGTAATAAAAAGGTAAAATTTTTATTAATTTAATATTTTTTGCCTCATTTTAAAGTTAACATTTAATCAACCCCTTTGGGTAATCTATACACTTCCGAAGTTCTTAAGTTACAATTAATTTAAATAAGAAACTTTGGTAACACTGAATATTCTACTCTTCTCCATTTACTTTTCGCGTTACTCGAGGATGCAGTAAATATTTTCCTTGCAAACTTATAACAATGTTGCTGTTAATTAATATCGATACAAGTTATCAAACTTGAGAAATTTCGATGGCGTCATTTTAGGGACACGTGATTTGAAATTTTAAGGGTAGAAAAATTTGATATCGAGTAATTCAACCCTTAGTTGCTCCGATTTCTTCTCAACTTTCTTAGCGTATAAAAGCAATGCAGGGTGGGTAATCGGTGAGCAAAGAAAACATCTGATATTCTGAAAACTCGAACCCGTTACTAGAGACTCAACCATGAGTAATACGAAGAATTAGAGCAAACCGAGCAGTAGAATTAATAGAATCGTTGAATGTAACAGGATGGTTGAAGCGTCCGTGAAAATAACTGTGAACGTCCGTCTCGCGGGCATCCAGCTTCCAGGTGGATGCTCGCAATTACTTCTGGAAAATTTACCTTGGAAAGCGTGGAAAGCTGGTGTCGCGGTAATTCCGGCAAACTTAAGCCCACTTTTGCGATCCCGAGCTCCAAGGACCGTGGGGGTGGATTAGGCGAGCGTAAGGTGTAATCTATGCCACCGAAGCCGCCCAGCTGCAGCTGCAATCCTGCACAGAACCGCACGCGTTTCGCTGGTTAGACAGGATCCAAGATGAACGGAAAAGGATCACAGAAAGGTTCTTCTAACCGCGACCGATTAATCAGACCGACCGACATTTTTGGCATTTGAAAACTTTCGAAAAATCTTTCCTTGCCTCTATTGATTCATCCATCATACCTGTGGAGAACGGATTGCTCCTTGCCGGTTCAAATTGTCGTGTCTGGTCTACGTGTTGGAAATTCTGAGCAAAGTTCAAAGTTGGTATGCTGGCGGGAACGGTTGTCGCTATGTTGCCAGGTATGCCCGAAGCTATGCCACCGCTTAGCCCGCCGGATAAACTGTTGAACACGCCAGTAGCTTGGCTATCCGCTAAGTTCGACGAAAAAGTTGTGGACAAGCTATTAGATCCTGTGGAGAAATCGAAGTACAGAGAATTAATTTGATGAAAAGCCACTTCGATCCTTATCCTCGAAATCATTGTAGAAAATGAGAAGCAATGAAGTAGTCGTGTTGCAATTGAAAGGTAAACGAAACCTTATCGATTACCTAAGGGAAGAAGAGGAAGAGAAGAAACGGAAGAGTCCTGAGTGACGAAGCTCGGTGTCCTCGGCATTGTCACTGGGACGTAGTTGAGAGTCTGCAGAGGTCGTGAAACCGCTGACAAAGTTGCAATCGGTACAGTTGGCAAAGTGAGCTTCGGCTTCTCGGCGAGGGTGGCCAGCGACAGGTAATTCACAGTTTCTGTCGACGGGGTGGATGGTTGGAAAGATAGGCCACGGTTCGATTCCTGTTGCAGCAGATAGTTCAACAGAGAGGTCTGCAAGTTGTTCTTCAGACTGTTCTTCGACTCCGCCGGAAGTACGTAGTTCAATACCGGGCCGGGTATCTTGTTATCCAGACTATTGCTCAATACGTCGGGCGACACGTAGTTCGATAGCAAAGTCGACTGCTCGTTGATTTTCAACGGGTTTTTCTCTTGCTGCGACAGCAAATAACTGAGCAGAGACTGTTGCAATTTGTTCTTCACGGCCGGAGAGAAATAGTAAGACGACGGCGTCGTGAATTTGGACGATTGGAATTCAATCGGCGAAAAAGATCTGAAACAAAAGTGATCGAACGATACTTTAATACGTTCTCTGTCTGCGTTTGTAAAATCCACAGGAAATCATAGACTTGATTGCGAGCAAGAGAACCATTTCGCACGTTCGAGGATCCTCTCGAAGCCCGAGGAACGTAAGTTCTCGAAACGCGTGTCGATAGTGGACAGATGAAGATGGCAGAAAAGGTCACAATCAGTGGAGCAGATAATAAATGGTGACAGTGCTATTACGTACTGTCGTCCGAAGGATAAGACGGGAGATTCGGTGGCCATGACAGGTGGTAAGCTAGCCTCGGTGGTCAAAGCCGGCATCTCTGGATGAGCCAAGTTCGAAGATTGCTCCTCACTGACCGACATCGGCGAACTGGTCGTGCTAACTTCGGCCAACTGAAAGCAATTATTAATCACGCTGAAATATTTCATAAAATCGTGCTACTATTTTCGCACCCCGTCGTGGGAATCCTCTCCAATAAACTCGCGAACGAATCGCAGAGACAGAGGGAAAAGAAAGGTAGGAAAACGTTGCGGAGAGATATCGTTAAGCGTGCGGAATTGAATACGACAGTGTGATATACGAAGAGTATATTTCGCTCACCGTATCGGATTTCACGGTTGGCATTGTCACCGTATGCGATCCCTTCAGCGAAGCCATTTTCGGCTCGGAAGTTGCAGACGTGTGAACTTGGCTGATAGCTGGAGCGACCGAGGAGACGTTAGACTGTAGCAATGGTACGTGGGTGGTCGTAGGAACCATCGACGGTGTCGTTGTCGTGGATGTTTCCTCGTTCAATGGCGAAGCGTTCTGGTACGGTGAAACCGGCGGCATAGGAATATAACCGAGACCATGGTTTCCTGTTGAAACGAACGAATCTTTCCTTTACACGCTAACCTTTGGATACTTCTATTCCAAGACACAGTAGCACTCAAAAATGGTGATCATAAATTTTTATTATCTTACCATGCTTTAGATAGTCGGACTCTTTCGAAAATTCTTCAAATTGCTGTTCCCTGTAAGAACTAATTGGTTTGTCGTACAAATCGGCGAACCGAAAGTCGTCGCGAAAAGACGGTTGCTGATAAGAATATTGATCGTTTAGGGCTTGATCCTTAAGGATCTCGTTCTTAAGCCTCGTCTGATCCTTGAACGATGCTCCATCGGAGAAGAACGATGACTGTCCCTTGTAATTCGAAGTATCCCTGAAGAACGAGCCGTCGGTGTAGAAAGGTCGATTTTTCGGTGACGAATAATCTCTCGGCAACGATTGATCTCTATAGGACAGTTGTTGGGCAAACGAGGACAGGTCTTGTCGATAGGGTCGATGCCGGTACGATTGATATTGTTGAGGATGGTACGATGTTTCCCGAAAAGGTTGATGTTGCTCGCGAAAAGATAGACCTTGCCTAGCATCTGGGTAAGGTGGGAAATTTTCCAAGGCACTGTTTCTTCTTTCTTTGTGGCCAACGGTGACAGCCACCGCTATCGCGACCATGATAACCTGAAGAAACGAATCAATTATCTCCGTCGTTGTCACCGACAGACGAGCGCATTAAAAACCAACGACTCACCAGCTTCTTCATTTTCACTGTCCGGATTGAAAATCTCACTCGTGTCGATGTAACGAGGGAACCATAGGGTGATACGAAAGTTACTAAATCACTAACGACGATCGTCTGCGATCGATCACTATCGACGATTTTCTTTTATAGCTTCGAAACGAGAGGGAAAACTGCATCCCTCGTCTTTTTCTGGTTTCTCCGTCTTCTGGTTTGCTTCTTCTTTTCCAGTTCAGGTACGAAACTGGTAATTCACGTATGTCGAGCGCCTTTCTCGATCTACGGCAGGTTCATTGCCAGGTACACAATAGGTCAGACATATTCCTCTACGTGGAGGTAGCCAAGATAATTTCACGGTTTCAAAATGAAACGTTTCATTCTTATAAGTTTTCACTAGATGAATGATATAAATTTGTTTTCATTTTCAATGGAAAGAAAGAAATGAGATAATCAGTTTTGCAGCTGTGCATATTCGCACGTTGTGTAATTAGCTGCACTATAATTAGAGTAATTGTACTGATGCAATTTATTTCAGTTATTTCGCCGTTGACCATCGCGCAATGTGATATATTTCTCTTCCGTATTTTAGAACTTAATATACGTGAAATTTGTTTCTTTTTTTAAATATTTATCGTTACGTAATAGCAATGTATTTCAAGGATACCAGGCACGAAGCAGATAACAAGAAATAGTAAATATTTCAAAGAAGATTACACATAAGTGGCAAGTAATTTACGGAAATTCATTTTCCAAAATTCAGCGTCACGTTGCCACTGTTTATCCTGCAAATATTTGTTGCAAGAATCCCATAATTCCCGGAGGGAATTCATTACAGGGTTATTACAAACCATGGAGAATGAGCTAAGCGTGATACAGATTAAGAAATATCATTGATAAATGTTTAAACTACGAAATGGTCTAAAAACAAACAGTTTGCGAATTAAGCCGAAAAAACTTTCGCATCGCATTACCGTAAATTTATCAGGACCTTAGCGAGTGTATACGAGAATCTTTTTACAAAGAGCAATTTTTCTTATCTCGTACGAAGCACGCTTCTAGCGTAATTAGCAAATATCGCTTTGCACAGTTCGATCGATCCATCTAAAACCTTTTGCTCATTTTTCTTCTCGAGCAGTGTCAGACTTTCGTTTAAGACTTAAAGATAGGGTAATAAATTCTCTGGATACTCGGAGTAAATACCTATCAGTAGATTCTGTACCAACTGATCAGTAAACATAAGATGCTTAAAAAACAGCAAATTTAAAAGGAATAGATAAAATATAATAGTATACAGTATCGAGTATAGCGATTGCAATACTTGAGAATTTTACGCATGAACAGCGAGAAGGATGGAAGATGCCAATCTGGTTACTTAAACTTTCACCCCAAATAAGTGTCGCGGAGGCGACGGCTGGCGAAAGAGAAATTGCAAATTTTATTAGCAGATCAATAGGATCGTTTCGTGTAACTCTCGATTTACGTGCCGCGTAATTGGACGTTTTGATCGTGAACAAAATTGGCCGACGCCTCCATTGTCTTGCAAGCTGAAAGGCCTTTTATTGTTACAGACGCGCATTGTGCCTTATAATTAACGGGGTATACTGGAAATAAATCTAATTAACCGTGAGGGAAAAAAATACTGTATCGAGTAACAGTGGCAAACTGTGTTATAAGTCGAAAATCGATATTTTTTGGCGATGTCTGAAAAACATCCCTCGAAGGAAGAAGAGGAAGCGTTCCGTCGAGAGGATAATATTTCAGCTGGATTTGTAGTACCCAGGTATGTTTACGACACGGGGGTTAAGATAGAAAACGTGTGTTTGTTCAGTGCGGTTACTTTAAATCATTCTTTGGCTGGTACTGGTAACAAAACAGGGTCGAACGAGTGGTTGACGTTGCCCCGCCGCAAATCCACTCTGCTGCAATTCATTATCCTGGCGTTCTGGTACAGTGCTACCAGCGCCCAGTTAATTTTCTACAAGATCAATACCTTTTTTTTTCAATTCCATTCCATCTTGTAGAAGAAAGCAACGATCCTTCGATTCGTAACGATCAATTTCTCGAGTCTCTCCATTCGCCTTGGCGAATCAGAATGCAAAGGTACAGACGCGTTTCAACCTCTTATCTTTTGCGATTCATCAACATTTCCTCTCTATTGGCATCTCGAGCGATCGATTTTAATATAGATTCATTTTTATAAGAAGATCCTGGATGAATAATGTTCATGAATTACAACGGTAAAAGGATTAGAGAAGCTTATGCAAATAACGTAAAATAAAAATTGATATACGTTGAAAGTAATGAACATATATGGACGTTGAGTTCGTGCCAAGTTGTGAATCTAGTGAAATATTCCTGGGAAATTGAAAATCTCTCAAACGATGCGTTCGTTCAGATGGGATTAATTAATTTTCGGATCTGTCGATCGTAGCCGTAATTATGTGTTTTCGTTGTTAATATCCTTGGTATTATTAATTCTCCTTTTTCGTTAACCAATATTCAAAAATATTAATTATTATCTCTCTTATTCAACTTCTCGATATCATCAAACCAAGTCCATATTAATTTTTGTATTTAAATCAGTTTTAGTAATTAATTCGAGAGCGCTACAAAGTTAAATCCTCCGCGTCAGACTAAAAATATTTTTATTTTCGCACAATTTTTATTTGATGTGCGATATTTGTTCCCCCTTCCATAATTCAGAAAAGTTGTACAAAATGAAAAACGCTAAAATGACTGCAGTTTTAGTTTACACATCCCATAGAGGCTTTATGTATTTTTCATGCGTATCCAGTCCATTTTTATGCTCATATTTGTCTACTAAAATATCGGTTACTTCCTCGCTTGACGCAGACAAGTAACGCGTCATAGATATCCGTAGATATTTGATTTTTCCATACGACGGAAAAGGAAATAAACGCGTCGAGTCGAGGTTTCTTCGAGTGTCTCGAATTCAACATACTCGATCTTGAAGGCGTGAGAAGGCCGTTCATCCCACAACGCCATTAAAAGTCATAAAGCAGGAGTATCGAGCGCATTCTTCAAGTGCATTTTCTCCTCGTTCAAGTGCATGGACGTGTAACAAAGTAACGCGTCAGACAGGAAGTAAAGAATTAATTTGCTCGCCAGAGTGAGATATTTGTCGTTGTTTTTCTTCGCGAAACGGTATTCCAGTTTTTCATCGTGCAACTTCCAGGGGATCGTTCAAGTTCACTCGACTCGGCGAACCGGGCGAATAAGCTGGTTCCGTGATGCTCGAACCCATTGCTTACTCGTTTAACCAACCGTCGCCTGCTCGATTATTGAAGAAGCAATAATGGCCATTGTCGCTCGGCGAAAACGCTTTCTTGCCGCGGACAGACTGCGGTCAATTAGTTAATTACTCAATAAAAGAGCGGCGCCGCGCCGGTGGCACAGGTATTGCGTTTCTCGCGAAATTGCCAACACGGCTGGCTTCAACTTGTTGCGGATAAGATCGTCCCCAGAATCCTGGATCGATCTTGCGGCGGGAATCAATTTCATCGCGGTTACACGCTGTCGAAAATATCGGCCGTTCGTTAAATTGCCTGACCCGTGGTACGAGGAGGAATCGCGCTACCGTGAAATTCGTTCGCGCTAAAAATTCGACGCGACGAAAAATTTCAGGAATTCTTCTTCTTATTCAAAATATTAATTTCTCATCTGCTGCATCTTACAATTAGTTTCCCTAGTTGATTATCGATCCTCGTTTAAAAAATCGATTCATCTTGGTTCGAAATATGTTTCTTTCAAAAAGTATGTTGAAAATTTTAACGACTCTTTCGTCCATGAATCGATTAAACATGCAGAAGAAGATCGATCGTGTTGGAAGAGAATGCGGTATGTGTAATGCGTCAAAATTAGACGAAGGGGTGAACATTTAGATGAGACGAAGAACAATGTATTCGGGAAGGTAGTGGAATAGGTATGCTGAAGAGGTTACAGACTTGGAGTGAGGATAGTGCACCGTTTGCGGTTTGCACTACTTTACGAAAGTTGAAGCAATAGAAGCTAAAGAGACGAATGAAGAAGCTTTTGTAGAAGAAAGTTTTTCCATTTATACGTTCTTTCAGCCTTTGTCGTTACGGTTGTACGAACGCTGCAATAATAGCTTCTTTTCTTCGTTTGCAATATTTAGTTCGAAACGTAATGTTTCTTACTTTACTTCGCTGTAAGCCACGGGAATTTATAAGGGTTGGTTCCCTTTGGTCGCGCCATACATCAATTTCTTCTACTTTGAAAATTCCATCGGATATATCCACGAAGAATTGAAATTTTCAGAATGTTGTCAAATTAATATTTAGACAATGCTAGTGTTTGTCAAACGGACGGTCGTCAGAGACACGAGAGGGATGCTGTTCGACCAGCAAATTTTCAGTGGGACCATGTTGCCTCACCGCTGTTAAACTTCACCCCTTGGGGAACGAATTTCTGCGCGCTATGCCAGGTATACGTCCAATTTAAACAGCTACAGCTTCCGGTTGCATGTACGTCCTGGTTGTAGTCTCTTCGATGCGTGTAGCGCAACAACAACCCTCCTATTATTCCTAATATTCGGTCGCTAACGAAACATACGCGAAATAACGATACGTTTCTGAAATTCCACCGACTTCCGAGTCGCGGAGGCGATTGTCGACATCCATGTATAATTAAATAAATTTTTCAAGTATGACAAAAGGAAGAGTTGTACTTTTTTTCGTCGTGATTGGTGACAGTTTCGAGGCTTTGATAACACCGCAGGGAAAATAATTGAACCGTGACGAAATTTCTATGGTAATCGTACATTCGGCAGATTTGTTCTGAAACGTGGTCGCACGTAATATAATATTCGGTACAATGGAACCGAACGGTCGTGAACTTCCATTTGTTCGTTCGTATTCGATATCGAACAATACGCCTTTATTCAAGATCGAATTTCCGACTAACCGTATGCATATAACAGTAGGAAAATGATGGAGCAACGGAGCGAGGACTGGTCGCGATTGGTCAATTTGCGTTTGAAATTGATCGACTAAAGTTAGATGAAAGAAATCGCTTTGGTTCGCCGAAGAATGTCCGAATTATGCGCGCCCGTTACTAGGAAAAATGGTAACGCTGATGAAAATTATTCCTATCGACAGCAATTTGGCCAACGTTCATCTGTTCTGACGTGCCGAAGCTATCGGTATGTTAAAAAAGGAAACGTTCAATTCGCTGAGTTTATTTGATTGCGTTAAAATTATCGCAACTCGAAGAAATTTCCTTCTAGAGCAAACTACTATATCTTCGATCCTCGCTATTTAACGTCGAGCACGAAGCAAGTGGAGCGTGTTCAAGCCGATTCCACCGTATTTCACTTTTTAGCCCTCGGGTCGTTGGTAAACGGTAATTTGGAATCGAGAGATTGACTCGAGCGTTTCCGACAAAGTATTTGAGGAAATAATCGAGCCGGAATTTCGAAGATTCTACGGTCGCGTAGATAACGTAAATCACCGAGTGGCATTAGGGAAGCGTGTACATTACTCAGTTTCCCTGGCTGCAAGGAACGCAATTACGAAATTGCTTCGTTTCTTTCCAAAGCACGTTCCAGCAGGAAACGTAGCAGTGCGAGTGGCATCGCATCCCGTGCAACATGTGCACGCCATCGTACGACACATGTCACAGCTTAATGCGTACCTATGAATCGTAATCCCGAAATGAATATATTGTTCCCAAAATGAAATAGGAAACCAGTTTTCGATTTTCAACCAGCTCGCAGAAACTCGTAAACCTGCCATTACCGAAAGCATCCCCTTTACCTGCGTTCAACTTGAAATAAAGAATTTCAAGGTTGCGATTATTTCGCCAAAATACCCGATCGAACAACCATCAACAACACGGACCTGGATGCCCCGGATGACACCCAATCTCCAGTCACGCACGGAAAACATAAATCATCCGTGAACTCCGCACGCATTCTTGCCGCTCGTTTATTAATCCAAGCCATTCGTGCGTTCCTCGATAGACGTTGTTCGCATGGAAAGAAAAATATGTGGCAGTTGAGATTGTTGGACCAGGATTTATGACAAGAGCTGTCTACTCTTCCAATTAAACGCACCGAGATCTTCGATAAATATTCTCTGCCTAAACTCTTGAGATCGAAAGGGGTTGCTCTACTTACGTCTTACCTTTTACCAAAATTCAGCGAGCGATGCTGAGTAACGAGTCGAGTTCAGAAAATGTATCGTTAGTTCGTTAAGCGAGAGGATTCGACGCTTGTAACGTGGAACTGGAAGCGGCCAACGATGGTCAGTGACACTCTGGGCGACATCAAAGGAAGCTCGGAATTCGAGTTAATTTCGTAGCGAGGGTGGCCGGAATAAGGGTTAAGAGTAAAACAGAAGGGAGAAGGATACGGGTAGATCCCCAGACTCTAGAGGATCGGGGAAAGAGAACCGCCATGCATATTCAAAACGACGGGTTAACACCCCTGCGGTCTGTCCAGTTAGTTCGCCCGTGTAAAAAGAGTAGCTCGTTTATTTCTCAGCGACAGCCCGGTCGCTTTCCTGACTTCCTTTTCGTGTCTCGCGCGATACGTCGCTTCTTTCAACGCGTCAGACGGTAATTAACAAGGCGCGTAGAGAGGAAATTTTATTAGCAGATTAATCAAACTGTGTATGTTATATGAAGCGTGAAACAGAAAGATACGAGTGCCAGAAAGGATTTTTCTAGCGAGCTGGTTACGAAATCTGGAAATTAGTTTTACAATTTACTATTTTCCTTTTTTGTGAGAACGTCCAAGTCACAGCACGTTGCTTACTCGGACAACGTGTAAAAAGATCATTGAGTTGTTCCGTCGCATAAATTCCATTGGGACGAAGAATACTAGCTGAACGTACTTTCTAGAAAAACAAGAAATCTACCGAACAACGCTGGCTTATTTTTCAAGCAGACAAGCTGCTTGTCCTATCTGCGATAGCTCAGCCTCCTGGGATTTCCATCTAACTGGACCGTTTGTCAAAAGAAAATTGCATTTCAAACAGCTATGCGTTTAAAGGGAAAATTTCAAAGCTTCCGTTGTCATTTCCTCTCAGTGGAAACTCTGGGTAATTGAACTAGTCCCGGTGCTCCGTTCGATATCAAAATTTGAAACAAAATCAATTTATCATTCGTATAAACAAGGAAGAATAATGAATCGAGAGAAATTACACGGAACCTCTATCGACCTCTAAAGTGTACAGAAGCAAGCATTATATTGTTAGCATCGTTGACAAAAGCGATAGGAGCTTTTATCAGAGCCAACAAAGGAAATGAAATCGGAAACCTCTCGTCCGTTTATCCCGCGATCGGTTTGAAATTCGAGCGCTTCTTATCGATACGATATCGATATCTCGATTAAACCAAAGAGGAATTCGTTGTTATCGACCAGGAACTCTATACCGACGCTTGTTCGATCAAAGTTTTACAGAGAGCGCAGCGTTGTGTTGCTCCTCTGATAAAACTCTTCTTCCTCGATTGCGCTATCGGTGCTTCGAGCTCGAATCCGAAAGACGTCAAAAAGGTAAAACAGACCACAAATTTAGTTCCTCGTTTTTTCTGTAGGGCGCAGTCCATTCATTTAGTATGACTCGCAATCATTTGCAGCTGGTGTATGTAATTAAGGGGGTAGAGACGGGTAATGCAGCGAGGTGACATTATCGGCAAAAATCGGGAATCGGTTATTCGTCCTTATATGAGAAGATTTGGGCTGGGTGAGGACTCATTCGAAAGAGGAAGGTTCAATGCAGGGCGGTCAGGTCACCGTTTGAGTCAAAAAACTCTTTTAGTGACCTAAAAATACTTGGATTCTGCGGGTGTATTTTCTCGATTTTTTCTCTAATTTGGACACTGATATTATTAAATATCAATCTCGTTGAACCATGACCTGACCGCCCTGCATTGGACCTTCCTCTTTCGAATGAGCCCTTACCCAGCCCCAAATCTTCTCATATAAGGAGGAAAAATGGTCCTTTTTAGGACCATTTTTGCCGGTAACGTCACCTCGCTGCATTACCCGTGTCTACCCCCTTAAACGTAACGAGATTTCCTTGGAAATTTAGCGAACTTCCAGCTATGATTAAAGCGCTGTCTGTCGCAGTAGAAATAGTCGCGTTTAGCAGGGCACTCTATAATATCGCGGAGAATTAACTCTTTAATCAGACGCATCGAATGCTAATGTAATTCTGTTGATAAGCAGTTAATTTTTGATTGGTGTTATTGATTGGCGCAAGAAAATCTCATATGCGAGTTTACAAGGTTTAACGATTGATCTACCGTTACGCAACCTTCTGGACTTTGTTACGTAGACAACGCCGTTTTTTGTTTAATTAAATGCGCATATGAAATCAGGTGACAATTATAAAAGAAGCTTCAAGCATAGACGTTATTTTATTTTGATAATACTTGTTTCGATAATCGATACTATTTTGTTAGTGTAACCACGAGGAAACATTTGATCTGTTGCTTCTAATATATTTAGTTTGTTATTTTTCAGAAAATTCACGGATCAGAAGCAGATGTTTACGTAGACGTGACCTGTCTACGAGTATAGATAACTGAATTTCCTCTGTTCACGATGAAAGATATTTATATCTTCTGATTCAAACTTTCATTTGCCACTGAAACATAGCATAGGAAACAACATTTCGAGTCTACATAATTTATTCCTGTTTGTATGTCAATATTAACGTTTGCGCAAGTGTATATGCATGCACCGGTCGCGTTAATTAAAAGCCTGATCATTGAAACGGATATTTTCTTCAACACTCCGCGGATTCTTTTAATATGTTCGTTGACGCGAGAAGAATACTTGACTCGTTTAAATTCGCGTGTACGAAAGTTTCAATTCTGATTAATGATAGCCTGAATTCGAATCTACAGGGCCGTGAGAAGCGAAAAATAAGGTATTTTACAAAATCGAGGGAAAAGTAGTCGGTGAGTCACATACGGTGAAATTTTTCCTGTCCATGTTAAGGCATCAAAATTATTTATCCACTATTCACTCGAAGATTCTAAATATATATCGAAACGTGTTTCCATTC